>NW_027526204.1:150426736-150952937 GCF_048455015.1 Haemaphysalis longicornis | reverse complement strand
AGCAGAACTCTGCCTTGGAACATGATGCAAGCTTGCTCCCTTCCTCGTCTGCCGCTTTTCGGCAATTATCTATTAGTTTGCCTAAAACCAGGTGGCAGATGAGGGCAGGGCAGCTCTGCAACTCCATATATTAATGAACTGTGAAATGGCCAGTGCTGCAAGGGGTAAAGCAGAAAGCTGATTTTGGTCAAAGTTAGCTAAGCTGGCCGGTTGGTTAGTAATGGAGAAACGAACAATGCGGGGGAGGATAAAGCTGTAACACTAGGCTGAAACAGTCTATGGACGTAGACAGAAGTGGTTGCATCCACAGATGAAAATATCTGTTTTTTTCTAGCTGGATTACTGAACCAGAAATTTCCTCTAGCTAGAAACATTCTGCCTAGAAATAGCATAATTTCTATCTTGAAATTCTGTTTCTAGTTTACTTCTAACTGGATTGAGATTTACTTCCAGCTAGCATTTGTCAGTCAAGCTAGAAGGAAAAAAACCTGCAAGCTAGAAATAATCGTCTCTAGCTAGACGAAGAATTTTTCTAGTTAAAAACTGTCGATTCCAGCTAGAATCTATTATTCTACTCAGAAATGAAGGCAGAAAATTATGATTTCCTGCTAGAAATGCTCTTTCCATTTTCGATTGATTGTGGGGTTTAACGCGCCGACGCAACGCAGGCGATGAGGCACGCCGTAGTGGAGGTCTCCGGATTAATTTTGACCACCTGGGGATCTTTATTGTGCGCCGAAATCTCGTACACACGGGCGTTTTTGCTTTTCGCCTCCATCAGAAAAGCGGCCGCCGCGGCCGGGAATCGAACCCGCGACCTTGTGCTCAGCAGCGCAACGCCTTAGCCTCTTTCCATTTTCACAAGGTTCTTCTAGTTTAAGATGAATGAAGGAATGAACGAGTAGTTGCGTTATGTTATTTTCTGCACCACTTGCTCCTTCATTACCTTTACTCTAGAGGTACTAATTATAACACCTATACACATTACCGCGTGTTTTTGAAGCTTATCGCCAGAAACGGTCCAGAGATGGAAACAGTTGTTTTGGCACGCAATCAGGGCACTGGCTGACAGACATCACGCAGCAAAATGCTTACATCCAGGAAGTCTTGTACAACTGCATAGGCCTTGTCTCTGACGGACGCGTCCCAGCAAGTCACGTCGGTCGCATCCAAGCCGTAAATCCGCGGCACTTGTCGGTCAGGAGCTAAATTGAAACAGAATGAAATTTAGCAACATAACGGCGCTTAATACACTTTGCAAAAAGCCTGACACGCAAAAGGGCCACATTAGAACTTAGAAAAGCAACATTCACCAATGCTTGCAAAAGCACGGGGGGGGGGGAGGAAGGTCACCAAACTGCAAATTCCAAAATCAAAAGTTGAGGTGTGCACGTATGGAAGTTCAGCAACCAGGTCTTCACATAATCGATTAACATGGGCATCAGCCATGTTAGCTCCCAGCTATCAAGGGAACAGTTACCCACTGTAAAGATGTTGCAAAGATGATGTTTCAAAAAAACTTTACTGTGTACAGACTAGGGTAGTGCAACTGTAATTGATTACAGAAGACAGAAAATGAAGCAAGATATTGCAGCCACGTTATGCCCCTTCAGCAGGCCAATGTTACTCTCCTTTCCCTTCAGCTCGATTTTGACAGTGCTTCTAGCTGCGATAAGAACTAAGAAAAGAAAAGAAAGAAAAGCACTTTTTTTTCCTTTTACTATTTTTCTCTCTCCCCTCCTTTGCGAAGCGAACCTATACAATAGGCATCCAGGCTTGATCACGGTCGTGCCTGCTGCCAAAGACAAGCTAGACACATCACAAAAGTTCCACTGCTGAAGTGCTTTCTTTTTTTTCAGTCTTCGAGCATAGGGCCAAACAAAAAGAAGATACCTCAAAACACAGGGAAGAACTGTAACAAGTTTTTTTTCTCCTCATCAGGTAGCAGGTAAGAAGCTCATTCACGCAGGGTGAAAATATGCCGAACAACATTTCCCACCCTGTGCAAACAGCCTTTGAACTACGTTAACTGCTCTTGATGTCAAACTTTTACTTTTTCGGGTATTTTGTATTGCCCATCAGCGTATCTCACTGCGCACTGCAATTCATGCACTGCGGAATTTGCGGAGTGTACATAAAGTATACCCCTGTGAACATGGGTGCCAGTGAACATGGGTGCCGGTGAAAAAGGGCACTCGCTTCCCCCCTTTCCCACGCCACACCACCACTTGCCCCCTCCCCCCTGCAATGCAACGGGTTTGCTCCCCTCAAGACAAGATTCTACCAACGCTAGTGACTCGAGTTGTCTTCTCCATTATCATACGCGGCATAAGCCCAGTAAAGTGAAGTAAAAAACGTCCCCCGCACCCTGGGTCGCGCCTGTTTGCTCTGTTTCCATGACAACTACTACTACCCCGAGTCTACACTGACTGGGGGCATTGCTATGACAACTGCCACTCTTTGATTTTGACTTTGGGTGTTTAGTGCGCTAGAACTACACACGGGCTATGAGGAGTACCATAGCAGAGGGCTCCGGATTAATTTGAACACCCCGGGGATCTTCAACGTGCGTCAAAGTCTCAACACATGGGCTTTTTCCCTTTTCACCTACATCTGACAGGCAGCCATTGCGGCTGGATCGAATCTGTGTCCTTGGACTCAACAGCACAACGCCTTAGCCACTAAGCCACCGCGGTGGGTCAACTACAGCTCACCCACATGTGCTCAGCGCAGATACAGGAAGATGCGGCGCTCAATTACAGACGATCGATTGGTTGATTGATTGTAGGGTTTAACGCGCCGACGCAACGCCGACGATGAAGCGCGCCGGAAGTGGAGGGCTCCGGATGGAGCCCTCCACTACGGCGGGCTCCAGAGGGCTCCGGATCAGGCATGAAGGCTTTTTCAGGCCACACCTTGACTTCACCAGCTTGGTTTCCGCCATGCTGCAAGCTCACGCTGGCCACAGGGTTGTGTGCACAACTAGTGATTTTCACGCACGATGCGACAAAATTTTATTCCCAGTTCTGGCAGCTGTTTTTCCGCTGAAGGTGAAAAACCAAAACATCTGCATGTTAACATTTTTGGAGCATGTAATTCACATTAAACAGAAGCCCTCCACTATGCGCGAGAAATCCTGATAAAAAAAAATATTTCCTTGAAGTACTAAGAGCCTTTCATTTCTAAAATGTCATTTCCCCCGATGCTTAGACGACACCCCATTACTGGTTTTAAACTGCATGAACGCACTGAATCCAGTCGTAAAATCAGACTGTGGAATCAATGACCTCATTACAACAACAACAGTTCGTGCCCATTGCTTACGGTGCCTGAAAACGTCTGTCGCAAACAAAGAAAAAAAAATAGATGCTCACATGCAAAATGACAGACATGCACCGAGGCTTAGACAACTCACTTCTCAAGAAACGCTGTGTGATCCACTTTTTCTGCTTTCTGGAATACCTCTTGGTCACCTGCTTCATGAGCCACAACCCTGGAGGAAGAATAAAAAAGCTCACCAGTCCAAGCAGGCATTTTTCGTTGATCTCAGCAAATCTGCAATGTCTTTGCAACTACATAAATTTGTTTAAGAAGTGCACGATGCCAATAGATGAGCGCCAAACAAGGCCCCAGGATGAGCTCATTACGTGTCATCCAACTCTGCGCTGCCAGATAACAAAAATACAGGGTATTTGTGCAAACACCCTAAAAACCTCTTAAAAATAGACTTTTGGAGCAAAAAGGAAAGAAAAGCCCATTTAGAGGGAAACTGTTAGCTGCAACAGACATCAGTAACTGTGAAAGACATGCTCATTAGCTTGGTGGTTAATTAAACTTTACCAATAGAAAATATAATGAGTCACGTTTGATAGCTATTAGGAAGAGAAAATTTTTTTTAAAGCTCTTCAACGCAAACAAATGTGACGTTTTTTCTATTGCATGCAACCAAAACTTGGCACGTAAGGAGCACAATGCAAAGCCGACTGGTAGCATGCTACAACGACTGCAGTGGCCAATTCGAAATTTACGAGCTATTTTCTTGACCCATCAACAGACATTGCGTTCGCACTTGACTTCTGGCGCTCTGTATGCACAATTTCGGCTTAATGTCTTGCTAGTTTTACGCAAGCTAATGTCACAAGTAGAGACTCCTAATGAGTAATATTTGTTGCACACTTAACAAGGATGTCCTAAACTCGGCTAATTTAATTCTACACAATTTGTTACCTCAAACCTTTAGCTCTACTGTTTTTACAGCACCAGCAGTGATTCCATTGCAGCGTGCACCATAAGCAAGCAGTGGGGTACAGAGATTCCCAAAGGGAGCATTTACGGTGCAGCTACGTACCTTCAGCAAATGCTTTTTGTCCCTTGGCGGACGCCTTTTCTTCACCGTCCATGAGGAGGTATCGGTGGAATTCCTTGAAACCGATGGACTGGAAGATGCCCTTTGTGTAGTCAGCGTCCCTGGGAGCACAAAGAGAGAGTAACAAATTATAACCCCCTCAAAACAATAACAAGTCTTGAAAAGAAAATTGTGGCACAAGAGCCGAGGCAGGTGCAAATGACAGCATCCACAGGGTGTCCTTCTGCACTTGTTATCACGAAAAAAATAGCTTGCTCGCTTGGCACCTGCAAGAGCTTTTGCTTTTTTCACTGCCACTACTGCCATCCACGGCATTCTTTTGTACAAAGAATACAATGAATGCACTTTTTTAAAGCCAACGTTTGGACACAAGGTTTGGCTGGAAGTAGATCTTTTTCAACACATATTCAGCTACTGTACCTTGCCGGCACTTAGGTCGTTTTTAGTTAGCATAGGTTTTGATAATACATTTTCCTTCCGCACGCTGCCGAAAAATGTATCAACAAGGTTCTGCTATAGTGGATAAGGATCGACACATGCCTCTCTGTGGAGCTATCAATGGCCTATCTTTGCTCTCCCCGAGTATGAGCTCTTGCTGGACCTTGTACAACACGTGTGTGGCGTGGCGCGCTGTGTTTATATAACGTAAGTGCTTTTCGGCGCACGTACGCGCGACTGCGGCTCTCTCCCTCTTCTCGTTCCCACGCCGACGGCTGTGGGGTGCTCGCCCCTCGGAGAAATAAACAGTTCTTGTCTGACTGTAGAAGCGTTGAGACGTGTCTGCGGCCCTGGCCGATCTCTTTTTCCCCGACGGCTGCTCTGCGCCGTTACATTTGGCGCCCGAACGTGGGACCAGGGATTTTAATTAAGCAGTTATTCAACGTATGTGGGGTCAACGCTCTCTTCGACCACCTCTTCTGTCACTGCTTGCTACAGATCGACGTCGCCCACATTTTGTGAACATAATGGAGCCGTCACAACGTGTTAGCCACGTTTGCTAGAATTGTCTGCACTCTATTCTCCCGCAGTTTCCCAGAGTGATTTTTTTTCTTACACCGCAACCCTTCTGCTGCCGTGCTCTTGTTGCCTGATACTACTCGAACAGTGAAGAAGGTATCAGCAGTGGTTGAGCTCACAACCTAGCTGAAGTACATTACCTGACTGAAAAACCTTCTCTATTACAGGCTAAGAGAGGGAGATGAAGCTGCCCATGAGACAGCCATGTGGCCACGCTGCCTGCCGCAAAATGTGCAACTACATTTGCAGTGCATTTCTCTCTGGATATCGTAGCTGGTGGTGCAAGTGATGACAAATGCCAGCAGTAACAGAATTCTAAACAAGTGGCTTCCCGCTCTGGAGCTGCACATGGACTAGGAAAAAAGAGTGAAAGAAGGAGGCGGGTGAAGTGTTTTTGTGCTCAATGTTTTTGTGCTATTATTCTGATCACACCGAGCTTGTCGACCAAACTTCCAACACACGTCAAAGTCACACTATATCTACCACCCCCCTGCCTGGTTTCAGAATAAAGCAATCAACTCTTACAATACCTTTCCCACGTAAGGATGGAAGGTTGAGCTAGTTGGTATGAGGATACCGGGTACATTGTGCTATCGCAAGGACGGAACACAGGACGAACGCTAGAGTTCGTCTAGGACAGGACCAACGCTAGGACAGGACAAACTAGCGTTCCTCCTGTGGTTTTTTTTCCTCTTGTGTTTCATCCTTGCGCTAGTACAATGTACCCAGTAACCTCTTCCACTACATGATCATCAAAACTCGGCTGAATAAAACCATGACAGCCTGCTGAAATGGGTCCAACGCAGTACTGCTCTACTAACCATTACATCTTTAGCATTAAAGGTGTTGTGCCACCAAATTTGTTGCTTGTGCATTCTTTGTTGCAAACGCTTTATATTTCTTTATAAAGCATGATACATGCTCTCACATACACATATTATGCGTAAAAAATTTATTATCGCACGATTCATGTGAACAGGATTCGGTTTCGGTTTCTGGGCGCCGATTCAAGCAGTGACGTCACACTGTTGCGAGAGCGCTCTACCGCGTGTGTCTCCAGGCGGCGCTGCGGTACGCTGCGACTTTATTGCGGCGTCTGCTCCTGCACACACGTGCTGCACCACGGACGTAAACACTCCGACGTGCCATGTCAAGCCGCGACAGCTCCGACACGGACTCTTTGTCTGCATCGTCGGATGAAAATATCGACTTTTTTTTTGCTGGTAGCAGCGGGGATGAGGATGTCAAAAATCCGTACAACCATTTTAAATTTGACCCGCTGGCCAGCGATGACGAAGAAGCCGCTGCCGCGCCGGAGGAGGCCGTCGGCGAACAAGTTCCACGAAGTGGTAACATCGACTGGTAAGTGGCGATGTTTGACGTTTTCGAAGATCGTTTTATACTTGCCCACTGGAACAGCGCATTGTAATACTTTAGACGGTTTCTGGGCTTTATCTCGTTGAGCTGCGAACATCCGGCGCCCGCTCGCTTAAAGTGTTGCTGCTACGCGCTTTTTGGCTTATTTTTCATGCACTCACGCTGCCAAACTTTTTTTTTTTTTTTCGCCGGTCACGAGCGATTGAAGCGTTAGTTTTGTGGCATTATTTACTTCGGCGCATACTCATGCAAACGGCAGCGCGCGCGCTATCTTTTATTCTAGTATTTCTGGCCGTGCGACAGTGAGTGCTTTATAAGTGGAAAAGATGTGGACTGGTGATATTTTGAACTCATTTGGGAGTTCGCCAGCGTACAACCCTGTCCGGGGGCGGCCTGCGGTAGAGTATTAGATACAGCGAAAACTATATTTCAGGTGCACGTGTGGTCGTTGCCGGCCAATGGAGAGCGAGCTCGAGTCGGTGTGCTGCGCCGAAATTTCGAGGGTGGCCGCCCTTGTGCCAGAGGGCTCAAAATGCATTACAAGCCACCCCGGATTTGAGCCGATATGCCTTAACATCCACGCTCTGCAGGTGGCATACTATACGCTGCGGCAAGATAGGCCTGCAATTGTCGATGCACCCGATATTCACACGTACGTACGAACACTCATCCTTCTATGCTAGAGTTCGCGGGTGCGATTCCCGGCCACGGCGGAATGCATAAATACCCGTGTATGTAGATTCCTAGGTGGTGAAAATTACCAAAGCCCCCCCTCCCCCCCCCCCCCCCCCCCCACCCGCCCTACTGCGACGTCTTTCATAGCCACGATCGTGGGTTAGGGACGTAAAATCCGATATTACGTACAGTATTCACATCAAATTGGATATAATGAGCTTGCTGCAATAATTGCACTTATTCTCAATTTAAAACAAAAATTCGGATCCTCTTAAAAAATCGGGACGTTTATAAAAGGTAGTTTTCATCTGCCCCACTTGTTATTTATAACTGTACGAATTGTAGCAGCTAATGTTGCATTCGCATATTGAGGGACCATCACCAGCCACACTGTAGTACAAAATTTTGTAGCCCAGCCAGCCACTGCCTTGGTAATTTTGTGAATATTTGTGTACAATATTTATGTGTACCGTGATTCTAGACTTCCCTTGTCTGCACTTCGATTGCATAAGCCTGGATACTTAGAATTTGAAGGAAGCACTGCTGCTGCAGCACATAGCACAAGCAGGGAATGTCAAAGGCTGCTCTGTTATCGTGACATGACCCAATGCATTGTATAGTTAAAAAAAAATTCAAGTGTTTATGCAGACATTTTTGGTCCATCTGTGTTAGGTGCCAACAAAAACTCTAGTGCACGTATTCCACCTGTTGCAATTTCATATGCTTGCTAATTCTTTTTTTTTTTTTTCATTTATGTAGCAGGTACCGATACACTGCGTACCGCCAGTTCGTACGCTGGGTATGGGTGTGTCTCGGACAGAGGCATCGCGAGGTGCTGCCAAGCTGCGTGGTGAAGGAGATACGGAATGCCTTTCCTTCGGCTCAGTATGCCGGTTTCAAATATCCCGAGTAGAATCTCTGTCTCCAAAAAATAAAGGTCACGACAGATTTGGTGCTTTATTTCGTAATTATATGCATCACAATCACAGTTTTCAAATAGAAATAAAAACAAGGTAACCAAATGCACTCCACAGGAGTGTAGGAACTGTAACCATTTGGGCAAGTTGGTTGCATGTTTTGCACCATTTGGCTGCAAAGGCTATAGAAATATTGACCATGACTAAACCATGCTTTCCTATAACCCAAAGGTGAAGAGGTGTTAAAGAAAAATGGAGGTTTGTTATAATGAATGAATCAATGATGTTCATTTTCAATGCAATGTACAGGAGAGTGGAAAAAGGTGTTACTTCAACAGCTTGATGGAGCCGCAGGACCCCTGATTGGTGATCTCAGCAGTGATACAACGAAAACATCAAAGCAATTCGACAACACATATTGCAATCAACAAAAAACTTAATACAATGAACATATGACACAGTGGGATAAAAATGCACTCTGCAACAGGACTAAAAAAAGAGAATGCAGGGAATACTTGACACACCTGCAGGGGAAAAAAGGCTAAAACCATGAATTTTCTGAGCCTACAAATGTGAATATTTCTCTTCAGTACAGAACATCACTGCTTATAATGCAAGGAGATATGTGTAACATATAAAAGACTTATTGACAAATCAGTATGCCAAGGTGCCTATGCAAGAAGCATAAATTGAAAAAAAACTGACAGTGACACAGACACAGGACTGTAAGGCTGAGAAAAAAATGGAAGTAATGAGCTTGGCAGCATTGCAAATTGTGATAGGAAGGGCATGGGGTCAGATTCTGTGCAACTCAACTCTTGCTGTATCAAACAACAATGGAATTCATGCTTTGTCAACTGGTTTTCACATCTGTCCCACCCATTACAAGCAAGACGCCATGAAGCAAGCATCACAGCTAGGGGCACTGGAAAAGACATTCACGAAAACGACAAACATGAGACTTGGCAGTACCATACAGTGCTGCCAAGTACGCTAAAGGTACACTAAATCTCTTTCTCAAAAAATTAAGGTTGCAGTGTCATTTCGTAGTATTTTGTGCAGAAAGTTTGAAAAGCAGGTCGAAAATTTACAGAAACTAGCTGAGAAATAGCATGGCTGGTGACCAGTACTGCATATACATGCTACAGACACTTTGTTCTTTCTACGCGCCTGCAGCACGTCTGCAAAGGTTTCACGGGGGGGGGGGAACAACCTAGAATAATAAATGCCGAGCTTCATTGAACCTCAGTTCTTTAGTACATGAAAAAAAAAAAACCGAAGAGCGGAGACTCGACTCCGAGTGCGGCACTTAGCGTATTCGAGAGTGCTGTTGTTCAATCTCACCAGAGTCGCGTTTATCTGCAGCGGTTTTGTTTTCGACGGTTGAGCGGACCATCTGCTTAGATAGGCCTGTACTTTTTCGATGACGGCCTGTTTTTCATCATGTTCGACAGCGCTAACCATGCTTGTTTATCCGACAGTAAAATCAGCTACCCTGCCGCTCACGTCGCTGGTCGCACAAAAAAAAAAAAAAAAAAGGCCAGTGGCACTGGCTTGGCTATGCAATGACCTGGCTGCCGACAAAGTTCAGACATAAGTTTCCTTGCACCCGCCGCGGTGGCTGAGTGGCTAAGGCGTTGCGCTGCTGAGCACAAGGTCGCGGGTTCGATTCCTGGCCGCGGCAGCCGCTTTTCTGATGGAGGCAAAAAGCAAAAACGCCCGTGTGTACGAGATTTCGGCGCACGTTAAAGATCCCCAGGTGGTCAAAATTAATCCGGAGCCCTCCACTACGGCGCGCCTCATCGCCTGCGCTGCGTCGGAGTGTTAAACCCTACAATCAATCAATCATAAGTTTCCTTGCCAAAATAAACTAAGAAAAAGCATATCGGGTGCCGGCATTGCGGAAGTCTGCTATAAGCATTCAGTCAAAACAATTTTAGTCTGTTGTAGCCGATAGTCCGCTCCAGCCAAATCTGTTATGAGCAGAGTGAACTCCACTTAAAATGCACGGGGACCAGACAAACCAACAGTAATGGTCTGTTCTAACCGGAAGTCCGTTGTTGCCGGATCCGCTGTAACGAGTGTAGCCTGTAAACTTAACATAGACATCTGGGAAGTTGAGCACAATGACGATCTGCTACAAAAGAGACGTGCAATTGTGTAACCAAATCACACACTGTCGTCACTGGTGCCTTGTGAGTGCTTAGGTCGGTCTCGATGCAAACCTTGACAGGTGTTCCCGCACTAGCACAGCCTTGTCCACTGGTTCAAGAGAGCTTGCAAGTGGTGGTGGTGGAACAGGCAGAGTTGTGATGCACGAAGCACCGACACTGCCACTCTCCACGGCCTCTTCCACAATCTCAAAAAGACGGTCAATGTAACCTGCACCGGTCGCATGCAAACCAAAAATCACGTCAATCTCATTCATATACAAAGTATCATTGTCTATCCTACAGTCTCTGCTTTCTTCATGTAGAAAAAGGAGCAATGCAAATATTTTGCAAGTGTATCCGAAATGTCTGGTGCTGTACTCCATGTAAACTCTTTCTGGCAGTTCACTGCAAACTACAGAGCCAAAACACTACACTACCTACACAGAAGAATGTAGCGTTGGCTTGCAATTCATAGTTTTGTCTTGAAAGACAGGAAATAATATTTTTAGATATGTTCGCACCACACCAAGAACTTGACATCACAAAGTTTCACACATTTCAGCATGTGTAGAGAATTGGTGAAACTTGACACCTAAATTTTCAGTATACCAACACGTGTGCACAACTGCTCGAGATAACCACACCTTGTGCCTAGGAATGTGGCCACTAATGGTGATGCTCACTCTGATGTAAAAGTGCAAGTTGTCATTATGTTATTACTTACTCTGAATACTGAAGACGGCAAAAGCAAAATTTCATGCTTTGCTTTAAATTATCACGTTTAAATTTATGAGCACTGTACCTGTCACAACTGCTTCGGGGCTATTAGTGCATACTAGAGCCACTAAATAAGCTACAATTAAGAGTAACGACACTGATGCGCAGCAGCAGCCATTTTGGTGCCTGGCGCCCGAGTGGCCAGCTTTATGCGGCCTATTGCAGCCAACATCGACAGACAGAATTGGTCCGGGTGCGCTTGGCAAACATGACAGCTGCGTTTACTTTTCGAGGATTTCAAGCCTGCCCACTGGTGTGACAGGGTCACGCTTGGTTACACTAGTGTTGTTTTAGTTGATCTAGGTTACGCTAGAGCCACTAAATAAGCTACGCTTTTCTAGTGGCTGTAGGCAACGCTAGGTCACAGTCGTTCTTTCGCAGTGGGAAGTGAAGCAGGCGTTTTCCACCGTCTGGCCGGTTCCTGGGCTTTAAGCCTGGGCTTTTCCTGGGGCTTAAAAGCTCACTCCCAAACGTGTCATACAGCCGCACTGTGCTCTGAAAATCACGATTTATCGAAAAACATGCGCATGCGGCAACACAGAGGCACCAAAATGTCAGGGCTCATGGATATTTCGGGGTAAACGAATGTCACATGACGCGGTCCGACCAAAGGCCGCTCTAGGCAGCATACAAACGTGACAAAAGAGTGCCGATACTCTGAAACCCGATCTAGTGCATACCAGTGGCTCTAAAATGGGGGTCCGTAGACCCCGGGGGTCCCCGACGCCTTCCCCAATGCTCTCCCGGGACCCTCCCACCCCATTCATTTCTTCTTTTTTTGCTAAAGCTTGGTGGGAATGGGAAAAGATGGCTTCGCTGCATTACTTGTACATTTAATTTCTCCGCGCAGCACAAGTTTTAATGTTGGCTTTTTGCACGACATGGAAGCTATGCAAAAAAGCCAGACACACAAAAGGCTAGGTGACTTTTGGCTTCACGGGCTAATTGTTCAGCAATGTTACACGCATAAGCCCAAAAGTCAGACATAACAGGTGGGCATTGAATAGGTATGTTGGCAACTGTAGCTGCAAGTGCAAACTGCTCGACATTATGACACATTCAACTCATTGTGGGGCATGGGCATAGCTGGGCCAAGGGGGGCGTATCAGTGTCAGAACACTCGCGAATATTTTCCAATTGCTGCACTCCTCAACTCTGTCTTTTTTACATATTTACAATCCGAATCAATATATTATAACATGAAAATAGAAATGACATGGATGAAAAATGACTGATACAATGTTTTGAACAGGCTTTCTTTTTAGTAACTTTTTTTAACCGGTGGCATATACCCCCCTTCCCTGAAAAATATTCCTCGTTATACCACTCTCACATGGTCCCCCATCCCATAAGCAAGCCCGAAAGGGCCCCCAACACACTCATGGTTGAGAACCACCGATGCATACTATACGATTTTTATGGTAAGCTTTTATCTGCAGCAAACAGGGAGCCAAATGTGCTCTTTTAATTAGTAGGCGTAAATTTTTTTTTTGCTCTTCCTGTACGTCTATGTACACACCAAAAGTTGCAGGCTCTTTGATTGCAAATACCACCGGCTTTCCCTTTCTTGCTTTTGGGTTTTTCACTCCATACTGCTCGTTTCCCAGGGCCGTTCTGCGTTGCGCCCTGTCAGCGTTGCCATTGTAGTGCAAGGCAGCCAGTTCTGACCTGTGCAGGAAAATGCATAACAACACAAATGCACACCATTACCTGTACAACAACTAAACAGAACATACTTCGATGACAGTTTTATGAAATGTGGGCCTACATGCATGATCAAGGGAAAGTGCTCCTTTTACAACAAAATAGATGGAGCTTGTTGCTTAGTGCAGAGCTCACAGCTGTGTGCCCCACTATGGTACATTCCTCATCTGAAGTCTAGCCTATTTTGTTTTCCTATAGTGACCGGGTAGCCGTTGTATGGCACCACCGTCGCTTCAGCGAACAGCGCCGCCCGTGGTGAACCGCTCGTCAGTGGAATGCCGGTGGCGGTCAGCGCAGCGTTATTGTGCATGACTTTCTGTCGTTCTGCTGCGGTGAGGCTTGCAAAGCGCGCATAACCACAAGGACTTTTTCCAGATCGGTAAATCTTGAGCATTGAGGTGACCTTTACGAGGCATGCCATGTGTGCGATTTACACCCATACTCAGTAATTACAAATAGCAGACGACGCTCAATGCGCCAAGCTGGAAGTCAAGCTGGAAGTGCAACTCCATTCCTTCGCGCAGTTTTTTCATGCCTGCATGCAGTTTGACGTATCGAGGAGTATATTGCAGTTAAATGCTCCCACAAAGCCGGGGTGCGACCGATCCAGGAATGCTGCGGCGCTCGCCTTTGCCAGTTGATGACAAAACGGCAGCGTGCACAAGCTAAAGCCAAAGGGGAAGGGGGGGGGGGGGGGGGGGGGGTGCTTTCTAAGATTTACCTCAAAAACCACATTGTGATGCACGACGCTTCTGTAACTTCATTAACCATGGTTAAAACGTGTTTAGTTTCACAGAAATGCTCTTACTACAGTCATCGGGAATCATTTACAGAATAAATACCACGTGATAGTAGAACGTTATTGCTTTGAATGTTTTGGTGGTTTTGTCGTGGAAAAGAAACCACCAAAACATTCAAAGCACCGAAGCAAACACGACAAATACAACGGGAGGCTGTGTAGTCCAATGCCCCGGCTCATTCGACTAACGAGGGGAATGCTGAGTGGTGGCGCCACCCGTCCAGCTGTCCGGTCCCTTTGGTCGGGTGCGTAAGTGCAGTCCATGACCACAATGTCGCTTTGGGGAGATTGATTCCAATTGATAAACATTTCAGTGAGCCTGCAGCTGGGAGAAGGATATGGCCACCTTTGATTCCAAATGAGCCCAGCTGCACAGGATTTTGTCGAGTCTCCGCCCGAGTGAGACCAGCTGAGCTAAACATCGGTGATTGGTTGAGGAAAGTGCCTAGTCAGAAAAAAAATTCAGTGACGCTGAGTAGTCATAAATTGTTTTGCCGACTTCTGCATGTTAGCTGTTAGTGCTGCAAAGCACCATCTCTATGACACCTTTACCAAGGATATTCAAGGACATTCTAGGCCCTGCCTAGGCATTGTCAAGGGTGCAAGGAAGCACGTCTGCTAACATTTCACTACTGTTTTCGCACGCTAAACGTCTGCTTCTTTACATCTCAAAAAATGACCTCACGCAAAGTCTCCCTGGAACAGCTCCACCCTTGGAAGTAGACAAGTTTACCCCCGCCCCCAGAAACAATGAGGGAACTTTACAAAAGCCATGTCACCTTGAACTTTTCAAAGCTTTGCGAATGCCTTAATACACAGTCTCGGGTAGCGAAGAAGATAACTTAATAGCCCCCGCCATTCTCGTCTCCCAAATTTCTGTGCTCATTGAGGGGGGAGGGAATGAAGAGCCTACTGGCTCTGCCCACCATCATACCCGTCAAAATAAAATATTACTGTAAAGCTTAGGAGCTAGACGCACCGTGTTCTCACATTCAGAGTTTCGCTTATCTGTGCTCATTTTTATTTCACCCAGGAGTGTCAGCAACATTCGTTTTCGAACATAGTGGGGCAAAGCTATGGCGGAGCACAGCAGCGGGAAGATATGCAAGATGTATAACAGGACGAGGCAGTGCAGAAAGCAGAATGAAAAATTGGAAGGAGACCAATGCTAATTTCTGCCTCATCCAAAGCAGTGATTTCGTTCTGCACGATTCATAGCATAAAGCAGCACACCTGTTCTCACAAGCTCACTTTACATTGTAAAAGCTGTATAAAGCAGCACTACTGCACCCCCAAGCTGGCTTTATAGTGAAAAAGCCCGTTTCGGGTGAGGAGTGTGCAGGGCCGCACTGACATAAGCCACGAAAATCCAGTCACATAATTAAGTCTCCTCTTTGTCGCCTCTAGAAATCAAGGGTTTTAAATAAGGAAAAAAATTGCGGGCTTCTTATATTTCAATTTCAAGGTTTTCAAGGACCGGTAAGAACCATGACTAATGTACTTTACAAGTATGTAAGGAAATCGATTTGGATTCATACCTTGCCAACATTCCATGAAAGGAAAATGTGAAGCTCTTTGGAGCAAAACGATTCACAACCGAATGAAAGGACTCCAAGCTTGACGTCTGGCACAATGGCGACACCTGCTTGATGTCCACAAGCAGGCGATGGTTGTCGACTACACCACGTAGCTTGTCGAAGGCGTCAGTACCTGGTCACAAAAAATTCAAGGATACAACACAAACTCAAGAAGTATTTTGCATTTTTAGAACAATAAATAATTAACAGTATGGCAGTGAGCAAGTGTACACCACTATTAGTTGAAATACATCAACCAAACGCTATTTCCATCATCAGGTGTCAGTATTGCATTAGTGATTGCTAATACCTATTCTTCTAGCACAGAAATATGGAAGGACATCCATTGACAAATGGCAAGTTAGTACGCAGTATGAAAAGTACCTGAAAAAATCCACTTTCTAGGTTGAAGGTCGCCATGCTCGCAGTTGCCATACTGCTCGCTGTGTCCGCAGTGCTTGTCTTGAACATGGTTGAGCATGGATAGCCAGATGACTATCGCAAGCTCTCCTCGTTCCTCCACAGTCGTCACTCTCTTTGCAGCAGTTCTTACAGAGAAGTAGAAATGGTTTATTATGGATGGTATCCACTTTTCAATGAGACCACAGCCTCGTGACCGGGAGACAGCCTGCAGTTTCTTCTTCAGCCCTAGACAAAACAAGAGTAGAAAGTAGGCAACCATGTAACTGCTCGGTCTTGCCACAATTGGCGGAGTTGCATAACCATCGGGTTTGGCCATCATCAAATTAAAGGGGTGCAGCACCAATTTTTGTCGCATACATGTTCTTTAGCTCATATGAAAGCCAGTGTTTTATGTAGTCGAGTGAAGGAGAAGATGAGTGGAGCATGCAACCGTGAAGGCTGAACCGCACGCATGAGTGACAAAACACATTGTTGCGTGACAGATTGCTCCATTTTGCAATGCAGAACTAAGCGAATTCCCTAGCGATCCGTCGCTGTAGTCACTTTCACATACAAAATCGCGTACATGCGGTTGGGCCGTGACTTGTGTTCGCGACTGGTGAGGATTGACAAAGAAAAAAAAAAAAAGCAAGGTGGGCAGCACAAGCTCGCGGAAGAAATTTGGGATTTTATCAGCTATGGTGGTAACTGATGGTAACTGAGCAGGGGAAAACAAACAGCGCTGCACTTACAACCTAATCTTTATTGCGCACTGGTTCATCAAAAATGAATGCACACCAACTTGCCCAACTTTCTATTATAGCGGTAATGTTTTAGATGTGAAGCATTTCTTGCTCGGGGGTATGTCACTCCTGCGTGCCCCGTCTGCAGCGCCTCTCCTCCTCTCTCACTCTCCCCTCGCCAACAATACAGCAGGTGCACGCTGCACGTGCCCCTCTGGCCCCCACCCTCTACTCCTCGGAATGCCGCTTCTGTGAGGCTCCGGGCACGCTTTATGTGTGGGGCTGCGAGAAGAACCCCAACCTCCCCCCCCCTGCCCTTCACCTCCCCTGAGCTCTGGGAGAGAGCACTGTCCAGCTCGGACCCTGATGACCAGCTTTGGCTGGTGAAGAGGGCTCAAGAAGCCGCCAACAAGCCTACAATCTGTATGACACGCATAAAAAGAAAAATTTGCTCTGAGCCATCAGGAGCACTTACGGCAAAGAGTCCTCCACAGATGGCTCATATGTAGTATCCATTGGGTCGTCTTCAAATGTCATGGACAGTTCTGGTGGCTCTGGTGGTAGTGGTGTGGAGCACCTTGGCTGTTCGTCATCCGGGAGCACAATGTCCGCAAAATCACACTCGGTCTGACATTCTGTGGTGGAAAGCGAGGTTAAGGGTGCTATCAACATGCATGTATTCAAGCTTATGAGTGAAGTGCATAACACAACAGTGTTGCTCCTTCCACACTTGCAAATAAAAAGTGATACTTTAGAGGAGGAGCTGCAAAAAAAAAAAAAAGAACAAAGACGCATATACACGATTTCTGTAGCTCAGGAGAACTGAAATTAAAAAGGTATTAATTAAAAGGTAGCTGCCAGGCAGCTACAAGCTCTTACTCAGGCTAAACTGCACACAGATGTGCTAATTCCCGATATCCCAATGTAGTAATTATCACCATTGACAAACATGCGCACGGTTGTGCCCACATGCTCCTCACACACTTTCAGTAAAAAGGTTAGATGTATTTTCTCGATCCATACGCACCCACAGACCGGTTTGCACTTGCTGTCTGCACGCCGATGCTTCTCATTTTCGGACGAGCCTGCGTTGCCTTCAGTGACACTTGCACAGTGCACTGAGTCTGGGCGTCGCATGTAGTGCGCGAAATCCCTGGTGTGGCTTCGCTTGGTGGTGAGTCGGAGTGATGGCCAAGTGCTGCATTAATAGATTATCAGAGCTGAGTCTTGAAGCAAAGTTTAATCAATAGTATGTGGCGTAGTTGCCAATACAATGTTAGCTATTCGAGTACGCATACATAATTACGAATATACTTCCCCTCAACTTGCTCATTTACGACATAAAACAACGGAAAAGATTTTAGGCATCAGCCTAACAGCAGAATTTCAACTTTCGGCACTGCGCGCAGAGCAGTGCGATGGGGGCTTACAGCGAAGCCGATCAGCGAAAGGCATATACGTGCCTGTGCTGGAAGATGTTTCTTCCATGACAATCTCTTCGCAGGGATGGACATCAACGGTGCCAACTTCAGTGTCAACGGTGCCAACTTCAGTGAGACACTGCGGAAACCATCAAATACGCGAGCATCACTTCCACTGTCAACAAACTTGCCTAAGGCTATTTGCCGGACGTAATACACACCTGACGCTTCGGCGAAGTTGCGCCGCTCTCAGGCCGCAACAGTCTGCGTGCAGCAACTGGGTACACGGTCGGCACGGCACCGGACACTAGCGAGCGTTTCTTTGGTATGTCGAAGCTCGCCGCATACGGGTACTCGTACGCGTCCGAGGTAAAGTGGAGCGAGCAAAGCATGCTCGACTTCCCTGGCGTCCAGTAGTGCCTCCCGGTAGCCCTGACAAACTCCACCCAAACGTTTCTCTGGGCTTCGTCTCGGGGGAACTTGTGGAAGCTCACAGGGTCCCCGAATTTGCTTGGACAGTAGTCCATCACACAACAGTAACCAGGCATGGTGCTTCGTGGCGCAACAGTAGAAGCTCGAGCATCGGTCGCACTCCCTCGCTGATACGACCAAGCATGGAGCGACCAAGCCACCAAGCGCCCAAACAAACTGTGGTAACTGGAGTTCACGTTGACGTCGCTCGAGTTGCTAGCGTGGTATGACGTCACAAACTTATTACGCTGGCAATTCACTGACGTCATGGTTAGTGGCGCTAGCGATAGGTCCCGATTTCCAGAAGAGCATTTAGGTAATTTTTAGAAGCGAATTAAAATATATATTAAGCGCTTGCTGAACCCAGCACTTCGTGTTGAGGGTCCTTGCATGCAGAGGAAGCCTACAGCAGGCTTTTTACAGACTTAAAATTTGGTGGCACAACACCTTTAAGCCAGGTGTTCATATTTTAGTTAAGCTGCTTCTGAAAGGAGCTGGAATTAATTTGTAGAACTTGTTCCTGTGGTTACACTGCACAGTTTGATGAAGCCAATAATTCATTTCTTTATTTAGCGGAGGTGTTTATTTGCAAAACTTGCCGACACAGACAATACTGGCCCCCTTCATGGCCGCCTCACAAAACTACTGCGGTTACTTTTTAGATTTGAAACATGCGATCCTCAGATTCCAATTTTCACCTAAGTGATAGTTAGCATCAACTTCCTGTTTCTCTACACAGTCTACAAGTTAAAAAAGCTCCCAACATGTCGAAATCCACCTTGCGGCCGCACAATCGTTCCGTCGCAGCCAATGTTGCAAATCTGTGGTGAAGACAGCGCAAGGAAAAGGACACTTGAACTCACCTTATTATGAATGAACCGAATCGTGTAAATAGGCCGCACTCAGAACACAGTCCACACATCTTACACAGTAGTGTGATAGAGTGAGCAGACAGTGTTTACGACTTTTTTCACTCTCCCTACGAGGAAAAAAAAATAAAAGCTGGGGAGCTTACAGGTTGTGGTCGAGGCGATGCTTGTTGTAGCTCTCATGAAACTCCTCCATCTCCTCAATGAGGCCGGCACTGATCATGTCGTCGACACGGGAGTCCAGCCGCTCGTCCAGAACTGCAATAATCCGTTTTTGCACACACTATGCACCTCGTGCATCAAATTATGGCTTATACCAAGCCAGCTCGATCCAATACACCCAAGGAGAAATACACCCAAAAGGGAACATGAGCAAACTAAAACAAAAAGTTATTTGAGAACACAATTCTACAAGACAGAGATGGAGCTGAGGACTATGACAACAGACTTCTACCAAACTAAAATTTGTTTTTCATTTCCTTGCTTATGATATGAGCTAGTACCCCGTACTATTGCTTAACCCTTTCACTGTCGAGTTTTTTCAATGGCTAGTTTTCCCTCCCTATTGGGTTTTTTGCTTTCCAGGGAAACTTTAGGCTCGTAAAGATGCTCCCCAGGACAGGTAAACACTTAAGTTTACCTTATCCAACAAAAATGTTGTGCGGAATACAAACAGATGAACACTTGAATAATTACACAAATAATTACCTACAAATTAGATTGTCGAGGTGACTGGAAAACTTTTTGGTCAGATATTCTTCACAACAGTGCACCATTCCAAGTGGCATCTTACAGCTAACACACACATAGCGAGACGCCTTTCACTGCTTCAGTCGCATCTGACTCGCCACGGCTAAGACGGCCACGCTGCTGAAATAAGCTCGAGCACCGCAGATTAAAAAACACGGGCTCCGTCTGTTGTCTAAAATTTACCCAATGCAATCTATGCATTTATGTGACTATTTAATAGATGTCGGGGCACGTCCACAATATTTTTTTTATACGAGTTGTCTCAGGCATGGCAGGACGTGTGTGCGTGGGGTTGCCCCAGTTATTTCAGGCATGGCAGTGAAACGGTGAATTCTGTTTGCTTGTGACGGTGCTACGTAAATATTCTCCTGCGCTCACCAAATTGCAGCCCTCGTGAAGACTTCAGTGTCAAAATTCACCACAGGAACTTCGTCAGTCTCAAATGCCCTGTGCAATCGCGTTTAGGCACTCGATCGTTCTTCGCTGTCACCTCCACATGTCATGAATATCATCGTATTTTTCTCACATTGCATGCTGTTCTTACCTAACCTTTCGTTTAAGTGTGCAACCCATCATAATAGGGCTACAGCTGTTAATGGCCATGTTATTCGTTAGAGAATGGCAGAAAGCCGATGAAGTTACTCTCAGACTCTCTGCAGTTGCTCAGGGGCTAAGGAACTGTGCTACTGAGCATGAAGATGCGAGTTATACGTGCAGCTAAAATGGAACTTGGGTGAAAGCAAAACCAAAGCTGAAATCAAAACAAAAAACAAGAACGACTCTGTACATGACATTCAAATGCACAATTAGCATTTCCCGGTAGTCTAAATTACCATATTTATTCGATTAATGTAAGGCGAGGAGGAGTTGAAGAACTCGAGAAAAAAAAAATGTTTGTGCACTAATGTAAGGCAGAAGATTTACCTTGAAAACTTATTTCAATTCCCACTTTCAGAGACGCAAAAGGCAACTGCATAAGCACATTTCAATACTTACAACAATCAAACAACCGCTAGCTATCATGTTGTGGTACATCGATGCTTAAAGTTCACTGTCCATCATCCAACGAGTTTCTTAAATGGAGCTGCCAACGTGGCTTTGGGAAGCCTGAAAGTCTGCATTCTAAGGGGGCAGTCGGCGCTCTCACTGAAGACCTGTGCCCAGCCTTGTCTGGCCGTGAATTGCGATCCTGAGATGCTGTGACTCTCGTGCCTTAACCTGCAATACTTCCCTCATCACAGCCAAACCATGGTTCCTGGTTTGTTTGGCAAATTCGATCAGGCTTCCCTCCACTTTGGGAAACACACCCTTCCATTGTCTCCAGAAAGTGTTTCATGTCAAAGCGGATGCAAAGAGGTCCTCCGCTGTGCCGCATTTATCGCAGAACGATGGCGCCCAACAACGATGGCACTTATCAGGAAGCCATGAATGTCGCCCAAAAATAGCTCCAAGCTCGTGGACTAGAATGCACCCCCGAAAAATCTGTGTTCCTGACGCTCTGTGCCCGCACTTACAAAAAGTGAACAGACCCAATCCCCAAACCGGAGCTAACGATCAACAACCACCAGCATCGCCAAAAATGGCAGCGGCTCTCAAACCTTACCTGCATTACAACGCACCCTCACACAACTCACACACCCCGTGCAATGCGTTGCTCACCGCCGCTATGGCCTTCACGCGAAGGACACTCTCAGAATAACTCAAGCAATACTGATCAGTCGTCTAAACTACGGCACACCATACCTGGCTCTCAAATCCATCGAAAAAGAAAAACACAATACTTTTATCCGCCAAGCCAACAAACCCACCCTAGGCCTCCCTCCCTCAAGATGCGTGCTCAAGTTGCTCCAACTAGGAGTACACAACACCTTGGAAGAATTGCTTGAAGCTCATCGTTGCTCCCCAACCACCCCTCTCAAGCTCACACCAACCGGACAAGACACTCTTACACACCTCGGATATCCAGTACCACCCAAAGAAGACCAGCCACAGCATGTCCCCCCATTACAACAAAGCATGCCACAAAGCACAGGTCGATGCGGTTACTATACAGCACGCAGGGAACCCTATGACGCACTACACAGACACTGCACGCTACGCCCACAAACCAGCCCACGCATTCACTGCGATGGACCACCAAGGAACCGAATTCCCAACCGCCACAATATGCACCACCACTACAAACGCTGCTGGGGGAATTGCCGCTGCCCCAGTGGCAACAACAAACGGTGACTACATCACAGTCATCATGGACTCGCACGTAGCATGCCCCAACTACCAGCTCGGCCGCATGTCACCCTTCACCCTAAAGATCCTTAAGACCACCCTGCAGCTCTTCGGCGTCTATATCGTTTGGGCCTCTGGACACGAGTCCCTCGACGGCAATGAGGCAGCACACGCCGCTGCCCACATGCACACCCTCTGGGCCATTTCCGGAGAGAGCCAAGACACAGAGAAGACTCCCCCCCACACACACACTGAATGGCTATGCGGACATCCTTTCGCACTTCAGACACGAGCGTCAACGGTTCCCTCCACCCAACTCCCACCTTTCCTGAGGTGAAGCGACCACAGTCCGCCTGCTACAGACTAGCTCCTACCCCCCCCTACCCTCCCCACCCAGTATTTCGGCACCTGCCATTTTTGGCCCCAGCCAGGCACCCTGTCCCATCTGGCCTTGGAACGCCAACACTCCCCAACCCACATACGAGCAGTGGGTGGGCTGGCTGTCCAGCTCGGACCTCTCGACCCAGTGCATGCTGATTGAGAGGGCCCAAGCAGCCAACAAGAACCAGGGCATCCCGGACTGGCAGACGTCCCCCGCTGGGCTGGTGCTTTCACCATCCTGCACCATTAAGCTTGAAATTAAAGACGTCTATTCCTCTCTCGCTCTCCTCTGTATCCGACTCGCCACATAAACTACACGGAGCTCTGAAGACACAGGCTGATGCTCCTGCTTGGAGTAGCTTCTTTCATTTGCTTTCTTTTTCTTTTTTTCTTTTTCCTTATTTAAATAACGAAGCACACGGTTTTCAGGGAAATCATATTTCTGGCCTGCTCCACAGTTCTCTAGCACTGCCCCACGGTGACATCTTACTATAGCGATGACTTGCCTATTCAAAGTCTTAATGGGCACGCAATGACACGCTAAGCCTGTGCGAACGCTGACGGGTAAGCACAAGTGATGAGTGCGTCATGGGTAGAGCCCCTAGCTTTCCGCGATTCCACAATTCCGCAAAAAATCGCGGAATTTAAGCGTTTTTGCGGAATTCCAAAAAGAAAAAAAAAAAAACGTCAATAGTGTGGTGCTACGTCCCCAAACCAATATATTCGGTGAAATGTGGCGGAAAAGTGGTATTTTCTATTAGTAATAGCAAAATGGTTTTTATTAATTGTTTGCAACGTTTTTACTGTTGAAAATTTAAATTTGCATCTGCGTATTCCTGCCTTATCAAATAATAAAAGTGTCTAGGTGGCGCAGCCTCCACCCGAATCAAGGGGCTTAGCCATAGCCAGAGAAAGAGAACATGGCACACAACAAGGCCTGTCAGATTATAAAAACAAATTAAGGGTGCAATGAGTAAAGCGGCTAGCAAGGCGCTAGTATACTTGGAGAACTCTTACACTTGGAAGTTCTTCAAGAGTGTGAGGTGCTTGGATCCCCAGCAAGTTGGGTGTCTCTCAGAGTAAAGATCAGAGTTTGGGGCCGTTCCTGGATTTATAGCCCTAGCTGCTAAATGGCAAGTGTACCTGAAGTCTGGGCTCAAGTCTAGTGACAGGGACTTGGCACCATTTCTTTCTAAGCAAGAAAGCCGGGTGTCCTCGCTTTCTGGGCTAGGATGGAACACCTGACTCCAACACTTTCTTCCATTGCCCTTAAATACCTGTCGGTGCAATCAACTCTGTTGACGGAGAAAAGCCGTTCAGTCGCTATGGTGACATCGTGCTATTCTCTTGGTGAAGAAAGCACAAAGCATCCCAGATGCTCAGCCACAACAGCTTTCTTCAGTTGTAAATAAAATCTAGCATGTTAGGAGTCTGAAGTGTCTACATAATAAATGAACTGTTACAAGTACCTTATGCCGTTTCAATGTTGTCGCGGAATTTTGCAGATTCCCCTATCTAGAATCGCAGAATTTGAAATGTTCCACCGCAAAAAGTAAGGGGCTCTAGTTATGGGATGTCGACTTTCAACTTGGCTTGAGGATTGGAATGTACTGAATTTTTTATGTTTCTGACTTCTTTTTTTCAACATCCTGTGATGCGCCATTGGTGATCTCGCAGCCCGTGACAGCTGTTTTGAAATTTGAATTTCTGTTAGATCGTTTTTTTTTTCTCTCTGAGAATAGGCCATTTGGTTCCACAGGAAACATCTCCTAACGTTAGAAAATTAAATATTTGAAACTAATAACACTTCTATGAGAAACGATAGTTTGCCTTATTCCACACCGAAGCGTATAACGAAGCTGTTTACGTCGAATATAAGGAGAGGATAGAACTTCGGGGCCACGTTTCCTGAGAAAAACCTCGCCTTATATTCAAATAAATACCGTAATGCGTAACCTTTGACTTTGTGGCCTCCGTGTAGCTCCAGCATATATAAACCTGAATTTCAACACCTCACTTTGCCCTAAAGGTGCAGAAGTCACTGTCTAATTGTAAAAAATGTCTACTTTCTTGTCAAAACTTTGCCCTAACCTCGCTTTCTGTCCCCCTGATTGCGCATCACGACTGAATTACACAAATTATCGTAGACTGTGACGTTACTTTTGGCGCAACATGTAGTTTCTCCGTCGTGCTAATGTGTGTGTATGTTTTCAATTCTTTATATTTTCTCACAACGTCTCCTCTGCCTTCTCCGCCGAAACTGTGGAGTTTGCTAACTGTGGTGCCACTGCAAGTGCTACATAATACAGCAGCCGGAACATATCATCCAGCTTCTATCACAATTTTGTAGAAGGCGCTGGGGACCCAAAAACTCTCTTTCCCGTTTCTACTTTTCCATTTCGCAGCCCGATAGCATGTCACGTGACGTCCATTTTCGGAACAGCTGCCCAAAAGTGATGCACGAACAAAGTGCCAAACTCACGAACACTTCTAATAGCACGTGAGAAAAGTGCAAACACCCAGACGAACCGTTCTGGTCGCACTGCAGCCAGAGTACGCAGGTGTGCCGATAGCGCAGCGGTCCGCCGAGGGAGCTGCCCCCTTCCAGCTGCTGCTGCTCCGCGATGATCTGGCTGTGCGGTTTCTGGTGCACTTGGAAGATCTGCAGGCTCCTTGAATGGAATGTTTAGAAAAAAACGTTAACAAGTTACACAAAACATGCCTGCTGCTGACACAAGCAGCAGTGAAAGAGAAAGGAGAGGAGAGAGACAGACATTGACGGATACATGGACAGTGGGATAATGAGAGAGCGAAATGGGGAAAAGCATTTATGAATAAAAAAAGAAGCTTAAGGAAGTTTCGAAATAGCAACGCAGTGCAGGCATAATTGGCAATCATCAACCCCAGGCCTATAACTGCCAAATGTCTAACGAGGCTTGCTTCATTACAATTAATCATTCGTTATAATATTCAACTGACCATTATGACATTTAATCAGAATGCTGATTATGAGGGCAATTACATATTCTACATTGCCTCCCATGTAGCAGTGGCACAAAAGAGCTGTTTATTGAGGAGAGGGGGGGAGACTTGCTCGGCCCTCCCAGCGCACTTTTTGTTACGTGCTCTTTCGCACCCCGACAACAAAAAAAAAAAAAAGAGGGGGGAATCAGAGAGAGAAATACTAGCCTTAATTTATTTGTAACCAAACAAGGCACTGTTTTTCACTGAACAAAAGAAATACGAGCAATGCAAAGTGATGTGTTTAGGTTAGAACAAAATGTTATCTTAAGTTTAGTGCCTTCTTCAACACGGAAATATGTGGCTAGCCCCACAGCATATGCGTTGCCAGCCCTGACCATTGGTACAGCTCTCTTCTTCCCCCTACAAACTTAAATATGGCATTCGGAGGGAATAAACTCCAAGAACATTTACTTGACGGAGCGATCTGTAGGCCCACATTTTTCAATTCCTCCTGTAGCCAGTGACTGGCTTGGAGTTGTACAAGATGCTAAAGAGGTCTACTCAGGCGAGTGGTCAGTTGCAAGGCTACTATAAACACTTTAAAACTTATTCTGATAATGTCATCCATAAAAGAAAAAAATACATTAAAGGAAAGAGACCCATGTTATGTGCGCTAAGTGCAACAACAGTAAACCCATGCTTCACGTATTACCACACTCCTAAAAGTTACCCAGAACAGCAGACTTCTTGCATGAGTTGCCCATTTTATTAAACTTCACGACAGGAATGTGAAAGTAACACCAAGGGCCCACTAAAATGCACATTCATGATTACCCACGTACCTCTTGACGTCTGTATAACCTCAAAATATTGTTCATGCTCATTCCTGGGCGATGGCGGTGAGCGCGACAACAAGCGGCCCTGCGAAGCGCACCTCCGTGACGTCAGCTTAGGGATTGTCACATTTGCCATCTGCTTCACTTGGGCTCGCTCTCCCTGCTGTTCATTTGCACTCGGCTGAGTTTTGATGCTTGCCGGAATATAGGTGGAGAATTTTTACCAAAAAAACTTGCCGAACAGTCACCCCTCGACCTATATGCCGGTCATCGGCCTAATACTAGTTGTCATCTGGCAACCAGGCAGCCTATCGGGTCCATCCAAACCACAAAGGCACCATCGCCCCCAACATCAAAATCAGACGTGTCGCCATCTTTGTTTTGTTACTTCTCTTGCTGTCAGTGAACACGTGCATGCTATTTTCTTCTCGCTCAAGAGAACTTCCGGCACTTGGCGCCAGTCTCCCACAGCATTTAAAAGAAACGTTAAAGTATGCCCAAGTCAACAGCAATATGTACGTTTAGCACCACTTTGGTGTCACCGAAAAGAGTGCACATTCCTGGCGTGAGCTGGAGGGTTAGCTCGGACCCTGTTTCGTGGATGTCGAGCTGTGCACCTGGAACTGAATGATAAGGTGGCAGCCTTTGTTCACGAGCATCGTGTGATGACGCTACGAATGGACAGCCGGCAACAATTCTAAGACGCCTTCTGGCCGCCTGCAAGACAGTCTCCTGTGACGGTCTGCACATGGGTGTCCCCTGCTTGGCACTTGCTTCCTGATGACATAGTCTTGTGAGCGTTTAAGAATTTCCCCATAAGCAATTCCCCGGACTGCATTGGGTTTGACTTGGTGTGTGGAAGAAAGCCAGACAGAAGCAGTTGCCCTATAAGATTTCAGACACCTTAGACAAAATAAGTGCTCATAGTCTCAATAAAACAATGTTTTTGTACCAAGCTTTTTTTTCCCATTTCAAGGCCGCAAGGTAAGGGGTTCGACTTATATTCCAGCTCAACCTATATTCCGATATACACGGTACAGTTTTTGATACCACTCCAGAGGAAACATTGCCGGAATCACCCCATTCCTTGCGAGGCCGGTCCTACGAGGAGCGCAAAGAGTTGGAGCTAGGTGTCAGCTTCTGTACTGGCCAATCTTTTGAACAAAGGGAGCGGCCAGATGCTAATCACTGACAACAGCGAAAATGCAAGACGAAGACAAATTCCAGGCCTTCAGGGTTGTTGGCTTTGACAGATGGCATTACGATTCCTGGTAATTGTATGTAAGGAAACGGTAAAACAGTTTTTGTAATCTTGTTGAATGCTCGAAAGTATTGTATCACATCATTTCATGTTGTTACGGCATGAGAGTATGTCGACATGCACTTTAAGGCACAAAAAAATAAGTTGAGTTCTAAACAACTGACTGTGTGTATAGGCACATGCTGGTTATAAACGCCAGCCGCAAAAAACCATTGTAAGTTCATTTAGAACCGTCAAACTGCACTTCCACTTGGTTCCAATTGGTCCAATTGTGTTTTTGGCAGTTCTAATTGAACTTCTAATGATTTTTTTTGGCTGGGACCAGGCTTCTAACCAGTATGAAGGTTCACTGCGCAAAGCGTTAGCAACTGAGCATGATACCAATAGCGTGGTCGGTTCAAGCACGGAGGCTGTACTCGTATACAGGGCACGGTGCATTACCACTTCATCCACAAGGCAATCTAGGTTTCAATGACGTCTGATATTTGTAGGTGTAAACCAAATCATAGAGTCTTACGAATGACACACCATTTTTTTTTTTACTGCTTTTCTGTCCTTATAAAAAGTCAGTATGCAGAGGAGCTAGTGCTAGTCAGTTTCCATAATTTCTGAAGGTGCGCCGCCATAACTTGTTTTCGCCATAAAACGCACACATGTACACACACACACAAACACACACACAAACACACACACATGCATGCACGCAAGGTAATAACGTATACGGTAAAAATACAGTAACATTGCATTTGTTCAGACCTGCAGGGTTATTTAAAATATATTTTCCACAGTCATATTTTTCCCATATTCAGATATGCGCTAGAGTAAAACTGCACTCACGAGAACAGGACTGATTTTCTTCAATTCATGGAACATCATCCCAAGTAGGCCAGTATTTTTTTTTTTAATGCCTGAAGGGGTTGTAAAACAATAACTAGCTACTTGGACTTATTCTTGTTATACTGGAAACTGGCACGTTTACTATTTAATGCGTTTGTTAGTGAGTATATCAAGCTTTCAGTGCTAATCATGTTATAACCGTTCTAGTTGAGAGTCAGTTTGTTATGATAACGATGGTCACTAGAAATTTGGAGCACACTGGACAACGTTGTCTGCGCTATTTTGTGGTGGCGTAGCACAAACCTTCTCAATCTATTTGCATGTGAGTAAACAACACACATTGCTGATATGAACCTACTTGCATGCAGCCATAACAACAGCTAATTTGTGAAGAGGGGAATGTGTGCCATACAGCCTGAAGAAAATGTCCCCACGGACTTTGTGAGCCTCCCAAACATCCCCAAACCTCCTAATAAGATGTTTGTGAAAATGCAGAAAAATTAAATCATTGGGCACAGAAAAAAACCTTCATCTGATACAAGTCAACAACAAAGAAAGAAATAGAAGACAACTGTTTTATTTCCTGCTGTGCAATGCGCTTGTAGGGGGCCACTTCTTGGTATGTAGCATTACAGATTGCCTAGTCTTCATAAGAGCATCTCAAAAATACTTTCGGGAAGCCTACGCATTTTGAATACTTGTCGAGGACCTCTGAGCACTGAACCTCGCAAATAAGCTAGAAAGGACGAGGGACACACAACCTTCTGACCGATGCTCTTACAAAAGTAGTTCTCTCTCTCCTCGTGTGTTGCAAACTTGTGCGGGATACCGCTTAAAATTATTCAGAGGTGTCACAAGCTGGCAAAATAACTTATTTACTCGAAATAAGCCTTTTAATGCGCTAAAACATCAAAGCGAGCAATTTTAAGCACAGACACTGCTGTCCCTCACAAGCGCAGTGTAGCAGATGACAGCAGTACGAGTCCCTAAGCTGAAGTCAGAGCCAACGGGTGCAACTCAAACATATCGCCGCGAATAGGCAAAGAAAAACCAGAACTGGGAGGTGCATAACCACAGGAAAATGTAGACACTTGAAATTGTTAAAATGAAACGAAACACGTCACATACCGTTCAATCTTTCGGCGATCCTTAGGGTGAAGTCTCAAAGCCCGCTCCGGATCCACCAGTTTGAGGCACTCGTACAACTGGTCTGTTGTGACATCCTCGAAGCAAGCACTGTCTGGGACACTGGCGAGCAACGAATTCGCAGCGTCTGCGGCTTCATGGCAGGCTCCCCTCTTGGTTTGCAGGAAGGAACTGATCACCTCCCTTAGCTGAACCCGGTTGCTGTCATAGGCAAGTTGGTCATCAAATGGCTTCTGAAAGAACAATGGAAGCGCCAAAATTGCACATTCCCTCCCAGACAGACAGGCGCTAGATATCTGTAGGACATAAATGGGCACATTTCTGCTTTCTGCACGCTTCCCAGCGACGCACCATGCTGGATGCATGACGAAAAATAAAAATACAAAAATAAGTAAAAAGATTTTTGAAGAGAACGCAGTACTGTAATTTACTGTAATGCTTCATTAAGCGTTAGCGGAAAGCTTGTTGGCCCCTGTTACCTCTCTTTTGCATTTCAACAAGCATTCACGCATGTGTAGACATGTACTGTAGGCGTAAAAGTCTAGTTACAAAACGAATTTAAAAGAAAAGCATTCGTAGCATCATGCGGTGGCTTGGCATCTAATATTTGCAGGAATGTAGTACTCTACATCTCAAATGTTCTTCCACAAACATGTCTTTGATGCCCAATTATAAGATGCTGCCAAGAGAAATTTCAGTAGCAACATGCTCTGATTTTAGACTTTTGAGGACGAAAGCACCTACACGTATATGTATGTAAAGAGCAGAATTTAAATGAGTGTAAAAGCTTCACCAGATCTGCCAGCATCCAGATTCCCATTCAAGCCACGAAGCTTCGGTGCTTAGCTTAGTAATTCTTTTTCTCACACTTACCTCATCCCGAACAAGGATTTTCCAGAGAAGGGACTCAATGTAGTAGTTGGTGCCGCCTACAACAATTGGCAACTTCTGACTCCTAAACAGGTTGTCAATCTGAAACACGAGGAAAGAAAGCAGAGGGACGATTTATTCCTGAACTTTCTTTCACCTCAAGGACCAAGGAAAGAGATTCAGCTGTTTCAAACTGTCTTTGCAGGGCAGCATATTTTGGTTTTCTAGATAGAAAGGCCAAGACAAAGACGAAGTCATTCTTTCTTCCTAGCTTTGGGATAAACTATCATTCACACTCATGGCTTCATGTTGCAACTGTTTAAAACAATCGTCTGTTTGTCCTGACTACAAAGGTCAGTTTGACCTTGCAACCCTTATGCTCCAAGTTTTTTGAGAATTTGGCAGAAGGTGCATAACGTTGGCCATTAAAAATCTGACAAATTAAAGGGGCCAAATTTGCTGTCTTTGAATAAAACTCAGTGAGCGAAGACCTGAGTACTTCTAACAGCGTTAAATTGTCCGGCTAGGGCGCTTTAGGACACTTCGTATTGTAAACTGCGCACTTGTTAAACAGACACGGGCTGAAAGGGCGTCCCTAGAGGTGCATCCTTTTTATTTTTATTCACTTATCACTAGTGAGAAACACTGGCAAAACAAAGCAAAAAGTGCACCAAATAACAAACTTGTTGCAGAAAGATAACTGATGTCATCAGTTATCATTACCAATACTAGAAACCATGCAAGGAATTATTGACTGCTAGTGGCAGGAGGGTGGGACATTCATTCCCTAATAGGCGCAGCCTTCCGAGATTGCCTCAAAAGAGAGGGAACACGCCTATCACCCCAACTCCCTTAATAAGTCAAGTTCCCATTGAAAGAACTCCTTTACATGGGCTTCGCATCCCAATGCTCACAAACGCCACTTTGAGTCGCGAGTTCTGGCAGCACAAAAGGGTGCCTACATCAACTATGACAATGTCCTAGTAGTCGAGGACAGAAACAACAAACAACCAAAGCTGCTTTTAATGCCCGATTCCTGAAACTTAGACACCTAGCTTGCCGTGCAGTTCACTAGGGCGCAACAAATGCTTTGTAACGAGCCAAATATTGGTTGCACTGTGTTTCAGAAAATTATTATTGCTTAGCGTTTGGGTTATACGCAAGCCAGGCAGATACTTGCTTTAAGATAACCTTGACGATCCAGTTAGACGATCACAGAAGGTTTTTAAGAGTCGTGTCTTGCACCTTTGTGGAGGGTGCTAAGTTGTTTGTACCTTTAACTTAATTGTTTCAAGCTCAGAGTGTGAAAGTCCGTGAGCAGTGTTCCCGCAAAAGCGTTTCTGGCGAATGTCGACGAATTTACGTCAGGTGAGTTGGGCAGCCGCCTTTTTCTGCTGCTTTAAGCGACAAAGATCCCCCTCCCGCCCCTTTTCTACCTTTCTAACAAATTTTTTTTTGCGTCGATATAGAAATAAGCATTCATGACTCTCTGCAAGCCAACACTTTGGAAGGTATTGTCAGACTGACCATTTATTGCGGCTCCTTAGCAATCGCATCCTATCTGTTCGCTCACTGTCCAAAGTTACAAAAGGCGCGTACGTTTCTGTTGCTACCGCTGCTTACGGCATCCTATCGTACAGAAAAAAAAACTCAAGGAGCATTATTATCCATAATGTAGATGACAGGGTGGCTATTAAAGCGCTGCACAAAAAAAGAAAAGAGTTCCTTACGATTCCAAGTGCCTTGTTTTGGAAGTCGGCGACGGTGTAGTTTAGAAGAGGATCCAAGAAATCGAGGAGATGGTGAGGCGCCGCTTGTCTTTCGGCTTGTGTAACCTTGTTTGTGATGATGTCGAGTGACTTGTACACCTAGTCAAAAGCATATAACAAGCACAGCAAGTTAAACTAACTTGTCAAGTTGTTTCACGAACGAAAAGCAACAGGCCAGCAGAGGGTAGAACGAAACTAAACTGAGCGAGTAGAAACAGTTGTCGTTTTCTTACCTGCATTGAATCTGCACTGATTATTTCTCCATTAAACCTTGAAGCTATTTCTATTGCCAACTTTGATTTCCCAGTTCCAGTTGCGCCCAGAATTACAACGAGAGGGAGGTTTCGACAGCACCGCAACGCCGTAGGCGCCGCCATCTTAATAAAAGAGACCGGATTGGATTGCTTTGACTTTCAGCTTTCCTAACGAAGTAGCGCACATGGGAGCCAGGCTTTTAGCTACTGGCATAGAGTTTCTCAATATTACCTAGAGCGGAAAGTGTCGCTGCGATCGCACGCCGACATGGGAATTGTGGGTAGTGTGCGAATCGGATTGGCAGCCAGTGGCTAGTACAAAGGACTATGGATTAGGCTTCTCGGCTCTGAAGTGCTTGTTAGTTCTGTTTTCGGTGTGCGTTTCCGTTTTCGGGATGCCAATTTCTGGCATTCAATGGCTATCACAGATATGTCTATATAACAGCGTGATTAGCACTTAACGCATGTGCTCGCGTTAGCGGCGAGTTTCTTAAGATGAAGGGGTGACCACATGCAGTGACGGCGACAAGCGACGCCGAAAACGTAACTCAAAAGGTACAACAGCAGAGAGTACTGGGTGACAGCGACAAGCGAAAAAAAAATTAATACACTGCCGCCAATGTCCTCTGTCGTCGTCGCTCGTCGCCACAGTTCACTGTATCGCCGCTGCCGCTCGCTTGTGGGCTGCTTCTGGCCAGCAAAAAGCGAGCGAACGTCCCAGCGGCCTGTTCATACCGCTTGCCGCCGCCGCGCACACTACAGCCACTAAATAAGCTATGTTAGCCCACACTATCCGTTTTCTGCACACATTCAGTTACGATTTTCGCATCGCTCGTCGCCGCCGCTGCGTTTACTTACCCCTTGAAGCATTCACTGCCTTGGCCAAGCGCAATGAGACAACACATAGCTACTCGACAAGCCAGGATTTATTTGCCATTTAACGCATTCATGCAATTTCATCGCGCGTGCTTGAAGACTTACTTGCGGTAATAGGCATCGCCTCTAAGTTTGTTTAAATCTGCTTGGACAAAGCAAATAAATACGACGCGATTCCATCATTCCTGTATCTCTACGTTGCATCTGTTCTGCCCACGACCGCCTGCTGAAACGCGTAGCATACGATAATAATACTGTATTGAGAGGAAGCAAGAGCACAGTTTCAGACAATCTAAACATTTTTTTCAGCAAAATATTAGAAAAAAATCACAGAAAAGCTCACCCAGTTTGGAGTATGTAATAATTTAAAAATAAATCCGGGACGGCCCGCTGTATCTGGTGGCGTGAGACAAAGGCAGCACTTCTGCTTTTTTTTTCTTTGTAACACCCAAATTTGTTTGGAAACATAAACCCTGTAACACGGTGTCTTATGCAAAATAAAATTTGTTAACAGCGGCACTTTTGGCAGCAATTTTTTAAACAAAAACTCAATTTGCGTAGCCACAAAGTCGTTGCCGGCCAAGCCACGCCGAACTTCCGGCCGAACTACACACTATGGCGGCACTCATGGAGGCGTAGAGCGCCTCCGCCGAATCACGTTGACGCTAGCGCCAGATTCCACTCTATGGCTACTGGCGCTAAAAAAAAAGTTTTAGTTACTGTTTCTGTTTTCTAACATCGAGTTTTATACCAATACAGTGGAACCCCGTTAACTCGAATTCGAAGGAGCCTGTATATTTGTTCGAATTAAAGGAAGTTTGAATTAACGAAAGCTATTTAAATACACATACACATTTTTTTTTTTTAACAGGCGTACCAGATGATTGCCTTTGAACCAAAAAGCGAATGTGAACGTTCCTTCATCAAGGACGTCAACTTTATATTTGGACTTTATTACAGACAAGGGCCAAGAAGTTCACATTTGGGCCATTTTTGGCATTGATGGTTCTTGATATGGCCATGCTTCTCTGCAGAACACGCAATGTGGGGAAGGCAGCTTACCAAGACCAAGCGGACACCGATACTTTGAAAGTCGGCCTCACCTCTGAGCACGGATGCATTGCTCGGAAGACATAAAAGTCCTATGACCTCTTTTTTTTTTTTTTTTTTTTTTAATGAGAGCTTTTCGGTCGGTCAACCAGTATATGGGGAAGTGCATTAGATTTTTGACAGGACGCCATCGCTCACACTCAGAATTTATTTGCTTTAAAAGAGATTCAGTGTCTTCCGCTCTGTGAAGAAGTTTGACCAACGAAGCTGTGGTGGCGAGCAGCGAAGTGAGCAGCAATATGCTTCTACCGGGGCGCAGTGCAAGGGGTGCACAAAACAATACCCGTTTGTTTACAATTGGGGGTAGAGCATATATATCCTAGTTAATTACATGAATGAAACTTTTTGACGGATTGGAGTTTTATTCTAGCAGACAAACATATGGGCTGTCCATTTCCCTCTAGGAGAAGCCCATGTATTGAGTTTACGGGAATCCCCCAAAATTTACAACTGTTTTGTGAAATATGTAATTTTGAAACGTTAATGAAATTTCGCGTAACGGTAGAGCCCTCTTAGCTACTAATTGTCATGTAGCTGATTTTGGGAGAGTTTCTGAAACAGAAGTTATAGCCGTTTTTTATAATCACACTCGGAAAGTCAGCTTATCTATAAAGTCGACTTATAAAGCATCTATAAAGCACAAATTTATTGCTGAGAAGACATTTCCTCAGGGACAATATAGAGGCCCTGTTTTTATTTTTTATTTTTGATGGCTTGTTATCCTTACTCTGAGAAAGAGAGGTCAAACTTTATTTGAAGCGGCCCATGCCCAGGCTGCCGAAAATGAAGTTCTGAACGGAGGAGGACGATGATCCGCTCCCACCAAGCGTGAGGGACGCGGTCACCAGCGTCAACTACGAACTCCAAAAGATGGCTGCCGAGCTCGCGCTCGCCGCCATCGAACGCCAGCGGCCGAAAGTGCGACTTTCCACCACCCCTTGCACGGGGTCCGGCGATTAGCGCCAGTAGGTAACCCACCGGGTTTACGCAGGCCTGAATAAATGTTGTTTCTCTCTCTCTGGTGTGCCGGGAATGCGTTCAGGCAGGTACTCCGCAGGAGTCAGGGCCCCGCACGTGGGCAATGTGCCGGGCGAGGCAAGGCCAGAGATCAGGCAGAGGAGCGGCCTAGCTTTCCCTCAAGTATGGAAGGTAGGGTGGTAAAATGGGTGGTTGAAGACAGTTGATCGCAAGGCGTGAGGACAAGTCCAGTAAGTATGCTTACCTTCGGGATGGGCACCACACACCTGACAGTGGGGCCTGCCATCTCGGGTCATATGGTGAAGAACTAGCTCACAAGGGAGGGATCAGCACCTGGCGGAAGTGAATTAATACCTTCGCGGAGTGCAAGATCAGAAGTTTGAGAAGAAAGGTTGCGACGGGAACTGCGAAGGTCCTTCTGCTGTTGCCTCCGAGACTTGCGATGAGCTGCGTGCGTTTTTGATTAGGGCTGTCGTCCTGAGGCCAGGGTTGAGGGCTGCACGGGTTTCGTTCTGCACGAGCGAGGGCATGAGCCCTTTCATTTCCTACAATTTCCTGGCGAAAGACTTGCAGGCAACTGGCGGCTGCCATGTAGGCGCGTCAGCTCGTGATGAATGTGCGCACATAAGCAGTTAGTTGCAGATTCTCGGAGGGCTCCTTGACTGTCTGTGCGGATGGTAATCAGTTGAATGGATTTGCAGCGTGATCGAATTGGCCATGGCTTCTATTTCAGCAGCTGTAAAAGAAGGTACATTACAATGTTGCGGGACGATCTCTTCATGTGGACCTACCACGATAGCTGTGGATATGCTTTCTGTGAACGTGGTGTCTGCGAAATGTGTAATCTGATGGGCTGGAAAGATGGAGGGCTCTGCTTTGGTGCCTGCTGGAGTCTGAGGACGGGTCCATGTGATGCGGGATGGATTTGACTGTTATTTCACGAATGGTGTCAAGGGACAAGTCAGATGTCCAAACCCCACATCAACCAGGATGGTGCGGCCTTGGGTTGACGTGAGCCTGTGCTGTTGGGCAGCGATGTGGGCGACTACTTTCTCCCCAAGGGTATTTTGGAGGGCAGTTTTGGCAAGGAGATAGTTTCGGGCATACATGGGCACACCAGAGTTCCGTTCGTAGGCACTTCAAGATGGTGATCTCAAATTTACTGTTTTGAGCTTCACGAGCTTAAGGTAGGGAAGGGCATACAAAACTCTGGAGATACTGTTGCTTCTACTATCTTGCGAAGCTCGTGTTCTTTGATGCCTGTGTTGTGGCAGGTGACTCGACGAAGCAAGGTTTGTATGTTTTCGGTAGGTTTAGGTACAGAGCACAGCATACAACCACACTTAATTTTACATCCCAACAGAAGTGATGGGCTTGTAAATACATGGTAACATAATGGCACCTCGTGCAATCCTCGCAGCAGCCAAAGAGCAGACGTGTGTTCCATCAGGCATTGTCTTGCGCTTTCAATTCTTACAAATATACAGTTAAAGCTGGATATAGCGAAGCTGACAAAAGTTAACAATTTTTCATTACATAGAGGTTTTCGTTACATGCAGGTTTTTAGTTGAGGCTCATGTGAGGGAAGCAGAAACAAAACCACAATGCTAGACATCAGTGATGAATCACCCTTTAAGGATTTATTTCACAGTGAAAAAATACGCTGATATGCTCCTGCTGCTTTCCCACAAACTTTTCAAGTACCAAACATGTGCTGAAAGGGCACTTTTTTGGGAACTTCGTGCTATTTCCCGCACTCAAAATTGTTGAGAGGTTGCTAGCTCGGATACTGTACCGAGCAGCGGCGTTTTTTTCTTCACGCCAACGGCAGCAGGAATTGGCACCGGCATACACACACCACAGATAGCACTGGAAATGCACGGTATTTTGCGGTGCGGGTGAAATTCACTACATTAGTGCAGTTCTCTAGCCAATTTTTCAGAAAAATGGCAAAAAACAACGGCTCATCAGCGTAGTGAACTCATTATATCAAGGTTAACAGTTGCAATGCCTTCGTCAAAGAGAGGTCACAAACATGTGTTTCAATAGGGCTGGAAATGGGGATTTGAAAAACTTCGTTAAATCCAGAAATTCGTTACAACTAGCTATTTCTAAAGGCCTTCATGAACTACCAAAACAAGCTTAGAGGGCAACATCTCATTTATTCACGTATAAAAACCTGTCAAGCCCACGGAAAGAGCAGCGCACAGCATACTTAATCTTATTACCATATAAAACATGCCCATAAGGACACACAGTCCTTGCCTGTGCAAGCATAGAGTATTGATTCATAAGATCTATTTCTTCAAGCATACACATTTCTAACACTGGCAGCCGTTTGTAAGGGCACCAGCCCTATAAATTGTAAACTAAGACATTGCATTCTTTGGACTTTCACTGAACAATTCATGCAGATCAAATTTGTATATAAAAAGTACTACAAAATAACAAACTTGGTATGTCCCATTTGACAAACATTTTGCACAAGCACTGGGGACTGGCTGAGAGAAAATGAAGTCTTGCCCTTCAAGAGCAAGCTTATATTTCCATGAAAAATGGCTATCACAGCAATGCCGCCTCCCGTTTCAATGGAACACGTGCAGAGCAGGCAAAAGACTGCACGATGACTTTTTTTGCGAGAAGCGGCTATGCCTTTAGAAAAAATATTGCTTTTGGCAAACAAGCATGGCACAAAATAAAATGGCAGGAGAATCGTAACATCCCGCAAGCTAAGTAGTCCTGCAGAAAGGCACATCAGCTGACGAAAAGATGCTCCGACTTGATTCCTCCGGTCGAGAGGGTCTGGGTGCCGGAGCTGACGAGGGTGGTGGTGCGGACGCCATTGGATTTGGAGGAGGGGGACAACCCATCATCCATGGTCTGGACACCGACGTCGTGGAGGACGACGCGCAGCCTATGCTCCTTCGCGATGATCTCCTCCGCCACCATCTTGGCCAGCCGAAGGAGCACTTCGTCCTGAAACCGGTACAGCAAGAAATCTGTTAGGACTGGACAGGTTTCTGTTGGGGCTGTTCTTCAACTGCCACTGGCAACCGAATTCCCTAATCAGACACGACATGGGCGTCAAACAGAGGAGTCGCCAGCACGACTTCGGAGTGAGATAGCTCACTCCTTATTGCAAGAAATTAGCTGCAATATGAAGGGGTACATTTAAATAAGAAACCCTAGACTCCTTGTTTGGAAAGCAGCGATGGATACAAACGTAAGAGGAGCCATTATTGCCTTTATAAAGCGCACTTACCTGGCTCCCACAAATGCAAACGCCTAAAAAACAGTAATTGAAAAACCTAAAAAGGTTGCAGCAACACCGATTATTTTGTTGTGCTTTCTGGTGGCCACAAGCACACGCACAGAAATTACACAGGACACATTATTTTTTAGCTACCATTTCAACGACACGCAGTGCCTAAACAAATATTGTCATGCAATCTAGCTCGAAGCACGGGTTTAAAGCATATGGAGAATTACAGAATTTGTTGAAAATACACGAGGGAGAAAAGCACAATTTCAGACTCACGTTCACGCCGGCAGAAAGGAGTGATGTGTCTGAAGCACTTTCTGTAAAAGGGAAAAGGGGAGGTAGGGAACATAGTTCGTCAAAGTTCTGACCTGTCAGTAAAAACAAGCAAAGCCACCAATACACTCAGCGCAATTCTACTCTTGCAGTGTTACTTGGATGCCACGAAAGTGTGTTGCATGGAAGTGTCACAGTGTCCGTACTCAAACAAATAGCTCAGAGAGCTCACTCAAGCCCCAGGCCATTTGCAATGCCACAGATAGCTGCTGCTGTTATCGGATTGAGCACACAGCCTGAATATGCTATTACACATTTTTCAATGTCATTTGAGCTCCTGTACAAGAAATGCTCGCAGAAGCTTCAAAATTCTGATGCTCCAGATATTCCCTCCACAGCATTATTTACTTTCGTAATACCTTTGAACCTAGTCTTTGGGATGGAAAATATTTACTTCATGTAGACTTGGATGGATACAATTACATTCGAACACGATGTACCCAATCGTTTGTTTCCTTTCCGGAGACCACACATGCGCCACATCATAACGGAGCAATGGAAGTGGTCTTCACCGCACAGCCTGCCCCTTTTGGTTGGCTTTTTTTGCACGATGGCAAAGCTGTGCAAGAAAGCCTACCATGTGTAGGCTTTACACAAAACGAATGTTAACTAAACAAAATACAGGAATACCGTAGCCAACAGTTTTTGTGGACTCTGAAAATTCAGACATGCTGGATATTTGACTTACCCGAGCGACCGCCAGTTGTCCCATAGGTGTAATGACTCACGGTTTTATTTCTGAGACTGCTCTTTTATTCGGACTATTTTTCATTCCCCTCCAGGTCCAAAAAATCGGTCAGCTACTGTAGTGTGAGACAGCCAGTCCCATCGTATAAAGTAAATGAAGAAGTTCGAAAAAGAACGAAAAAAACACAGGCCCTACGCAATGTTAGCTAACGCTTGATGAAAGAAATTACCACTAGTGAAAACAGTATCGGTGGAAAGGCGGTTCCACTCTCAGCATGCTCTGGGAAGAAAAGACTGACGTACTGAAGCAGATGCTCAGATCATGATGCTAAAGACATGAAGTCAATGCTCTTTCTTCACAGACGCTGCACTTGAAGCAAGCTGACAAGTTCAAGTGTGGCAATTAACTTGTCATGACACATACCCCTGATGTCCAGCATTGACAGGTTACATGTTGCCTGAAATATGAACCCCTAAAATAACACGAGATGGATCTAAGCAAAATATTTACGTAATATGTATGGGTACACAGCTAATAGTTCTGGATACCGTCCAACCCTTCGGACACAGCCAACTGAAGTGGAATTAATGGGTAAATTAAAGTGTATTGACCCACGTACTACTACTACTGCTCGTAGTAGAGGGCAATAAATTTGCAGCCGCTTGAACTCCATCACATGGCACTGCCAGAGGAGAAAGTGCTCACACTCCCCTGGGATAAATATGGTGCAGAGTTTGCCAAAGGGTTCACGTACCGCAGGCCGAAGACTCGTTGCGTGCTCCAGGGGACCGCAGGTAGGGTGGGGTGCTCGTTACCGGTGGTAGAGCACCGAGAAGACCGGCTACAGAGACCGAGCTGCTGGTTCCACTGCCCCTGGTGAAGACCGTGTCATCCAGTAGCCCATGGTCCGAGGGCACCCTTGAGGGACCACGTGACGCCACCTCTGCTCGTTTGCTGTTTGGAACCGAGGGAAAGTTTCCAGGTCAAGCTCAGAAGGATGGCCACAAAGTGCACACGGGAGCATCTGAAAGTTGAAGGCAGAGCTCAGTCTCTTGCCTTCCGCAACTAACTACGTAAGTAAGAAAGAGGATGCTTATACGTCGGGTCTGAGAGCAACACAAAGTGAGAATGACCACAAGTCCACCAATCGCACAACGGAATCACGCAAACGCAGCCACCAGGGCCTTAACAAAAACAAGCTTTCCAGGACGCTCTTTTTTTCCGTTTTGCCCAGAAAGGATCCGCTTTCTTTACATGGAGGCACAAAAAGAAGGAACCGCCTGCCATTCTGCACAAGGCCTTTTCTGCGGCTTGAAATCATCACAAACCACACTGCTAAAAATGGCCAGCGGCATGGACTCCCATCATTCTGCTCCACATTTTCTAGTTCATTAAGCAACAAGTAGTCCTTACAGAAATATAAGGTTACTGTTGATTTAACAACGGCTGAAACACTGAACATCACTCGGACTGACAGTTTCCAATGGCAGAATGAACAGAAGCCAATTAAGCCTTGCCCTCACAAAGAGTTCTACCTACACCATAAATGCGAAGAACAATAAACACACAGACATGCCTCATTAACGAAGGCATTATTGTCGTAAACTTTATGTACAAATTTGAAAATGGCCCATCTGTACATTGCTGGCATGCCTTGCAGGAAGTAGCGTGCATACTTAGAGACACTTCAAATAGCATAAAACTCTCTACTCACATCTCAGTCTCGAAGTCTTCAAAGCGGAGAGAGTTCTCTGCGTCCTGCGTGTCAATCTGGAGACGCTGCCCAAATTCTTCGGGACTCATCTGCCGGACTCCCCGTGGTCTCCTGCCCTGCCAGACGAGGTCGCAGCACACCTCTTCCCTCATCCCGTTGAGGCCCACCATGTAGTCGAGAAATACCGTGTCACCTTCTTGGAGCAATTCGTTGAGGTCGCCCATGAACACTGTGCCGTCCTTGTAGAAGCACTCGCTGCTGAACTCTACCTTCCTCGAGACTGCAAGTTCCTGAACCTCGCAAGTCCCGATGCTCTCCATGACTCCAAGGACCGTCCCTTTGGCGTCCTTGTAAATGGAGATGGAGGGCTGCGTAGGCTGGGATGCCGGGCCCACATTTTGGAGAGTTTCCTCTCCGCCAAAATCGCTGCACGGCCCCAGTTCAGCATCTGGTGGTGGTTTCCGAGCGAGCCTGTTAAAGACAGCTTCGCTATCGTCGACGAGTGGCTTTGCAGGCCTCTGCCCGATCCATACAAGCGTTGCAATCCACGTATTGTCTTCCGCTTGAACAGCATCGAAGCTGACTTCCTGGCCGTCGGCCACTTCCCAGAGAAGGTCTTCAATCCGACCCTTGTCGCGGTACGTCACCTCGACAGCCGCACTAGCTGCCAAGCCACGGCTGGGACCGAACTTGATCGTGCCAATAGACTCTGTCACGGGGTAGAAGAAGCCTCGCTCACCGGCCAACTTTTCCCTGTGCTCTCGGTTGGACAGCACGTGCCTTGCACTCCCCTTAACGGAAGAGTTGCAGGAGTCCGCCTTATCCGAGCTTACATCCCAGTCGGCATAGCCCACAGGAGACTCATCGAGGTCAGCGTCGCGGCGGTCGCACTCGTCGGTCTTGGCCCAAAGGAGGTCATCGATGTCACCGTCATCGTCGGACATGAATACTTCATTGCCACTCTCACCTCCAGAGTCGGCAGTGCCGTTGGGGTCACTGCTCCGGCAGAGGTACACTATTGTAGCCTCCCACTTGACATTGCTCGACGGCTTCGTGCTTCGCTTGGCATTGAAGCGGACCTTGTCCTTAACGGTAAACACGTCCGGCAGATTCTTGATGGACCTGCCGAGCGACTTGTCCACTTTGTCGGCATGGAAAAAGGCCCGCTCCCTTAGATCGCGACCGAACTTTATGAAGCCATACGTTGACATGACCGCCTGTATCACACCGTGTTGGTCGACAAGGTGCGATGCGGCACTGCATTCGCCTTCTGCTTCGTCGTTCACGCTGTTCAGCGAGGGAGAAGACGACGACGAGGGCTTGGTCATGGGGGCGCGAGCGATGCGGGTGGCGCGGAAACGGGCTTCGCAGTTCTTGGGTCCAACCTTGGCATCCAGGACGACGCAGTCGCCCACCTGCAGCCCGGACGACGGCAGGCTGGAGTGTTCGCCATTCTCGAAGGACTTCAAGTCGAAGTATACACTTGTCTTGATGGGATGCTTGACGGAGACGAAACCGTATACAAGGAATAGGCGGCATACGGTGCCCTTGACGTCCGTCAGGCAGGTGACGTCCTCCCCGTCCGTGCCGCAGTCCGACGTCATGAAGTTGTCCGCACTGGCGTTGGGCCGCGGAGTCGTGCAGCAGCCTTTGGGGCGCACGTACACGTTGTTGTTGTGGATGACGAAATCCTTTCAGGAGCTGCTGCAGGAACAGCTTCAGGGACCTCCTGGAGCAGCTGTACTTTTTCCTCGGGTCAGACGGCAGTATGGCCGGTCAGCTTCTGGAGCGAGATGCCCTGGTTCGACTCCACTCGCCCCTTCAGAAATTTGACCATAGTGTCGCTCGAGTGGCTCCTTCGCTCTGGCATGGTTGGCAAGCTGTGGAAGCGACAGAGCGAGTAAAAAGAGCAGCGAGTGGACAAAGGTACGGCGGAGAAAGATTGCCAGCGGCTGGCGTAGGTGGCGAAGAACAGAGCGCAGTAGTAGTAGCAGCGAGCGGAGAGCTAGCCGCTCGCGCAATCGCGAGTTCGAAGATACGTGGCGCCGAATTCCGGGCCGCTGCACTGCCCGGCCCAAAGCGGCCACGAAGCGAAACTAAAAGCGTTCGTAGTCCGAATAAATGGCTCATGCATTATCCTGTGTGGCAGCAGACGAGGGTCGGGACTGTGGTCGGGACCCCCGTTCGCAAACCGCGCCATATCGAACCCCTGCCGCCCGGCGTTGGGCCCTGGGCGAGAACACCAGACGGAAGCAAGCCATGATAAAGGCGCAAGTTGAGTGTCTTACCCGTGTATACCAATGGGGTATCGGAGCACCGAGACGACCAAGAATCCTGTCAGTACGCGCAGGAGAATTCAAGGTTGGGTTCTGACCCTGAATGCGAGAACCTAGCCGGTTTTATCTCTCGGTGGCTGCTCGCGCGCGGCGCTAGCTACGAGCCCAGCGCAGCGCGCCCTCACAGAACAGGGAGGATGCCCTTCTGCTTTTTCCAACGTTGGCTGCGTTGGCTTTTCCACAGAACAGGGAGGATTTTGCTTTTCCAACGAATCAGCTGACGCGGACGACTACTTCCGGTGCTTCCGGTGTGGTTGATCGGGTAGTTCTGCCCAACGTTACTAGAATAAACTCAGTTTGAAAGCTCCGCCGGAGAGGCGGGCCGCGTGGAGGGCGCGAGAACTAGTGGCGCTGTAGTCGGGTCTTGCGCTACTCTCGGCGCGTCGTCTGCTACTGCGGCGAGCCGCCGCAGCAGCCGTCCGCGGCGGCGGGCCGCCGCCCCGACGTACCGCGGTGGCTTTCTAGTACTGCTATTGCTAAACTTAAACATATATCATCTTCCCGGTCGACAAGCTTAAACATCTTCATCCTTCCAGTCAACGTTACCGCATCCCATTTGTGCACGGTTCGAGTAGATAGGCATACGATCGTTGTATACGCATTTACTTGCATGCGTTGCTCATTGGCTGGCTAAGAATCGACGGTGGGCCTATATTTGAGCCGTGTAGATTGCGTTTAACTTCAATATACGGGATTTACTTGGCGAGTGAGCATTTTCAGCGTAGCTTCGATAAGTACTGAGCTGTCTTATCTCGACGAAAAATGACCCAACGCGTTTGTAAAAGCCGCGCCTTTATGCCTGTGCAGCAACACGACAGTTTTTGTGAATCTCGTCAGTGCGGGGTTCCATTAACCAGCTTCCGATGTAGAGTTCTTATGCTCAACTTTTATATGCGCCGGGCTCGTCTCACCTCCTCCGGCCTCAGCGCTATTTGTGGTGCATACGAGACATTAGATCACCGAAGATGAAAGTTCGCCTACAGTTCTGACGCTCAGTTCATCTCTCGCAGATGCACTCGACTTTTGCGAAATCACGTTAAAGCTTTAATCCACAATTTAAAGGTGCGGATTCTACGCCTAAGTTCATAAGGATCTTTGACCGCCTTTTTGATGTTTTGAACTCAAGAAATCCCTCCGCCTGATCGTACAAGGCACCTCTGCGAAAAGCGAATGAGGATTCAATGAGGACTTTTTTGAAGGCTGAATTGTGCATAACAGGACTCCAGGATGCACAAGGAATATCAGCTATTGAGGGCCTCAAGAAAACCGTATTTTTAGGGCTCCCCATACGTATGAACAGTGTCATGGCAACTTTTGACAGGCTTGTGGAAACAGGGAAGCTGCAGAATTTGCTCACGCACAAGATGTCTCATAACCACCTGAAAGCATTTTTTGGTTGTGTAAAAGGAAAGGGGTGTCAAAAAACAACAACCCTACTACCTTCCAAAGGAGCTGCATAAGGCAGTTGTTTAAGCAATTCCATATTAGCCGTACGCGATTAAATATGGTCGAATACTCATTCGAGGGCGTAATGCGTATTCGCTTGAAACATTCCAAAAGTCAGGTACTCGGTGGAAGCAACAAAGGGGTGTATGATTTTTATTCACCCGGAATTAATTCGAAAGGCCGTAGAAGGTGAGACCAGCCCGGCGCAGATAAAAATTCAGCACAGGAACTCTACACCGGAAGCTGGTTAACGGGATCTCCCACTGATGAGGTTCACAAAAACGGTCGTATACTGCCTTGCGGGCCGGAACGACCACCCTCACGTGTTTTGCCTAAAGCCAGGCAAAACAGGTGTTGTTTTGCCTGGCGAGCGTCGGCGTCAATAGCGGGCGCCTCCTTCACTCCAGATGGTTTTCATTATTAAAATCGTCGGTGCAAGTGCGCGTGCTTTGCAGCGTCCAACATTACTAGTAACGTTGGCAGCGAGTGTGTACGCTTTGCTCGTCGGTCATTTTTGGAACTGTTTTCGACCATGCGAAGGAGCTTGCACGAAGACACGTACGTCATGTACAAAGCGTAGTGAGGAGCAAGGGATTCATCCACGGTTCGGCATGCCGACTTGCTTTGCGCCGGGGTGCAATAGCGGCTACCGCAACGGCTACTCCACTTCACGCCACTTCTTAGGGCCACCAAAGGACCCTACGGAATTCAAAAGGTGGGAGCAAGCTTTACATCGCAAAGATAAAAAGCTAACTGCGAAGTGCAAAGTCTGTGACATTCATTTTGAAGATGACGACATTGTAAAGCACTACCGTCATGTTGTTGCGGGACAAGAAATTTTGATAGCACGCGGAAAGTGGGAGCTCGCGCCCGGTGCCATTCCACGTTTGTTGCCAGCACTTCCACCCCATATATCGAAGCCGAAACTTTCGGGAATAAGGCGCAAATCACCCCAAAAACGCACGATGTCCGGCAAAAGTCCAGTGCCTAGTTCTTAGGCGGAGGAGCCGCCGGAAGTAGAACAGCAAGACGAAAGGCAAGCGATTATTAGCAAAGCTGCCGTGACTCAGAGTTGCCCTGGCCTCACATTGACAATTGATAAATTGTCAACTGTCACGCTGCCTTCAAAGCAGTGGGTTTTCGAGAGTTTTTACGACGAGGCAACGAACAAAAGGTGCGGAATATTTTACACTCGCCGGCTCGTGAATAAAATAAAATATAATATAAAGCAAAATAAATATAAAGTCACTATCTTACAAACGTGTTGGGTCGTTTTTGGTCGAGATAAGACAGCTCAGTAGTTATCGGAACTACGCTGAAAATGCTCACTCGCTAAGAAACTCCCGTATATGGAAGTTACACGCAATCTACACAGCTCAAATATAGGCCCACCGTCAAATCAGCCAACCAATGAGCAACGCACGCAAGTCACTGCATACAGTCGACCGTATGCATATCTACGTAAACCGTGCGCACATGTGATGCGGGGTGTCAACTGGAAGGATGACTAATTTTGAAGTTTGTCGACTGAAAGGATGATAAATGTTTAAGTTTGGCCATAGCACTACTAGAAAGCCGCCGCGAGCAACTCCGCGGTGGCCCACCGCGGCACGACGGCACGCCGCCGCCTCCGCAGTAGCAGACGACGCCCCGAGAGTAGCGCAAGACTTGACTGCAGCGCCGCTAGTTCTCGCGACCGCCGTTTGGCCCACCCTCCTCCGCTGGCGGAGATGCGGAGCTCCGAAACTGAGTTTATTCTAGTAACGTTGGTTCTGCCTAATCCAGCTTGGCGGTTCTTTTAATCGGTTTGGTCGGCTCCAGCTGTTAACATTTGGAAATGTGAACACACTGTGTACTTTTGTTCAATTAGGCAGCCTCACGCTTTTTTTCGTCACGTACTGCACGTAGTCACAGGGTTTAAAGGCGCAAGAAAAAACGCGGACACTAGAAGAGAAAAAACAACCAAGACAAACGAAGCGCACGTACACGTCAATTGTTTTTTCTCTTCTAGTGTCCGCGTTTTTTCTTGCGCCTTTAAACCCTGTGACCATGTCGAACCAACTGGCCCACACTAAGCTATTGCTAATGCACTTAGTCTCACTTGAGTTCGGCACATGTCAGATGGGGACATACCGAGTTTTTCACCCTCAAAACGTTTTTTTTTTTTTTTTTTTGGCTTAAAACGCAGTATGTTTCGCGCATAAGGTTGGAAAAATGATGAAAGCTTATGGACGGTTATGCTAGTGGTTGCTTGGTTCATTCTTGAAAAACTAAGGATTCACTAAAGCCACAATTAGAAGCATAAATATGGTTAAGTTGTGACGAATTGCTTCCTACTCATTCACATTATAATCGACTGCGAGTGGTTGAGGTTTTCGAAACTCCTTTTTTACTTTTTATCATGCGGGCCGGATGTGCGCAGGGTATTTTCATGCAAAAAGAAATCAACAGCAGTATTCGTCTTACGCAAGAGCTCATTACGACGTTTGCATTTGTAAAATTGACACGATCGACACACTGCGGTGTGGCTGTTGAATATCTTGCCGCTACTGTCAAAACCTGTCGCCAAGAGCAATTTTTGCCAATATGAAAGCCCACGCGTTAAACGAATAATTCAATACACGCCGAAGTTACCAGAAAGAAAACAAGTAGCGCGAGAGGCAATAAGAAACTGCTCGAGGCGCATTTGTATAGTTTATTTGTTCGTTTTAGGCATGACCAAAGTCACCAGACGGACCGGCCATTTTCGATATCTTGAGCTCCTTCTTAACTACGACTATTAAGCACGGTCTCTAACCCTCCGTTTTGAATAGATCTGAGATTTATTCACTCATCGATTCAATTCGATCCAACGTGCAGAGAATTGACATGCGTATGCTTGAGGACGTCTAGTTGAACTTGAAGCACAAAAATTAGAACCAGATTTTCAGCAGTACTTTTACCTTACACAGAACGTGTCCACTTTCCTTTGCAATTTGGGATGATTACTAATAGGTTAATGCGGTAAACGCTTGTCATTGCGGATACAGATATAACGAGCCCTGTGTACGAGATACCGTATCTACGCTTTCGCTCGGTCCAACCTACACACTTTCAAGCAACCCTGACGGCAAAAACAATTAATAACCCGCCTGTTGGGGTGAAGGATCCCGTCAAATGGGTATGTACCATTGAGAAGAAAGATAGATGCAACCAAGATGGCGACGAAAAATGAGGGAAAGGAGGTACCGGGAGAAAAGCGCGCGAACCCTAAGCCAATGGAAGGATGACGCGGGAACCCATGGAACGACGAACAAATCCATGGATGCCCCGAGGCGGTGAGGTGGCCCAATCTGGAGGTGCCCCGAACAACCACAAGGGTGGGAAAGGGGAAGGAGGAGGAAGACACCAGGCGAGAGCGAGGACGCTGCAGGCACCACGTTCCGTACTCTACTTCCGCTGTTCTTCTACCTGACGCCTCCGCACTAAGAATTTTCCACGGCGGTGTTGCATCCGCCCTCATTCTTTTGGTGCAGCAGCAGGAAGGATCATCCGCTAGACAGCTATTTCTTCACATCTACGATTTTTTCTGTCCTTCTCCAATTTTGCATCGTTCTTTTCTTGTTCTCTTTTTCATCCCTTACGTTTTTGTCGTCTAACGTAAACTCTTCTTGGCTTCTTCGCCAATCCCCCCCCCCCCCCCCGCGTGGATGTGTTTCGCAATTTGAGAAAGAGAGAGAGAGAGAGAGAGAGAGAGAGAACCCTATAATGTCAACTGGAGAGAGGTCAGCCCTGCATATGCCAGATGGGTGCGACTAGAATTCATGTCACTACCTGAGGAAATTAACCAACCAACCAGCAACAACCTGGGCGAAAGTGGACCGGCAGCATCCTGGTAGAGGGAGTGTACACTCTAGCTCCTCCCTCCTGAATCTTAATGATGATGATGAAAACTTTATTTGGTCCAAAGCTAACTAAGAGATGGCAGGGAATGAGAGGTCCCAGGAACGCCTCCCGAGCCTTGACACACCGTGGACTCTAGCTCACGCAGCCTTCAGCAACAGAGTGGGCATGTTCCACTTGCGGCGGCCATCATCATCATCATCATCTTCATCATCGGCGGCTTCCACGGAACCTGGTACTGCCGTGGTTCCTGCACCCTCCCAGGCACCGGGGGTCCTTGCCCCCACGTACGGCTCTGACAGTGGCTTCCGAGGTACTTGCCCGGTCCTGTTGTCACGTCTTCTCGTCTACAGGGGGCACGTGGCTAGCGAGCCCATGCAGCGGCAACGTTCCGGTGACCCATGTCTACCAAGACTCGACGGCTACAGCGGCAACGGCCACACCGTCTAAGCGGAGGCCTTTGTGGACGCTGGGGCCCAGGACGGCGTTTTATCTACTCTGATGGAGTGTCCCGTCTGCCCTGACGCGTCTCAAAGTTGTCTCTACCAAACCATCGCACCCTGCCATCGCTACTGGCGGAGCTCACAGCCATCCGCGATGACCTACAGGCACTAACGCCCGCCCTACAACGCGCCCCATGTGGGTTCCATTCTGCATCTTTAACGGACTCCACAGGATTTACGTCGAGTATCCAACAATTGCACTATTTAAAGGGACATCCACACGATACTAGACAGGTACCCCTGCCCTCTCCGGCTGTTGTGGGTTCGGCGGAATATGCTCCTTGCTCACATTGGAGCAGATAGGTCTTGTCACCCTACGTCTATTCCTCGGCTGCTGCCAATGTTAACAACCGGTCCGATAGAAAACGTTCTCCAACGGTAGGACGATCTGCGTCGCGCCACACGTTCCACCCACACGGACCTCCCCAGTAGGCTTGCCCGCTGGGAAGAGGTTTTGCTGCGCAGACTTCGCATTGGAGTGGCGCTTTCACCTGCTGTGACCTGGGCGTGGCCACCACGCTACCACGCGCCGTTCGATGACACCTGCCCCTTCTGCACAACTCCTGCCGAACAAGCTGATGCGGACTAAGGTCCCTAAAATTACTGGACCTTAATGCGGACCACCTAATATGGGCGTGTCCTTCACTGAAGTCAGCTAGAAAGCGACACCTGAGAGGCACAGGCCTCCGTCCTGGAAGACCCCCCGCCCTCCAGCGGTGGCTCTGGGCACCTAACCGCCGCTCCCTTCTTTCCTTCCTTCGAGAGGCGGGTGCCCATTTCTATACCTTTAGGTTATTTTATGCCAACGGGCATACTATCGCTAACGAAAGAGAGATAGGGAGACGGTGCATCATCGCAATCCACAGGGCACCGACAGCGTGTACGCCAGGCGAACGACCTAGGCATTCCAGTCGGTTGGCCGGACTCAGACATTCAAAGGGAATTTTAGCTAAGATCTACGGCGAGATTAGTTTTAAGTAGTGCTTATTGGGACTGTTCGGAGTTTGTAGTGTGTTCTTAGTGCTGTATACGAAGAAGATGTTAATAAAATTTGCTTTCGCTCGCGTGCCAGCCTGTGTCCATCATTCCTATACTTAAACATATATTCCTGGTTATGTAGACCCAGAATTCTCGAACCACGTTATTGAGGGTCAGCCCGTCTGGGCAGTTGTCGGCCGCGAAGTCGGCCACTGGCTAGGATTAAAACACACGCGTCGGGCTACACGAGCGACGAACACGCGCACTGTTCGATCATCCAAGGCCTTGGATGAACAAATGGGATGAACAGTCATCCCGTCTGTGAGGGATGACTGTTTAGTGACGTGCTTCATAACACAATGCCATTCAAAGAAGAAAGGAAAAACCAGGGTGGGAATAGTGAGCGTTCTAAAATACGGTAAATACGGCAAAAATGGCGCGGGAGCACCTTTGTGGCACTAATTAATCTATAGCTTTCCACCTCACTGGGTGGCTTGCTGGCTGGCGCCAACGTTTTTTTTTTTAAATCTAAAAACGTACCCGCCGCGGTGGCTCAGTGGCTAAGGCGTTGCGCTGCTGAGCACGAGGTCGCGGGTTCGATTCCCGGCCGCGGCGGCCGCTTTTCTGATGGAGGCGAAAAGCAAAAACGCCCGTGTGTACGAGATTTCGGCGCACGATAAAGATCCCCAGGTGGTCAAAATTAATCCGGAGCCCTCCACTACGGCGCGCCTCATCGCCTGCGTTGCGTCGGCGCGTTAAACCCTACAATCAATCAATCAAATCAATCAAAATCTAAAAACGTTGGCTGGCGCGCATGCGCACGTGTCCTTACTTTCGTCGTAACCTCGCAGGCGGCAAGTTGGTGTTCCTGCAACTATGATATCTTTACTATTACCAGCGGCCGGCCGGCCAGAGTAAACCTGCACGCAACTGCTACCAGGCATCAGGCACAGGTTCATAGAAATACACCCTCTTTTCCGCTGTTCGACTGGCTCTAATCAGTTGTTGCACCGTGACAATACGGGGGCCCAAGTTTCGAAGCCGTACCGTATGGGCGGTAGCACATCACACACACAGAAAAAAAGAAAACCACAGTATCACCGCAATGCGATACGACGTTGCTATGAGCACCAAGCAAAACTAAACTTCCAACTACACAGCAAAATCGCACTTCTCTGCCTATTGTTACGAATCGGCCCGCGCCGCCGTACTTTCCCGCATCACTCCTCGGCTGTGCGGCGAAGCCACTACGTGCGCTTTTCGACCAAGGCGCCACCGTGGCGGTGAATCATACTTTCACGTCTCGACATACCGGGCCAGACGCCTCGCTTTTCAACGCGCCTCCGGCGGTTGCCAGCGGCACGTCGAGACTTGTTTCAAGGACGTGCGCCCCACAGCCGTCTGGCGCCAGCATGTCGGTGAGTCATACATTCACGCCTCGACATGCCCGGCTCAGACGCTTCGCTATCGGCGCGATCAATATTCGATAGCGCGCCGACTGAACACGCCCAGGAAGGTTTCAAGGACACAGAGGCCCCGTCGGTCGCAGCGGAATCCTCCTCTCTACCCTCTTTCGGACTCAACATGCGCCGAGGCTATTGCCGACTCACCAACTGTGGAAAGAGCGTTGTGTGTGTCTGTGACGTTCGTAGCGTGTTGCTACTTGTTGGCGTTTTGACCTTTGCGGCTTTTGGGTATAAATAGAAGCCGCCCAAGCGCTGTAACCCATTCCTGTTTGAGCAGCGAATCCATGCTGTCGCTCTGCTCGAGTCCTGTATTGTAACCTCGCCCGTCGGGGCATTTTTTTTTTTTTTTTTTGGGGGGGGGGGGGTGGGCTTCGGCTCACCTCTCGCTATGAAGTAAACAGTTACGTTAGCCTACGGCTTTTGAACTTCTTCACGGCTGCAACAGCGGCTGACCGCTCGCATCATACACGCTACCACTCGTATGTCGGAGGCCACGGAGCTCGGATCGGGTGCCCCCGCCCGGTCGCAACACTATTGCATAAGGTTTTTTTCTGTAGCACTTCACAATATTTTTTTTTAACAACTTCGCCTTCATATGTTCATCGCGTCTGGATCGCACGCACAAAGTCGGCGTCATCAATTGTACTACAACTTTTTTTTTTTCATTCATTCATCCCGTCTACATCCAATGACTAGAACCATAGAGTTAATTCCATGCTAGTCATAGAGTTAACCAACATCCAATGACTAGAACCATCGAGTTAATTCCATGCTAGTCATAGAGTTAATCATAACCATGACCATGGAGTTAACCATAGAGTTAACTAGAGAACTAGATAACCTAGTCGCGTCATACGGGTGTGCGAATCTTATCAAGACTGCGACGCGTATAGCAGGGGGAAGCGCAACACTTTGTGCATTTCCAATGCGCATGCCCCGAATATATCGAACGGTCTTTTTTTCGGCAGACATGCAGTGACCATTTGCCTTTATTTTGTTTAGCCCTGACGGGCAAATCTGTAAGTTTTAAAGGGCATTGCACTGCCTTTTACCGAGAAATTAACCCGCAATCACTAGACGTGTTTCGTTTGCTCGTGATCGCCACAAATTGGGATTTCGTTCAAGAAATAAAAGACCCCCAACAATCGTACAAGCTATATGTACTTAGATACTGAGTTAAAACATTGAATGAGCAAGCTTTCCCTCTGAAGCCTGTTACAAATAAACGGCGGAAAAAATAAGGAAGCCGTGGATAACGGCTGACGTTTTAATAAGATTGCATATAAAAACAAACTTTATCATTCGTTTATAAAATCCAGTGACCCTTCAAAATTAGAAACAAGCCTACTACAGAAATAAAGAAAGCTAAGGAGTAGCACTACGAAAAGCTGTTTCCCTGAATTTCTAATGACCCGAAAAAAATTTGGCAGGAAGTTCACAATCTTTCTAACAGGAATTCTGAGACTAGTACCGTTCAAATATCCTCGACAGAAGGAAATTTGACTGACGAACAGGCAGCATTAGCTTTGAACGCACATTTTTTTATCTTGTGGAAAATACACCGCGGTTACTGGTTACCAATTTGAAGAAGTAATCTTGCCAAAACCTAATGTAGCGAATTCTTTAGTGTGGTTCCCCACTAGTATACAAGAGGTAGAGAAAATAATAAACAGTTTAAATAACACTGCAGCGGCCGTATGTGATTTATTAAAGCCGTTTCCATTTAAATACGTTGCGAATATAATCTCCCAACATTTGGCTCACTATACCAATACTGTGTTAGAAAGCGATATATTTCCCAACGACCTCAAAATAGCAAGAGTGTGCCCAGTTCATAAAGGTGGAAAGGACAAGACTATAAATAATTTCGGACCGATCTCCGTGTTTCCAGTATTGTCTAAACTGTTTGAGCGTGTTATAAGTGTTCGACTAGGTGAGTTTGTGGACAAATAGAAAGTTTTAAGTGATGCACAGTACGGTTTCCGGAAAAACAAATCCACCGAACAAGCACTATTGATGACAAAACACGAAATTCTTAGCAATATAGAGCAAAAACTATACACACTTGGTATCTTTTTAGACCTGCGCAAATCATTCGAATCAGTAAATCATGAAGTCCTACTACAAAAAGTACACGGCTATGGAATACGCGGAATTGCATTAGAACTTTTAAGAAACTATCTAGGTAATAGATACCAGTATGTGTCAATACATACCGCAACATCCACTAAACGTGAGATGGAAAGCGGCGTTCTCCAAGGTTCAATACTTGATCCACTGCTATTTAACTTATATGTTAATGACTTGTCGGCAATACCTAACTCCCCACGGTTAGTCATGTATGCCGATGATACTAATATGTTCTTCTTCTCAAAATCACTTCCTGACCTGGAAATAAACGTTAAAAAATACATGGATATTCTGTCAAATTGGCTGCATATGATTAAACTTCAATTAAATGCCAGTAAAACTAAATATATAATATTTGCGCCAGTTAATAAATCAACAAATACTAATATAACGACACTGTTCCGAAACTGTAAAATAGACCAAGTAGAAACCCAGAAATTCTTACATATTTGGTTTAGAACTGACCTATCCTGGAATACACACGTAGAAAAATTGTGTTCTGAGCAAGTAAAACTGTTGGTTGCCTTTTTAAAATCGCTTCTCTTATCCCCCTTTTGTTGAAAAAATTGCTGTACTATACCTTATTTTATTCTAGGCTATCATACTGTTATTTGGTATGGGGTACCACGACCACTCATAATTACAATAGGCTTATTTATTATACTGCAAAAAGGGTACTCAGAATTTTTGAAAATTACCACGGAAGAATTCAGGATTTAAGAACCCATGATTTATTTTCCAAACACGGTTTGCTTAAAGCTAGTCAAGTATATTATTACAAATTGCTACAGTACATCAGAAATAATAACCTTTATAACCACTATACACCTCAGCCAGCGAGTCGGTACTGCCTGCGTGGTAGGCTTAGAAAAACACCACGAATCCGTACTAATTACGGTAAACAACATACTGATTTCCAGATACCATGGCTCTTAAATAAGATTGAGGAAAACTATGATTGTAGCAGACGGTTGTCTAACAAATTCATTAAAAATGACGCTGGAACTTTGTATTGAATACTCTTAATCTGCCTGTTATTGCTATTTTTTGTCTGGAAATGTATTATTATATTTATTGTATGTTTACTGTATGTATACAAAGGTACCTTCAACAATAAGTTGTGTGTTTGCAGACTACAAACTATTTTTTGTTGTATTTAAGTATTCTACAGCTGTACGAGGGAGCCTGTGAATATATGTATTCATCCCCACTCCCCTCACCCTGCTCACGTTTCGAGTATATTTTTGTGTGTATGAAACTGAAGTTCATTGTGTTGATTGCCGTACTGTTGGACTGCCCCGTGAAGCAAGAGCCTCTGCCAGGCCGTAGCCTTTAGCTCTTGCTTCGCTTTCCACAATTGGCAAGTGAATAAACTTGAATACTGCTGACGGGAACCACCTTCCTGCACGAGACATTAGAGTCTTAGCAGTCCGTCTGCTCCGTGGTTTACGTAGTTACCGTGTTAACTGGGACCCGTCTGGGCACTTGCGCATTCGTCGCGGTAGGGTGTATTAGTTCCGCGGGCCGGCCCTCGCCATGCCCGCGAATTCGTCGCGTCGGGGTGCGCCTCCTCGCCCTTCCCGCGCGCGCAGGCGCAGATCGGGTGCCGGTAAACACGGTAACTACGTAAACCACGGAACAGGCGGACTGCTAAAACTAGACAGTTTTAGCACAGAGGCTACCGGAGGCTCACGCTACGGCGGCGGGTTACCGGAACCCGACTGCGCAGGCGCGCGCGGGGAGGGCGAGGAGGTTGCTCCTCAGCGGAGCGAATGCGCGGGCATGGCGAAGGCCAGCCCGCGGAACTAATACACCCTACCGGGACGAATGTGCACCTGCCCAGTCGGTGCCCGTTACCCGCTATGCAAAAACTCTCTAGTATCTATTAGCACTCCGTCTGTTCCGCCGTTTCCGTTGGTACCGTGTTGACCGGGACCCCACTGCGCTGCGCGCGCGTGCCCGGCGTGAAGGGCGCACCCCACCGTAATGAGTGCGCGGGCAGGCCTGGGCCGGCCGCGGAACTAATCCTCCCTACCCAAACGAATGCACAAGTGCCCAGACGGGTCCCGGTCAACACGGTAACCACGGTACAGACGGAGCATACGGACTGCTAAAGCTTTCCCGGTCAACACAGTAACCACGGTACAGATGGAGCATACGGACTGCTAAAACTCTACTAGGGCCGACGGAAACAACGGAGCATACGGACTGCTAAAACTCTCGATTAGAGAGCTTTAGCACTACGTATGCTCCATCTGTACCGTGGTTACCGTGTTGACCGGGAATGGGCACTTGCGCATTCGTTTCGGTAGGGAGGATTAGTTCCGCAGCCGGCCCTCGCCGTGCCCGCGCATTCGTTACGGTGAGGTGCGAGGGCCGAGGCCCTCAAGGTCCTCCAGGCCGAGGCACGGCAAGGTATAAGAGGGCCGAGGCCCTCTTATACCTTGCCGTGCCTGCGCGCGCAGGCGCAGCAGGGTCCCGGTCAACACTGTAACTACGAAACAGACGGAACATACGGAGCTATAAAACTCTCTATTAAAGAGTTTTAGCGTTCCGTATGCTACGTGTCTTCCGTTCGTACCGCGCTGACCAGGACCCGACTGGGCACTTGTGAATTCGTTCCGGTAGGTTGATTAGACCCGCGGGCAGGCCCTCACCGTGTCCGCGCATCCTTTACGGTGTGGGTGTCCTCCTCCCCGTGCCCGCGCGCGCGGGCGCAGTCTGGTTTCGGTACTGACGGTAAGCACGGAGCGAGCCGAGCATACGCAGTGCTAAAACTCTCTGTTGTTGAATCAAAGATGTCAATTTGTTACGTTCTGCATTGCGTAGTGTTGATTTTTATGTGCAAACATAATTTCGTACCCGTAATATGTATTTAGTACATATTTGTATTACTCCTGAAATGTATATACATGAACAAATTTGTATGTCTGTAGGAGTGTGTGAAGTTTTCCCTTGTGCACTGCTTGAGCCGCCTTGGCTCTTTTTGAAACAGCTGCCTGTTTTTATGCTTTTACGGGCGAAGCCCCTAAGGGGCTGGGGCTGTCGGCGTCTCATGTCATCGTCGTAAGCGTCGTCTAATGTAGTCACCGTATTAAAACACCGGGACACTCGTTTACGCCTCACACTGAGAGCTTCGTGCTTCAAAGACAAGACATTTTTACAGCTAAGCTGTATACCTCTTCGACGGTTTCATCTCCGTTGGCAAAAACGCCAAGCCGCCGAAAACTACACTTATACACTGCATGCTTCGCCCCTCCCCAGGTTTCACATTAGTGGAGACATCCCGGAATTTTTTTTGGCCTAAACCCATACCCCATATGTACTCCCTGAGAGTGCCAATAAGTAAATAGATAATTTCTTGATTGTATTGCTGTCATTTCAAGTGCACCTGCTTATCCTGCTCGATTCGCCTCCGTGGATACATAGTGGTTACTTGCTTGTGCATGCGAACAATTAAAACATTCCTGTATCCTCGCGCTAGTCTCAACTTACCCGTTTCTTCGAAATTCCGGTGATGAAAACAATATCTGGCATAACGGTTGTTGAGCTCAGGTAAACAGATGACGCTGCGCCAGTTCAGCGATATACATCCTGAGCTGCTGGAAATACCTTTTCGGGGGAGATAGCCTCGACTCTCCAGGTGGGTCGACGACTGGACAAAGTCCGTCTGCATTCACTCGGCCGACAATTGAACGTACGGTGAAAGCAGCTCGTATTTATGGCTCCGCCCGGGACACAAACAGTGAATGTGAACGGAAGATCCATTCTCTATCGCTGAGTACGCATACCGTATTTGAGATCCTAACGCGCACCTTTTTATTTCTCGCTAAAAGTAGCCTTAAAATTTGCGTGAGCGTTACAGTCGGGCTCAAAACCAAAATCGGCTTTCGATGTTCCCCGCAGGAGATGGATAAGCAAGTTTATGAAGCACAAGGAATTCTTAATGCCGCTGTTGCGTACGTTAAATTAAATGTCGTCTGCTAGGTACGTAATGTCATGTCTTTTACATCAGCATAGTATAGTCGGCGTCAAATTATGTTTTCGAATTTTGATAAGCAAACTTACCTGCGCGTTGCTATGGCTATGGGGGTAGCGTTATAATCTTGAAAATATGGTACTTGAAGCGGCACGCTGGCTGCGCAACGAAAAATGTCTGTGTGCTTCCACGAACGCAATTGCAAGTCACTCTCTGCGAATAAATCACATTTAATAATTTTGCAAGAACTATAGGTGTGTATTTACGGGTTTCGGAGCGGATGGACCAATTTTCTGTCCTGTAGGTGAGCGGCGTAGCCAGGGTGCTGTTTCGGTGTCAGAACACCCCCCGAAATTTTCCATGGAGGAAAGAGAAATTATGAAATTTTTTGACGGTGCATTCCGCCTATTGTGCCAATCTGCATTTCTACCTTTTTAAAGCGAAGCTTTACTGCTTTCGTGCAGCGATTGCGTGGAGGATGCGCAAATGACCTTTTGACCGGAGACACACCCCCGGCGACACACCCCTCGAAGCGCATCGCGTGATTCGCCGGGCCTAGCTGTTGGCGCCTGTGGGCGCCGACAGCGGTCGCCACCGCCGCTGCGGCCGAGGCAGCCAACCACCCCCGCAGCCTCCCACGCCTGCGGCGCTGGGTCGTTTCGGGCTACGTGACTCGTCTCGCGCCCGGCGAAGAGGAACGGTGCGTTCGCCATGAATGAACGCCGCGTTCGCCCGGCCTCCTTCTGTGAGCGTTGCACGGAACCGAACGGCTTTGAGACGTGGTCGGCAATATAGCTAAATCAAAGGTTAATTAAGCGAAACCAAGGCTCAACCAGACTAAGCCAAGCTTTTGCTTTGCATATCCATGGTTAGCTGAGCTGAGCCGCAGCCATTGCTTTTTATTCCACGGTTCACACTCCGCATAAGATATACATTTGTAAAAACAAAACGAATTGGATCAGAAAATGGCAATGAAATTATGTTTGCGCGTAAACTATCTTTTTCTCTTTTTGCCGACGGCGTGTAACACCCCCCCCCCTCCCGGAAAAATATTTCTGCAGCTGCGTCACTGCTGTAGGTGCAATATGCACTCCTTGTTAGCGCGAAAATAAAATCAGGAAAGTAAATTCCGGGATATGCGATATAGCATTTCACTGAAGCAATGAGCGCACGGTGGTTGATACGCGTTGTTGCGTACCGTGTCTGCTATGCACAATACAGCGTATTTACCGAGTTGCATGCGACTTTTTCCAGAGTTACGTTCAAGTGATTTTTCGGCAAAAATGTCGCGTCGCTCCGAAGGGCAGCGTCGATCTGTCCACAGAGCGAAGTTATAACACAGAACGAGAGAGTGGAGAGAGCGCGTAGCTGCCTTTGAGAAAGGAGAGAGATAATATTTATTTAAAGATAGAAGTGAGAAAGGAGTTGTAGGTATACAGCGTTGCGAGATTCAAAGGCCTTGGTCCAGGCTTCTGCTGACGGCTTCCTGAATGAAGTCAGTCAGGCCGCGTTGCTCCTCTTCTCTTCTAGGTGACGTCAGCTACTGTTGGGTGTCATTATCATCATCAGCCTATCTACGCCCTCTGCAGGGCAAAGGCGTCTCCCATAGATCTTCAATTTTTCCGGTCCTGTGCTAAGCGCGACCAATTTATCCCCGCAAATTTCTTGATCTCATCTGCCCGCCCAGGGCCGTACCCAGAGGGGGGGTTTGGGGGTTCGAACCCCTCCCGAAATCTTTTCCAGGCAGCACGTAAACAATACTTACTGTTGCTTTCAGCCAAATTACCCCCTTCCCAAAATTCATAACACCCCCCGAAAAAAATTTCTGGGTACGGCCCTGTGCCCGCCTATCTTTCTATCTTTCTGCCGCCCCCTGGCGCGCTTTTCTTCTCTATAGGGATTCACTCTGACTATGTTGCCGTTAATGACCACCGGTGATCTTGCCTTCGCATTACATGCCCTTCCCACACCCATTTCTTCTTCTTAATTTCTACTAATATGTCCTTAACACGCGTTTGTTCCCTGATCCGCTCCACTCTCTTCTTGTCCCTTAATGTTACACTTATCACCTTCCTCAATTTCAGTACCGGTAAGATTCAGCTGTCTCGGGTGCTTCATTTTCTAATTTGGATGTATTGGGGACACTTCCAAAGAATGTGGTCTTGGTTATTGGTAATTTTGCGCTGTAAACACGATGGTAAGGGCCTTGTTTTGCCAAATCTGATGAGGTGTAGCATCGCAGGTGTTTCGAGTGTTCCCGCTTGTGCTTGTCGGAGTAGGGTTTGCTGCTGTCTTGTTAGGTTAGGGTTGGGTGCTGGGAGTAGACGTTTCGCTGTTTTGTGATCTTTAAGGCGAAGTTGCGGGTGAAGTGGTTCCTGAGATGCCGGACTTTGGCAGTCGTTGGTGGGAGCCCGGATGTATGCGTCTCTGGCAAGCTGATTAGCCTTTTCGTTTCCCAGTATCCCGGCGTGGCCAGGAATCCAGTAGAGCTTCACGGTTCCTTTAACGTTTGAATAGGTGTGCCGCCTAGCGGGATGTATGAGCGGAGTCTAACAGTCGACATGCCCTTTTGTTGTCGTCATAGAAATTGAGGAGGCGGGCTGGTTAATTGGAGAGGTGAATAACAGCTTTGTCAATGGCGTATAGTTCTGTGTCTTCTGCTGAGTTGAACTGTCTGTTGCCTCCTGTATGAGCTCTGTTGAGTCCCGTCCAGTACGCGACAGCCCCCGAGGTGCCTTTTCCCGCCGCGCCCGTGTATGCATGCATTTGCTGCGGTTCTCTTTCCGGTTTCTTGATGAAGTATTTAGCCCTGACGGCTCTTCGTTCTGCGTGTCCATATTACCGGTAATGGGTGCTACTTTTAACCGCTGTCTGGTTATAGTCTCTAACTTGCAGTATTCGTCCGTCGTTGCTTGGGATTCATAGCCGATCGATTGCAGGAGTTGAATCCCGGCCTTGTTTTGCCTCAGTCTCCTAAGGTGGTCGTATTCGTGGACTGAGACAACTTCCTCTATTGTGGCTGTGATTTCCATGCCCTCGATGGCCTTGTGGTTATCGTTAGTACTAAAGATATCTATGCGGCTTTTCGTAGTAGAGTATCCAACTTCTGCAGTTGGGTCTGAGTAATAGAGCATCTGATGCGAGATATGATGAGTGCCAGATCTGCTGCCAGGGTGGCGTCAAGTCGAAACGCGGCACGCCACCTTCCTCCGCATACGCCGTCTCGACGGGTACCGCGGCTCCCGCCACCGCTGGTACGCGCTGTAGGAGCGTGCAGCCAGTGCGGGGCAGCACAACACGAAACCGAAGCGAGGCGTGCGCAGTAATTATTCTTAGTTCGGCGCTCATACTGTTATCGGATTCGATTGTCTGGTAATAAATTACCTGTTTGCGACAACGATTATGCGACAACTGTTCCGGCCTCATCTTTTGTAATTTCGGGACCACTTTATTGTAGTAATATCGCGATGAAATCTATTACGAAATTAGTTGAGTATTTTGAAAGCAATTACATTTCAAACGCAACTAATGCGACGATAGAACTTCAGGCTAGAGGAAATTGTAATTTTTAATCCCTATTTCTGCAGTGTTCGCGGAACGCGAGCGTTCAGTCTCGGAGTGCCTTTATTTTCCAGTTCCCCTCCCCGGGTCGCGCCCTCATAATTCCTTTGTCCGGCGGGCCGAGCGCACATCTCGCCGGCTAGCTGCCCGCGGTAGTCCCAGGTTTTTCTTGCGTCTCAGCTTACTGCTGAGACGCAAGATGCTGAGATGTGCTGTCAGTTTACTACACACAGCACATCTTCACCTCCCAGTCTTCCCGTTTACAAGCGCTGGACAGGTTTGACTATGCGTCCACTCCTTGTCTTGTACAGCCTTGTCGGGCGGATGAGCTTTCCTGGAGTTCATTTCTTTCTGGCGGCATTTGGTCGTCTTCTTCACCCGTCATTTCTCCCAGCTCACCTCTCCTTGCGTCTTGCGAAGCTCACGGAATTCTCCGAGGCGAATTGATACGTGCAACCGGTGTTGAACTTCAACATCAGGAAATTGGGTGAAAAGGATCCTGTTCCTTCTCTGTTGTTCTGTGTCGGTCTCCAGAAAATAAGACCTCGGAAATCCCGCCCATGAAAGTACCGTTTCAGACCTGTTTTGGATTCTTATCCACGTCGTTTCTCCCGGATCTAAATCGCAGAGGATCCCAGCCGCCACGTGCCTTCTGTCATTTCTCTTTTGCTCGGGTGCTCGGCGCCATTCCCACGCCTGGAGTGCTTGCTCATCGACCACTGCGGAGTCTTGCGAACTATACACACTGCCGGTATAGAGACGTTCTCAGACGCTGTCCCGTTAACAACTACGCTGAGCTAAAGCCATTTGCAAGAGGCGTGGCTGTGTACGCCTGAAGCGCAACAAACTGTCACACGTTTTCTGTAGGCCCTTCTGTAGACCTCAACGAATCCATTGCTTTGCAGAAACCTATGGGGCCTGATTACGTGTTCGAAGCCCCACTCTTCCGCGAACTGGTGGAAAGCAGAGCGAACAAGTTTTAACGCGATAGCGTTATTAGGCTCATTTTTCGATTTACCCGTGGCTACTAGCCGTCCGCTGCCAGCCGTGCTCATCAAACGTGCGCGGAAGTACGTCATCGTTCCTAACAGAAAACTACAACCTAGGGTAATAGATATGAGGGACCGCCGGAATCTTGAGCACACAGAAGGGGTGACTGTAGATTGTGGAAAGGAGGACAATGATATTACGGCTGAGCCGAGATACGCGAGATTCGAGCTGGCGCCGCGCCTGCGCAATGCAGTTCATTCTATGCGCCTTCGGTACACGGATTCTGGTTGACTGTACCGTCGGTAGTCGCATGCATAGTTTCATACTAATATATATTAGAGGGAAATCTGGCGCCACTGTCTAGGGGAGCCGCGCCTTGGGCGAGCGTTTCGTCATGTACCGGGCAGGCACTATGGTCCCTAGATTTCTAGGGACCATACAGGCACGTTCCACTTGCCCTTGGCATGGCTCATGAACAGGCTTAAAAGTTGGCTCTGGCTGCAAAAAAAAGCAACAATATTACTGCAGAAGGTTCATCAAATTTTTTTTATTATAAAATTGAACCTCCAAAAAGATTAATTTGTCAGTGATTATGTAGAAGCTTCAGGGACGCTGAACAAAAAATGCTACCCTTTTTTGTTGATTTTGGCTTCGAGACAAAAAAGAAGCCATATGGGCAGCTAAGCCAAGTAGGCGAGGAACGTCGCTAGCGGCAATGGCGCCGCCCACGGCGGCCCGCGACTGCAGCGACAGATTTCCCTCCTGGTACGAAACTCTATGGCTATGGTTGCATGCTGCCATGGAGGAAAAAAAAGCTTAGGAGAGGCCCCCAGCTATCCCCGCGCATTGGCAAAAGTGTGGAGGAAGTCACGTGTTTTCGGCGGCCATTGGAAGTCGCGTTAGCAACGGCGTCCTAGCAACGGCCCGCCCGCCGTCCGCCAGTAATGGAGGAAAGGCAGCGCCTGCCTTGTCGTTCGATTGCGAAGATTGCTGCTTCGCTTTGCTGCGCTGTGGTCTTGCGGAACTCGAAAAGGATGCTGCGAGTTGCGACAGCTGCGCCGATGTGAATATGTCATTTAATTTCTACTTGCAAGTGCACCTTGTACCGCGTCAAGCTTTTGCTCCGGTCGCGATCACGACGCGCCTATTGAAGTGCAGATATCATGAACGCGCCGTCCCGTCGTACGCGCGGACACCCATCAAGCAGATTTTCGGGAAGTGATACACGGTGGGCAGTGCGTAGGCGACTTGCAACCGAACGATTCGCAACTGAATTTTTTGGTTATCGCCGCTGCATGTAGTTTGCTAGGCCGGCGATGCGCGGCAGTGCCTTTGCAAAATTGTTACAAGGTAGATTCCCGGTTGATATAATTCCATCGTCCTATTACCTTGGTAGGTGTCCGTCTGTTGACTGGAAGAGTGTTGGATCTGGAATCTGTCTCTTTTTTGTGGTCTCGCTCTGGATTTCGCTTTTCAACGCTTCAGACTGCGAGGTTAGTATGAACGTTTTCAGCTCATATCACCTTGAATTTATTGACACTGAGACAAGTTGAAACTTTGCGAAAAAACGTTTATTGACGCCACCCACCCTCTCTCTCTTTTTTTTTTTTTGCTCAATAAAACGTTTTGCTTACTCCTCCTCCCCCTCCTCCTCCTTCGAAAAAAATTCTATCGAAGGCACGCGAACAACGGTAAAAACACTCCACAATTTTTTGGCTTGTAATCTGCATGAAGTGCTGCTTACCTATATATATATAGAACGGTCGTTTAATGGACTAGTCATCTCTGGGATTGCCAGTGAAACTGCAACGCAAACTTGGGCACTTTCCAGTCCGGTAGCCGCACGGCGTTCGCCCACTGTTTCCGGCGTTCTCCATCGCTTGGGAACCTATAAACGGCGGCGATTGCAAACAAAGGATGAATGCACACGAATGTACAGCAATACTAGTCAGCGGAATGATGCACTCACCGGTGGAAAGTGACGCCCAATTCCTTGGGTACCGATCGCGACTTGCAGCCTGGCACCGAGCATTGCGGCATTGTTAGAGCGAGCCGCTTCGCAAAACTGCTGCGGCCACACTGAAGGCCGTGTAACCGCGCGTTCAGGTTCACGGTCCCGCTCTGCAAAATTCTACCTGCCTATCAGCTGATTTCCGCCGGCTCGGCGCTGGCAGATGAGACGACAAGAGAGGCGATACAGTAGGGAGGAGGCGGAGGAGGTGCACCGAGAGACAGGGAAAAAGAGTCCGCCATTCGACTTACAGAAATGGCGCTTCCGGCTGCGCTGGGTGTGACGTCAGGGCCTCTCCTAAGCTTTTTTTTTCCTCCATGCATGCTGCAGTAGTATTAACTCTATGGCATGCTGGGCAGACAATGTAGCCAGCCGTGTCCGCAATTTACGCCATCACACCAAAGCACCTACCCCAGCAGAAGTGATGCCGAGGCCAACTGTGCGTGACCTAGCTAAAAAAAGGAGGCAAAAGATTAACGCTAGGCTCTCATAAACCAAGCTTAGATGATGACAAGACACGTACGAACCAAAATGCGTCCCAGTAAAAATAAAACCCAGTATATGGAGTTTCATTACACGAAATTTAAAATATATTTTCCAAGTTCTCACACGCCGGCCGAGCTCGGTGCGGCAGTCCATGAATGGAGCCACGCGGCCAGTTTAATGTTTAAAAATAGCATGAGATAAGCATGTCGTCCCAGGGAACAAACAGACACGGAAGTGCAAGGCCGATCCCAGTACCGCCAAAACACAAAATGAAGTTTTGCCCGATTGGCTCTTAATGCAAGAGCACGAATGAAATAACAAGCAAAAACACTTAAGCAGTCACTGATCATAAACGAGATTTCGTACAGCCTGTTTTACCATAAACTTACCCGAACTGAAGAACTACAAATAAGCACACTCATCGGGACAGTGTGCATATATAGGAAGCCCTCAACGTTCAAATTTCTATGATTACCACAAAGGTTCTTAAAATGAGACTTTATGATACTTCGAAGATATCAGAGAGGCCACTTTCCTAGCACAAAGGGGAGTCTGGGAAAAAATTTAATTCCTCATCTTAAGAAACATACTCACACCTTCCAAGAAAAAACAGCTGGACGCCTGATGGTAAGGGGCTCTCCACCAAAGCCCCGTGTCAGAAAACATAAATCCAAAGCTACACAACGACATGCCAAGCCAGACCAAAATTCTACGGAGGAAAGTTTCAAAACCGCGAAAACAAAGCATACGCGGACGGCGGGACGTTCGAAAGTATGAAAACAAAAAAGTATCGAAGTGGGCTACCGAGGCAATCGCTACGACTTTAATGGCCCATCTACAAGTTGACAATTTGTTGACAACGTCCGTGCAGACGTCGGACAGACTTGTTGGCATTGAGGACAGACTAAATGACGCCGAAAACAGGTCGCGTCGCTGCAATCTTGTCTTCTACGGCGTCGAAGAAGGCGAGTCGGAATCTTGGGCAGACAGCGAAAAACTTGTAACCGATATTTGCAGAGACACTTTGAAAATAACAGTGGAACCGAAGGACATTCAAAGAGCGCATCGTATCGGCAGAACCGCCGCTGGCAAAATTCGTCCGATAATTGTAAATTTCGCTTCTTATAAAACTAAGGATGATGTGCTATCTAAAGCCTTCACGCTCAAAGGCACAAGCATAAGCATATCTGAAGATTTCTGTTTCGCAACGCGTTCCGTTCGTCGTGAGCTAATTCGTTTCGCTCGTGAACGGAATGCGCCCATTAAATTACGCTACAAAAAACTGATCATTGGAAAGAAGACATACTACTATGACACTGTGCATAAAATGGTGAAAGAAACGACAGAACGGGGTAAATATCTCAAAAGGAAAATATCTCAAAACCTTATCTGCCACATTCACCCCTCCGTAACCCGCCGCAGAATGCCTCATCTATAGAGACCGGAACTTTAGGCACGAAAAATCTATGTTTTAAGCGCCTATAATAGGCACTGAAACTAGCCATTTAGGCATATATAGGCACTAAATACTCTTGTTTAGGCATATATAGGCTCAGTTCGCATTTACTTCAGAAGCATATATTAGCACATTTTTTTTGTAAACTTGCAGTGATACCGCGGACGAATGGTGTGCTGGGGCAAAGCAATTTTATTTTATTCGGGAAAATCGGCTGCACAAGAGTTGCCGTTTTCAAATTTACCTGAAATTCAGTGGGACTCACCACCAAAAGTAAGGACTGAAGGCAATGAAAAACGACACCAATGCCAATGATTTGCTGCTTGAAGTTGTGGCCCCTTTCAGTCGATACTTGTGCGCGAAAAAACGCTCAACGTCCACGGAAGTTGAGGGAGCGCTGTTGTACTTCTGGACGCTCCATGACCTCATTCAATCTGGAATATGACAACGTTTGCTGATGAGAACATTCGGCAGATATTTTACCGCACGGTTTCCAGAAATTTTATGCCAGACAGATTTAATGAAACGGTTCTTCGGAGATGGTGGCGGATCTGTCCTGGACCTCCCAAATGACCTCAGCAGCCAGAGTGACGCCAAAGCTCTCAGCTGCTGAAATTCCTTCTGTTAAGAATGCGAAATAAGCACAAGAATGTGCCCTATCACGTTGACGTGTAGCGTGGTGCAAATACTTCGGGCGGCGACGCTTTTAGCGATTGCAAAGCTGTTGACAGAACCGGAGTGTTTTGCGTTAGTTATGAGCACTCATCCGAGTTCCTGAAAGTGGAACAACGGGCGGTGGTATAGAAGAGGTAAAATCGGTAACTGCCGCTTAAAGACATAATTGCGCTTCGAAGAAAGATCTTGACTGCAACTGATTATTCATTGATGGAGCAGAATGACCTTCACCTTGAGCGGTGTGTGCGCCGCTGTGTCGCGTACGTTTTTTTTTTTTTCTTTTCTTGCTGCTGTTTTTTTCATTGCGTTCGCAATTCATAGGGCAACCGGCAGAAGTTTTCGCTGTTGGTCTGCGGGCACAGTGCGTCAGAAGCACATAGAACAAAAGATTTCGCGCGAAAAGTGGTGACGTCGGTGAGCTTGGCTGCGTTGTACCTGCGCACGGGTTTATCTAGCGACTCGGCCCAGGTGGCAAGTTTGAGGTGGTTGCGGTTTGGGCACGGTTTGCGCTTCTCCGCGTGTTTGGCACGACGCGCGAATTTTCCGTGCAAACGGCGTCAAACACCCCGTTGCGGGCTTCTGAAGTGAGAACAGTCACTGCAGAACACCGACTCAAACTACCCAAATAAGGCATGTATAACACAAAAAAGCCATTTATAGGCGCCAAAAATCCATCTAATAAATATAGGCACTAAAAAGCCGATATAGTCAGAATAGGCACTATAGGCCCAATAAACTATTGCTTAAAATGCTCCCCCTCCCCTTAGTTCGTGCTTATATGTTAAATAGGCTTGATACGGACTGAAGGACAAAATAGGCATTTTGCCTAAAGTTCCGGTCTCTACTCATCTACTACTGACGTCACATACTCGATTCTTTATACCAACATTCGTAGCGTTCTTCCCAAGCGCGAAGAACTATCCGCCGTAATCCAATCAGCTGATTGCGATTTCGTCATTCTTACAGAAACATGGCTTTCATCACATATTGCCAACTCAGAAGTTACTCCGTACTTGCCCGGTTTTGCTCTTTACCGTAGAGACCGCTTACTAAACCGAGGTGGGGGTGTTCTAATTGGAATAAAAAATTCAATTAGTCACTTCAAAATAGAATTACAAAGCCCCCTAGAGATAATCTACATAGCCTGCCGAACCCGATCAAACCTCACTATTATCGGAACGTGCTGTCGCCCCCCAAGACCAGATGCCGATTTTTGCACGCACTTTAATGATTCCCTTGACCTTATTCGAAAAAAATATCCCGCAGCAAATTTAATAATATGCGGCGACTTTAACTACCCTACTATTGACTGGTCTAATCAATTCAATGGAACCACTGGGGAGTCCATCCAATTCCTAGCTACACTTCAAAATTTTCAATTAACGCAAATAATAACCCAAGCTACGAGAAAGACCACGCACACTGCCAACATTCTTGACTTGATCCTCATGTCCGACCCAAGTTGTATCCAGACAGTACATCACCTAAAGCAAATTAGCGATCATAAAGTTATCTTGGCATTTTTTCAATCATCATTTCAGACAGAAAAACCGATGAGGAAGCACATTAAACTTTATGAAAAAGGCAACTATGAAAGATTTACCGCTGAACTCGAAGAATTCTATTCTTTTTTCGAGCAAGGTTATTGCGACCGCTCAGTAGAACAAAACTGGAAGCTGTTTTCTGATAAAATGCAAGAATTAATTGACAAATGCGTTCCAACGGTAACTTTTCAAAGCAAACAGTCAGCGCCTTGGTTCTCTAACTCCATTAAAAAGGAAATAAGTATAAGAAAAGATTGTTTAGGAAAGCAAAGGCAAGAAATGATTGCCCCACGTGGCAAGCATACCAAAGTGCGGTAAAATAGCTTTCAAAGACCATTCGCGCTGCCAAGCAAAACTTCTTCGAGATAACACTAACAAATATGTTAAAAAATAACCCGAAGCGATTTTGGAAGGCCGTCAACCCATCTCCTCCAACCGCGATAAGGCTCTATGACGACAAGAATGATGAACTAACCGATAGAGACGCTGCTATCACACTGAACAGGGCGTTTTCTTCAGCATTCACGACAGAAACAGATATGAACCCCTCCCGCTCCTCACAACCAGTAATTTCAGAACCGATGCCCCCGATTTCAATCACGCCCAGCGGAATTCTTAACATAATTAAAAATATGAGACTGTCGTCCGCCACCGGACCAGACGAAATAAACTCGAAAATTCTGAAAAATGTTAAGGTTCCTGTCAGTGCCATTTTTGCTTTGCTCTTCGCTCAATCCTTGTCATCTAGCTGTGTTCCCATTAAATGGAAACTAGGGAAGATTGTTCCTACCTTTAAGAGTGGCAACAGATCATCACCTCTGAACTATCGACCCATCTCAATAACATCCGTTCCATCAAAAATTATGGAACATATCATTTTCACGCATATTATAAATCACCTCGAGCGCAATAACTTCCTGTCTATCTCACAGCATGGGTTTCGTAAGGGACTATCGTGCGAAACACAACTTGCCGCCTTCACCCATGATTTACACGTTAATCTCGACAGCAATATCCAAACAGATGTAATTTTCCTTGATTTTGAAAAAGCATTCGACAAGGTACCTCATCGCCGTCTAATGTACAAACTATCGCTGCTAAATCTAGATTCATTTGTATTCAACTGGATAGAAAACTTCCTCAGAACAAGAAAGCAATTCGTAGTAGTAAATGCCGCGCAATCTAACACAACCCCTGTTCTTTCCGGCGTGCCACAAGGTACGGTACTTGGCCCGCTGCTGTTTCTTATTTATATTAATGATCTGCCTTCCGACATTACTAACAAATTCGTCTCTTTGCAGATGATTGTGTGCTGTATGCCAAAATTACTTGTAACCAAGACCAACTTACCTTACAATCTGACCTAATTACTATTGCAAACTGGTGTAAAAGTTGGCAAATGTCACTAACGTTTCCAAGTGCAAATTAATGTCTTTTTCACGACGTGCGAGTCCGTTAACTTTTAATTACACACTGTCAGGCTCCTCCTTACAATCCACAAAGTCTTATAAGTACTTAGGTGTTCACATCAAGAATGATCTCTCCTGGACCGTCCACATAAACAAGTTAATCGCCAGCGCTAGTAAATCTCTTGGGTATCTGCAGCGTACAATGAAACTTGCTCCTTTTCACTTAAAACTGCTAGCCTATAAAACCCTAATCCGCCCTAAATTAGAGTATGCAGCCGCCATTAGGGATCCGCATAAGTACCTAACCGATAGCATAGAAGCAATTCAAAACCGCGCCGTTAGATTCACTTTCTCGGACTACTCATCATTTACTAGTGTCACAGACCTGAAATCACGCGTAGCTCTTCCTCCCCGCAGCCACCGCCGGAAGCTTGCGAGGCTGGCATTATTTCACCGGTTTTATCATTCTTTATCACCCAACAATTACATCGTGCCGAAACCCCATGCATCTAGCCGAAGCAATAATGAACTACAAGTACCATACCCTCGCCCCCGTACTAACACATTTGCGCAGTCATTTTTTATTCGCACTACAAAGGAATGGAACAATCTTCCAGATCACGTGGTTCAATTAAGAAACCTTGACCAGTTCAAGTCGTCGCTTACAGCGCCCGGGATTGTGTGATTTACTGGTGCCGTTTCTTTGTTTGATGCCCTTCGCTTTATGATTGCTATTTCCAGCTTATTCTTTTTTATTCGTTGTTTTCATCATATTTGTGCTTCAGCCTTACCGCTAATGCATTGCGTATTGATACTATATTCGTGTCCGCTGAATTTTACATTTTTGTACATTTTTTCGATCCGACGTTGTGCATTTTATTTTTGTTATCATGGAGCTAATGTCACCCTTCTATGCTCGTACCAAGTGTATTTTTGTACCACTCCTCATGTAATGCCTCCACTGCGGAGGCCCTTGAGGTATTAAAATAAATAAATAAATAAACAAGCAGGAGAGGGAAAGGCTGAAGTCAAAGCCATCCTCTTCGCGATCCGCCTAGCGGAACAATAAAATAGGTGGTTAAACATATCCTTACACACGCTCAAAAGGCCATTAGCCTCACGACAACAGGCAGAGTACCTAAACGCTTGAGCAAGAATCTTGGATCCACAATGATGAAAGTTCACGTCACATTAACACCAAGACACGGCTGTTTGGAAGGGAACGACGCAGCCGAATAGGAACCACGCGAACTCGCAAACACTGCTCCCTTCCCCTCCCCTGTGAATATGAAAAACGCCTGCTCTTTTCACGCCTAGAAACCCGATCTTTCCCCGTGGTACACGGAACACGGAAATACATGGGCGAAGATGCATGGCCTGCAGCTAGGACATCGACCTAGGTCCGCGAACGATGAAGTTCCTTCTCTCTCTCTCCGACATCAACTTACCACTACGCTAAATGCTGGAACACGTGCACTTTCTTCCACGCAACCTAGTCATATCCAAGGATATGCTCAGGGGAGAACTCAAACATGACACATTGCCCTAATGGGAGGGTGCCTTGCCTGGCTTGTCACATCGAGATCCGCTACTGGGGCCCTGGACATGGGGTTTGTGAGAGATGTGAAAGGATGCGGCAAAAACCATGCGGGCCTTCCAGTCATGGAGAATTCAGGCGCAAGTACGAGCCCGGTCTCCGACGAAGGGAGAGGGGCCTCCAGCTCTGCTGGTGCTCCAGCCTATCATTAGTAGTGCAAGCTGCGCCATTTTTAGCCTCGAATATCCCACCCTCTACTCCCACTTAGCGTCTTCCTAATGTAATAAAGGCTATCTCCTCCTCCTCCTGTTTGTTCGTCTTCCACAAATCTCCTTGGAACTCCGTGTTTTGAATAAGTAAAACACATTTAGAATATATTTTACGATAGAACTGTTGATTTTTCGTAATCACAGACAACTTTTGAGCTAGTTCATGAGTAATGCCAAAAACAGCTTCATGACGGAACTACACGGCTATCACGGAACGCTCGCTGAAGCGCGTTGGTGGTTGTGGCTTGCGGGAAAGGAAAAGGACAGGAAGGAAGTGCACTGGGGATACTTTTGAGCTCGGCAGGGAGCTCGCCTGCATACAACCAGAGTCCTTCTATGCTTTACTGGTCACGAAACTGCTCCGTAACTCAATGGGAGAGCTTCATATGCTGCGTTTGGCCGCCGCGCGGTGGCGTCACCATCTCACTGAGGTCACTCCTCGGGCGGCGTTGCGCTGGCTCCAACGGCGGAGACGCGGCTAGTTGTGTTTGTTTTGTGCAGGAAAAAAATGTAACGTGCATCTCGCGCTGTTGTGATGCGACTTAATTAGTGCAACGACGACGGCGAACACGTGTTGCGTCCCGGAATGTCGTTACTTGTACAACGATACAAGAGCATCCTGGACCTAGAATTGTACAAGGCTAACTTGAAGCCGTTTTTTGTCAGATCAGTCAGGTAGTAGCGGTGCTTCATTACCTGTTTGCAAACTTGTATTACCTTGCGCTCAGGTTCGCACGTAAAAAAAGATTTTGGACGTCCTTGTGCTTTTACTTTTCATATTTCCGCGAATTATCCATTAGGGTTCGTTTTGTTTGTTTTGTAACCGCGCGTGGCCACTTTCAGTTTTCTTATCTGGCGTTTCAACCGGAGCGCCCGTCTGCTGTTTTAGATGCAAAGCATCTCTTAGTCGACCCTCCGTCGTCCGGCGTCCGCACCTCTCCTCCTCTCCACAACAGCTGTGATAACACCGCTCTCTCTTCCCTCCTCCTCTCCACGCCACATGTGCGCTAGCGCGCGCTGCTCATCTCCCCTCTGTACACCAGCTGTCCAATCACGCGCATGCGCGCTGCTCCCCCTCTCCACTCCCTCTGCTCTACAAATAAACCCGTCCGCGCTCCGCTCAGTTGCTTCTTCGGTACTGCGCCGTCCGATGACTGCAAATGGGCGCCAACGATTCCGTCAGTGAACTGGCTGGCACACCTTCAACTAGCGCCAGCCAGTACACTGTCAGAGCCGCGAGCACCACCGAAGACAAGGCTGCATAGAGGAGAGCTCGCGACGCCGAACGTAAACGGCAGCGTCGAGCAGCGGATTCCTCGCTTCGAGAACGAGAAGCCGCTTTGAAACGCCAGCGGCGAGTAGCTGATCCAGATGGCGTTCGGCAACGTGACCTTTCGAAACGCCAGCGTCGAACAGCGGATTCCTCGCTTCGAGAACGAGAAGACGCAAAACGTTCCCCACTCCTCGATAAATAAAGAAGACATTTAATACGCTACTACTACCCGAGTCTATACACTGCTTTACTCTAACAACCAATTAACACGCTACTACTCCACGGATTTGCATCCCCTCAGGGTTCACACGTGGGAAGATGGTGTAATTTTTTGTCGTACGTCCCGCCGGGCAATATTGTTTGATATGGAAAGGGTGTCACCTTATCGCTAACTTGATTTTTTGTTACTCTGACGATGTTATCGAGCCTACTTCTATGGATCTAAAATTAATAACGTTCCGAGAGTAATACATGCATAGCAAACGCCGCGCAACTCACATTATCGACGTTTATCTGTGCACGTCACACCACGCACTGCTTCTTCGACGTTTGTGTTTCATTCTAGTCTTTCGTAGAGCAGGAGGTCGCTTTAATAAACTTCGTTCAGAAAAGCTTTGCGTCGTTCTTGGCTACGTGCAATATTCTGTTTCCTCTGTGTGCTGCACATCGCAGCGAAAAAATAGAGTAGAGTGGATAAACTTTATTACGGCGAGCTTCATGCGCTGATGGGTGGGCGCCCGCCAGGTGGGGGGCCACCTCTAGTCCCCCCCACCCCCCCTAAAGTGCGAAAAAAAATTGTACGGTGGACCACGCTCTTTTGTCTCCCTTCGTAATATAGAAAGTTTTTTGTTGCGTGTGATAAAATCAGTTATGTTCTTTTTTGGCTTCCCTTTTTTGCAAGGATTGCAAAGCGTGGAAGCGGAAAGACACACGGTGCAACATATATCTCTTCGTGTTTTGATCCTTCGCGTTTCTGCAGCGTTTTTAGATGTTCTCAAGTATGTACCCACTTATCGAAAGGACAATACTATTGTGTTATCAACGGATTCATTAAGCGTAGTCTGAACGACGCGTACTTGGTTTTTTTTTTTATTGTATTATCGATAGGCTCGCAGCAGTCCGTGACTACGGAGCTAGCGTATGTGTTATATTTACAATTAAGAAAAGAAGCAATAGAGACTTAAAAATCCGTAAACACGGTGGCGCAGCGCTTGTGCCAGAGGGTGCAGAAGCCGTTGCCGTTCGCGGCCGAAGTCTAGGGTTTTTTTACTTGGAAAAATAAAACCGCATTGAAGGTAGGGGATAATGGCTGGACTATTCATCGCTAACTACTACGAAAAAAAGCACACTTAATCAGCTCGCAGACAGAAGCAGCGAGCGTTTAAGAGCTGGCCAATTAGCCGCACGCGCGGCGGCTGGATGCCCTTCGTGAGGCGGTGGCGCCTGTAGTGGAGCCCGCGGTCCCTATATGAAACGAGCGCCGAAGTTTCGTGACCAGTACAGCATTGAAGGACTCTCATACAACCCAATGCGGGGGAAGGGGGGTAAGTAGAGGCGGAGTGAATGGATAAAGTGAGAGAGAGAGAGAGAGAGAGAGAGAGAGAGAGAGAGAGAGAGAGAGAGAGAGAGAGAGAGAGAGAGAGAGAGAGAGAGAGAGAGAGAGAGAGAGAGAGAGAGAGAGAGAGAGAGAGAGATGGCTGTCAGTCCGGGTACATCAGTCAGTCACTGCAGTCCGGGCTACAGCCGCTGCGGGAGGCGGCGGGTCGTCTCCAGGAATCGGAGCAGATGGGCGAAGCCTACCCGTTGGCTTGCCGCAGGCCCCTTCGGGAACAGAAGCGCGGCTCGCCTATACACTGCAGATTTCCCTCTATGTACCTTCGGCTATAGTGCCTAGAATATATGGCCAGTATATTCTAGGCACTGTACTTCGGCAGCTAGTTATGGCTGCAGAAATGGCAAGGGTACGTCCTTACCTTTCGCGGCGGGTTATGACTGTAGAAATGGCAGCGGGTTATGGACGTGATGGTGGCAGGGCTATAGCCGTACCTGCAGAGGTTAGATATGAAGATAACCGCAGCCGTGGAATTTTGGGAAGGGGGTAGTTTTGCTGAAAGCAACAGTAAGTATTGTTTACGTGCTGCCTGGAAAAGATTTCGGGAGGGGTTCGAACCCCCAAACCCCCTCTCTGGGTACGGCCCTGTGGCAAAGTAAAGTTATTTCGCAAGGTAGGGGTCTCACCCATAGCTTGCGCTCAAAGGTAATGCCTTTGACATTTTCATTCTCGGCGCGAGTTATGAGGATTAAAAGGGCCCATCTCCCCGCGAGGGGGACTCGAGTAAATGCGTCGCATAGAGGGTGGGTGTATTGCGTTAACATTTAGTGTTTGGGGGGTTGGTGGTAGTGAATGCGTTGTATCAGCAGCTTCTTGACGTAGTTTGAATGAGTCAAGGATATAAGGCGCGTTCGTAGCCTTTCATTCTGTGTCGGTTTTGTGGCGCAGTGGGAAGAACACCATGTACCTTGCGTTCCGCCCGCAGGGTCGTGGGATCGAAACCAGGCGCCGGTATTATTTTTTTATATAGTGTAGGTGGAGGGGTGCGGACCTGTTGTTGAGAGCGAGGAGGGTAGCGTGATGCGGGAGAGGAGGAGTGGGGGAGAGGGCGAACCTGGAACGGCTGTTGCGGACGCCGAGGCACGCCGACAACGCCGGGTGACATCGTGAGTTATGCTCTGCATTTAAAATATGTTAAGGGTCTTGCCTTCGAGAGCGAGTTATGGTGGTAAAAATGGCAAGACGTAGCCTTACCTTCGCCGCCGAATTGAAGGCCCGATAATACTTCCAAGGGACCGCGAGAAAGCGTCGTATTACCGGGGTGCTGGTAAATGCCAGTTTAGCAGACGGTCTCACGTGACAGGTGGGCTAAGAACTTATTTAAACTACCATATTTAGCGCGTCCTCTCGTGACTTGCCAACCTTTGCTGAAATACCAAGTTTAAAGAAGCAACGCCTACGTTGTGCCCCCATCCCCTCCATGGCGTCCAAGCTAGCCCGCGAGCAAAGCGCCACGCGCTGCGCGACACCCATGCCGATCGGCACTATTCATAGCCCGCCAGCACCGCGCCTTGTGCGCGCGAGATAAGGCCGACGTGGTCGAGCAAATTGAGAGACAGGAAAAGGCGTGTCAAGCGAAACGAACGATATTGCAAGGTGGAGATGAAAAAAAAAAAAAAAAACGGCGTTGCCGTACATGGTCGAGTCACCCTTTGAACGGTCCCGTGCCGTCGCTATTGGGCGAAAGTGCTCAACGCATAGCTGTTTTCGTTTCCCACAAGACCCAGCAACGCCAAATAGATTCAGACTTTGCGAGTCAACCGTGTTGCGGCGAAAATTATAGCGCGGTCTTGCTAAAGTGACGCTGCGGCGGCCAGTGAGTGACCCAATATGGTGGTGCTGACAACGCGGCTTTGAAAGACACTGAGAGAACAGAGATATAGGGCGAGAGAGACCGTTGTGAAAGGAAGAAACTGGGCGGCTAAAGCGGCTGTTGGTCATCGCCGTGTGGTTGCGTCGTATGTGGTTTCGCGTTCAGCGGCGGCTAGACACAAGCTTCAAATTCACGGTCCGCCTGCCACCTGAACTTCACACGACTTCTCGCGGTTGGCGCGTTGGCGTACGGCTGCCGCGTGGGAACGTCGCAGGTCAACTCCCGCTCACGAGTACCCGCTTGCTTGCTTGCGTCTATTCAGCAAGTGGTCAGGTCCGCCTGCAGACCTTTGCACATCAAGCAGGGTCAAACGGGGGTTAAGAATAAAGAAGGTCCGGACGAGGCGGTGAAGCGGAGTAAATATGGGAAAGATGCCGGTTTCTCCGCGCCTGGGTCCGCCGTATGAAGCGGACTGCGTGCACTCGAGCGTCATATCATCGGGGTTTTTAAAGCATTGTTTCTATGGGGAGCTTGCCGGGACCGCGGTGATCCGTCGTAAGAAGCGGGTCGTCGTAAGTTCGGGGGACGTATCAGCGGGGTTCCACTGTAGTATGAAACGCTACGGGAATACCCACTCCGTAGTCCTCATCAATATGGCGTTCGGTGTCGGCACAGTTGCCTACAGATGAGCGCCCGCACAGTTTCAAGCGAGTCCAGTTTTGAACTTTCGTCTGTACCATCCTCGCATACAGTGACTACACAAATGGCGCAAAACGTGGAACGCACATTTATTGCTCCGCACAGCGCACTTGGTGACGGCTCGCTAGGCGCAAGCTCGTTCAAAACTAAAAGATATAAAACACGATACATTTTGTAACGCTTAGACTCTAGCGCTAACAATGTACAAGCAACACGTTCAAAACTAAAAGATATAAAACACGACAAATTTTGTAACGCTTAGTCTCTAGCGCTAACAATGTACAAGCAACACGAGCCTGCCCGCGGCCGTGCAACAATGAGATCCTTTTTCGTCACGTTAAAAAAAACTGTAGACGACGGGAAAGTTTGTGACAAAACAAAACAAAAAACAATAAAAAAGCAGCAGTCTGAGTGTTTAGAAGTCGGTCTGGGTGCTGGCGTGTCGGAGGTGGACGCGATGATTGCCAGGTACTGCGGCCAACTGCTCGATGATCATTTTAGCGAAGGCTGGAACCAGGTTCTCCTGCAACGACAGCGCGTGCGCCAAGATACAAAAGCATTCAAGGTTACCGCAGCTTTTGTATGTACATAGACTTCGGTTAAGACGGGCTCCATCGCTAAGACGAACAACACTGTTGCTTTGTTGTAGCGCCCACAATGCAAAAAACCTCCGCTTAAGACGAATTTCTGATAATACGAACACATTTTCACTGTTTTTTCGAGTTCGCCTTAATGGGCGCCTACTGTATAAGAAATTGGCAGGCAGAGTATTACAACAGGGCGAAAAGTGCGTTTTCGCGCGTCCGCACAGATGATGATGATGATGGATTAGATTAATTAAACCCGAGTGAGAGAGAGAGAGAGAGAACCATTATCCCCGGTGGGGGCTCACGTCACTGCCACTCGCTTATCTACCATCGGATAAGGATGATAGCTGTAAACGCCAACTCGACTATTCCAACGACAAAAATAATTCGTCCCCTTCCTAAACGAAGGAGCAAAACACTCGAATCTCGAAGGTAAACACGCAATGCGCATTGACAACTGAGGCCTTTGTCGCTTGTTGGCCTACACTTCAGCCTGGCGAACTTCGGGCAGGCACGATTACGCTCACGCGCGCGTGCCTGCACAACTGTCTGCTCTTCGGCCGAACGAATCACCTGCGCGGCCCACACACAGCCCTTTTACAAAGATGAACTCAAGTCGTCGTCATCATCTGCAGAGCTCCTAAAAGGAGTATTGACACCAAAATTTTACGTTCCATTTTTATCGCTTTTATCGATGGTAATAGCCTGGCAAACCCCAAAGCGGCCCTTTAAATACTTCGGCGCGCGATAATTAACTACATTGAACAGCCTGAAAATTCAATTTCCAGTGCTTCCAGCCCGGACGTCGCAAATGACTGAACCACGGTATGGCCTCACCGTTTGTACCGACGTCGAAACACTACGGGAGCCGGTGTTGTTTCGACCGCGCCGTCGCCGGAGCTGAGCGGCTCAGCAGCCCGAAGGCATAGGTCTACATTGCGGAGGTAATTCGATGACCGCTCTCAATAAACGCCGCGATGGCGACTTATATTACGATTCTGGCTCCTTTCCGGCGTTTGGAATTTTGTTTTGTGCTTGGAGTCACAGAAGATCGCCCATCTTCGGCAAGAGGCTTGCTGAATGGTGTGAAGGGCGCAACGGATGGCGGTAAGTTCGGTAGCCGTGGAAGTGATGGGTTGGGCTATCTGAATTCCGTGGTCACCGACAATCGTGGTATAACCACGGTGCCGGCAGAACCAGAGGTTGTTGCTGAGCCTGCGCTCCAGTCAGCCCTGTGCCGTGGACCCCATGAACAGCTGCTGGCCGAGATAAGGCCAGCAGCTGTTCATGACCATGCTGCTCAAGCGGGTCATGACACTGCCTTCCAGTGGCTTCCCCGTCACTGCGGCATTGTCGGCAATGAAAGTGCGGACGTTGCCGCCTGCTTGGCATAGAAAAAGTCGGAGACCATATCCATTGCATTATCGAGGACGGACGCCGCTAGGACTCTCGGCAAACTTGCCGGGAGACCACGATTGATTACCCAAGAGTTCACGAGCTCTCGTATTCATGCCCTGGACCCGCATCTTCTGCGTCCTCTTCCACTAGGCCTACCACGGACTGATGCAACCGTTCTTTGCCGTCTTTGGCTAGGAGCCGCCTTCATAAATGCTTACTCCCATTTGATTGGAATGACATACAGTGTAGCGTGTGAAGTCTGCGACACACCGGAGACCATACGCATCTTCTATGCGAATGTCCGCGTTTTTCATCGGCAAGAAGGCAACTCTCCTCAACTTTACGGAAGCTCGATTCTCGGTGGCCGTTCTCCGAGGAGAAAATCCTAAGCCACTGGCCTTCACCGTCATCTAGGCACAAGGCGACAAAAGCGCTCTTGTGCTTCCTTAAAACAACGAACTTGCACAGCAGACTGTAGCGCAAGGGACTGCTCTCTGTGAAGTCAATGAACTCTATCGCCTATAGCGTCGTGGCGCTGGCCACGCCTATTACGCTCTCTCTTTACCTTCCCCTTCTTTTACTGCTTTTCATCTCTTTTTCCCATTGTTATTCCCCTTCCCCACGTGTCGGATAGCAAACTAGGCCACGGGCTGGCCTTGTGACATTCCTGCCTTTCCTTTACCTTTATTCCTTCCTTCATTTGCTTTTTGCAAGGGTGCCCTTTCTGGACAACGGTAATGCCTGTATCTCTGGCTACGTACATCAGTTTGTGAACGCTCCAGCGCCCTGCCGCCGCTCGTCGGGCCGCGCGTGTGAAGTGACCTCACCAGTTCCTGACGAGCGTCGCGGCACACACCCCCGTCACTTGTTTTCGCTACGTCGGGGTGACCGATGTCCATTTGCTGTGCGCTTCTCCTGATAAATGAGATCACATTGAAGTATATATGTTCCGCGCGTCGCAGGCCGCTGATATTTCAGCCAGGGTATTCTGTTGATTAAAGGAAGCGAACTGCTTAATAATACGAACACAGAAAATTGGTGTCAGTGCCCCTTTAAAGGAACACTGAAGTGATATGTAAACATTGCGGGATTACTAGCGCAAATTGTAGTCCGGAGTCCCCAGGCCATGTTTCGACCACTCTAGGCGCGTTTACGCGATTTTATTTAGTAGAAAAACTAATTCGAAAACGCTGTCCTCCTCTCTTTACGCTCGCCCATTTTCTGTGGCGTTTTCGTGTGACGTCAGGAGGGGATGAGCTGGCAATTGGCTGCGCCACGGCTGCGCTACTGCACGGCTCCCCGGCCGACAGAGTCAGTCGGCCCAGCCTTTCGTCCGCCGGCCGCCGGCGGGTCGTCGCAATCAAGGAGGTTAAAAAAAATTGCGTGGTCGCAATTCGTTCGCTTAGTTGAAACGAAGCCAGGACACGTTTGTGAATGGAAGAATGTGCCTTTCTTTACTTGGTTTGTTTGTACACTGTATCTAGCTCCAAGTCAAGGTCGCTTCACACAAGCGCTGCACATGCGACGCTTCGCTGACTGGTACGCCAGTAGGAAAATATAAGGCCTCTTGAAGGCGGGAGAAGAGTCAGCGAAGTCAATATAGGTACTAAGCAAATAAAATCAACTGATATTTTTACCGTACAGCGTAAAACTAGGGCGCGGGAAGCACTTTTTTTGCGCTGGGCGAACAAGCACAGCGGTCAGCAGCACGACTACGCATCTGCGAACGCTTTTCCGTCTACGAAATGCAATTGCTAGACGTGAGCTACTGTGGAAACTCGGGCGACGCTTACTGCACGATCGCAGTACAACAAATAGTCACCTAAGCGGCTTGAAATGCCAAAACTAAATAAAAGTGTAAACCGGTTGTACAATATATACCCTATATTAGCAACCCATTCGCGTCCCGCTCCGTGGCCTAACAGTCTGGGGCGCTGGGATTTCACTCCAAATGTTTTGCAAGTCACGAGTTCGAATCCCCGCGGGTACGTGCTTTTTTTTTTTGTAAGTTAACTTTTTTGTTTTACGCCAATGTTTTCTATATTGAGTTCACCTTTTTTGGGGCCGCAACGTTCATGGCTACACGAACTAGTTCACAAAACGCGCGCAGGCTGGCACTGGCGCGCTAGCGAGTTCTCGTTGGCGTGCTGTTGCCATAAGCACCGATTGCTTGCAGGCAGTGGGCACAGGCCAGAATCAACAGACCCTTGGCCTGGTGCGAGCACGCTTTTTACGATACAGGCATGAGTGCGGCAAGCTCCAAATATGGGGGAAAAGCGCATGGCATTTGAGCGTCTGCGGGGACGCGGAGGGCGTTCATGCACTGCGTAGGCCTCGGGTAGTGAATGCTACGATTCCAAGCCGTCCTGGGAGGCTTATCTTACGCATTTTACAGCCGACAGCATGGCAGAAGCGCGGTACGATGATTACTGAGATATTGAGAATGCCCATCCAACAAAGCCATTGGTTATGTTTTACAGAACCGAAACCGAAACCGAAACTTGTGTGATTGCTAACCTTGGGCATCGTCCAATCACGGCGCCCCTCCTCTCAACGTCACAGCCTTAGTTGGTGCGGCCGCCGCAAACCGCGCATGGTAGTTTTTCTTCTTTCGCGCTTTGTAAAATAATTACCGATTTGTCAACCGGATAAACGATGAAAAGTGTGCTAATTTGAGCCAGTCTACGCAGTGCAAGCAAAAACGGGAGCTTGACAAATTCACTTCAGTGTCCCTTTAAGGTGGGCTTTACTGCGTGGCGTTTAGCATACAGCTCTTCGGCCGAACGAATCACTCCCGGCGTATACCTACAGACCTGAAAACGTGATCACTGCTCCTTAAAATGAGCTTTACTGTATGGTGCTTAACATGCACACATCGCACGTGGTAGTCAGTTATTTCGAGCTTCGCTTGAAAGCGGCGGTGACCATTTTAACGGCGCCGACGCATTTGTCCACGGGGGGCGAACTCGCTCGATGTAGGGAGCCTACATGCGACTTTGTGCTATGAAACAGCCGCGAGGAAAGCGTGCGGACTACCGTGTCGCCTGCGTTAGCTGACAAAGCAGTATGAGCCAATAAGTTAGGCTAGCTCAAGTTTAGCCTCGATGAACTAGACGCGTAACACGCCAGCTCGTTTGACACCAACCGCGAATTAGCGGGAAGCAGGAAAAGAGCAGTAACGTTTCCTTCTAACCTCCGCCAACCATGTCTGCACGCGCTCGTGATGCCGTCCAGCAACGTATAAATTGGCAGCTCCCGCAATGGCACCAGCGCCGTGACACAGGCGTACTTTACAGCGCCCACGATGAGAGTAAAGCGCTTACCGTGAGCATATGTTGCAGCGTTTCGGTGAAGGCGTCTCCTGCAAGACGACGAAAACAAGGCAAGGTTAGCACGTGGCGTCGAAAGGATCGACATTGTCGGGTATCACCCCGAGTAAATTCGGGCGCTGCAGGAAACGTGCCCACCAGTCCGCGCGACTGAGCTCGCTTCTAACGCAGCAATCTTGTTAATGAAATTATTTATTCCTACGGAAAATCTCCCGCTACGCAACGCACTTAAAAAACCACCAAAAGGTGGAACTACTTTGCAAAACCAGGAGTAGGAATAAACTTTATTTGTACCAAAAATTAGTTCATTTCAGGAACCATGGCTATGGGGGTCAGGGCTGCCTTCCCACTGCCTTCCCAGGGCTGCCTTCCCAACCATGGCCATGCGGCAGAGTGGGCAGGGCTCGGGCAGAATTTGGTGGATGGAGGTCGTGGAGGAGGAGGGTGAGGTGCGGGAATGTGTTGATTTGAAGGCGGCGTGTGTGGTGGCTTCTGCCTTAGTCAACGTCGTGGGGCGGGGGAGTAGAGTGCGGCGTTCGAGGCGGTAGTGTTCGAGGATATTTTTGAATGCCCGAGGCAAAGGACGGTACTCTTCCGAAGGTGACGCGAAGTGTTGGAAGGGAACGCCCACCACTCGCATACGTCCTGAGAGACTATGAGAAAGTCCTGCAGTGCAAATGAGAACGATAGGCGGATGACTGCATACGTCCGACATATCACCGGTAACCCCTGGGGAAGCAGATACCTCTGACCAGCCTAAGTCAAAACTAATAGCAGTTTCCTTATCATTTCTAGGAGCGTAATGATACCGTGAAAATGCGCAACCGCAAAACCGCGAGCCCCAGCGCAGTTATGCAAGCCAATTACAGCCCGAGCCTTCCCGCACAGAAGCTATAAAGAATGCGGAGGCTAATAGACAGTCCGTGGATAACGGATGACCGTTCCTGGAAGGGAGTGGTTATCGCCGCTGCTGTCGGCTCAGCGACGCTTGGACCTCTTATCCCACTAACTTATGAAACAGCAGCGATAAGGTCAAACGGACAGCACCGATATTGCGCTGGCCGACAGCTAACCGGCTTCGGTTGCCCAAAAAGCTTATCCCGGTAAATGTCTGCGAAGTAATTCAAGCCTGTGTCGCCGATTAGCAAGCACTCACTCTCTCACACAAATACACACACACAAAGTGTGCAACCACGTGTGAATTATCCATGGTTCAAAGGGTTCAAATGAACCGGGCCCCGCGGGGTTAGCCCCCCCCCCCCCCCCCGGAATAATAATAAAAAAAAGACTATGGTTTGGTTCAAAAAGTTTGTCTCTTACTGATTTCCCCTGATTGAAACAGAGATTATATATTTCCATAATGAATGTTTCGAAAGGGTTGTTTGTTCCATGATGTGCGTAATCCTGAAGTCAACTCGCAGTTCTTGCGTCTGAGGTAAAAACGATGCAGTCGCGAGTTGGGCACTCAGCTCTGTTAATCCGGCCCTGCGTCTCGTCTCAGTCTCGTGTGTGACTCGGCCAAGCCGCTCGAGGTACATTTCTAGTCACGTTACGAGCGCGCGTGCGTGCGTGCGTGCGTGCGTGCGCGCACGCGCACGCGCACGCACACACACACACACACACCCACAAACTCTCTCTGTGGCCTTCACACGGTGCGATACGGTTGCGTTTCCGTTGGTCCTCTTGCACTGACCAACCGCCGCCGACAAAGAAAACATTACACCGCCTATGCAGAGCAATAGCCAAGCAGCCAGCGTGCACTCGCGCGACGACACCCGAGAGGATAGCGGTGCCGACGCGGCGGGCGTCCTCGGAGGAGACGCGACCACGTAGGAAGGAGTATCGATTACCGTGCGTCCCATCCGGCCGCTTGAGAAGCTCGACACTGTGCTCCAGCCGCTATTCGCTTGCATCCACTACAGTTGTACGTCAAAACTGCCGGGTGAACTCAATATTGCGCCTGCTATAGCTGTTTTTAAAGACGATGGTCTTTCTTGGGCTACTTAAACCCAGAAATTTTGGTCTGTCTATCTGTCTGTAACTCGATTCAGCCACCCGGACAAAGTAAAATTAATATTGCGCAATAGTCTTGTATACTCAGAGACAAATGTAAACGTCTAAGCCCGGTTTATATGTTCATACTTGTCAACTTTGTTGAACAAGACATTACGGAAATATAAGACAGGAAATTAGTACACAAGGGATATCTACAGTGTTCATTTATTAAAACATTCATGGATGCTTGGTTTTTCGATAACAAATGACATTCTACATCTACTGCAGAAAACCGCCGCCTTCTGGCGGCATATGAAAAATCCCGCGGCAACAGCAACGAAAAGTTCCACTAGCTAGGTTCCACGTTCTGCTTGGAACGCACGTGGAGCACGGCCACGCGGTTCTATAATATTGTCGCGAAGCCCCTGTTCCGTTTGCTTTTTTCAATTTTTTAGCATCCCTCTTCGGCCACCGAGGCCCCGTTTTTCTGAGAAACGGCTCCGGCGCGTGTGTTGGCCCGTCGGCCGACCAGGAGACGACGGGGAGCAAGCAGGCGCCTCGGCTTCTGTTACCGCGGCCGCGGCGTTCCATGCCGCCACCCCCCCCCCCGTGGCGTGTGCACTGGTCGCGTTCGGGCTCCGTGTCTTCAGTGTTCTTCCGACGACCTTCCCTTTTCCCCTGTTTACTTTAGTGCGTTTTGTCTAACTACTTGCTCTACGCCCGTAATTCTCCAAGCGCTCGTTTTCGAGTCGAAACCTTGTGTCTGTGTTTTTGGTCCTTTTCACTTTGGCGGGGACATGTCTGATTGGAGCTAAGAAGCGTCTTCCTGATTGGCTGCGGGTGTGCCTTAGCCTTTTTCCACCCGGTCCGCACACGCTAGGATGCGCTTTTTCCCCCAATGCGTCCCCCCAAAGCAAATATAACGCGGCCCCTCTGGCGATTGAGAGCGGCGTGCGGCCTGCACCAGGACTCTCTTCAAAAACTCTGCCGCCCGTCGTCGTGCCCTCCCGCCGGGAGCCCTTCGCCCGCCAGCTATGTCCCGCTAAGTACTCTTAATCTTTTGACTGTCTTTTTCATCTATGTAATAAGTGTAATTGTTTCAAATGTGCTAAATGTCACCAATGTCATCAGTAAAGTAAACAAGTTAACCTTAAAACCTCTTCGACGTCTCGACTTTTTCCTTCCGATCTTCATGCTACAGTAGCGGCAGTATGTAACCAAAATACTACGTTACAATATATAAACCTTGTAGTCGGCCGCCTCCATTCACGCGCGTCTCCGTCGTACTGCAGCGCTGGCATCGAGGAACCCGGCCTGTAGCAGTGGAACGCGGTAAATTCAAATCGCCTTGCGCAAACCGTTAGTGTGTTTACGTTGGGATGAGCGCGACGGTACAGGAACAGCACGAGAGGTGAGCGGGAAAGCAAAGGGGCGCATTTCCTTGGAAAATGTCTACAAAGACTATCGTCTTTTGACGACATTTGCAACAAAAGGAGCGGATACGCGGCCAATTTTTTTTAAGATGATAGTCTTGCTTGGGCAACGTAAACGCGAAAATTTTGGTCTGCATGTCTACCTGTCTGACTGTCCTTCGATTCAGCCGCCCGGCCAAAAGTTCAAAGAATTTTTTGAACGCGACGTTTATATATGCAAAGCATTGTTAAACTACTAAAGCTGGTGGCAATGTTCATGCTTGTCAGCACTGCCGAGCGAAAAGAAAACATTAAGCATATTTGAGGCAAGGCATGAATGCACAAGTGATATTTGCATTGTTCTTTTATTTAAGGCTACATGACTACTTGATTTTCGCGATAGCAAATAAAGACATACGCCGTGAAAAAAATGTCACCCCAAAATACAAAAAGCGCTCGCGGCGCCCCCTCGTGGCAGTGTTCGAAGTTCAAAAGTAACAAAATATTCTAGTAGATGGCGCGACCTGTGGAATGCAGCAAAAAAATTGAATTGACTTGAACAAACCTCCACCGTGTTTATCATGGTAGGAGTGAGGGGAGGTGAAGAGCGTAAGAGGTGGACGAGAAGAGACACCTACGTGGCACGGGCGGCAGGAGACTGTCGTCTTTCGTCGAAATTTGCGGCGAAGTTAGCAGATACGATGACACTTCAAAATTTTTGTCCTGCTGGGCTACTACACTATCAAGCCTCGATCTGACGATGGTGTTAAAACATCCCCCTCGCGAGGGGCACGATCAAATTCAGAGCATTTCCGGGGGCGCACGACGTTAAGTAGTTTGCGTTACGTTAATGTTGTTGCACTTGTGGCAACTGCTGACGAGAGAGCGCTCGTCAGCAGTAATTTGAATGAGTCAACGATATAAGGCGCGTTCGTAGCGTCCCAATCCGTGTCGGCTTTGTGGCGCAGTGGGTAGAGCACCATGTACATTGCGTTCCGCCCGCAGGGTCGAGGGATCGAAACCTGGCGCCGGATAGTATTTTCTTTTATATAGTGTAGGTGGAGGGGTGCGGACAACGACGGTGCGGACTACGACGGGACAACGCGGGTGACATCGTGAGTTACTGAAATGCTCTGCATTTAAAAAGTTTCAATAAGCACGTTCTGTCCGTCCTATATGACTGGCGTGACAATCTCTAGAATATTTAGCGCTTTCGTGCATTCTATTCGTACTTTTTTTTTGTGTGTGTGAGGAATAAAGGGTAATTTTTCTGTTCCTGCTTAGAAGCGATTGCGTGAATGTTTCTCCCCAAACCTCACGCAGGTGTTGCGCGTGTGTTATTGCGTTTTAAAACGCGTAGATTATTAAAACAAAATAGCTGGGAGTTAGTTGTTAATTTGGCGTACCCATCCGTTTGTGCTGGTGTTATAGAATCACAAAATCAGGTCACTACAACCAAACTAACCGCAACTTCATCTGGGCATAGAGACCGAATTCACAATATCGCAGAAGCGATCACCGCCAAACCCTGCAGAATAAGGTAAAAGTAACCACTGGGGAAGTTACGTACACGAACGAACCCTCGAATAATCTGAATCAAAGTAAGCATTAATCCCGATACTGCATAACAACGCTAATTCAGCATTACAGAGCTCGCGCTGAAGTCACTAACTCTATCATTTCAGTACACCGCATGCACGGTGCACGAAAGCTGTGAACTTATCTGCCGTTTTTATCACCATCAGCGCTGAGAAAATTGTAAGCGGTGCGCCTGAAAGCGATGACGTCACGTGGAAGTCATGATCAGCAAACCGCAACCATTAAGACCGATAAGCGATTAAGCGATAAACGCAAATATCAGAGGCCACCGACGCTGCGCAAGTCGGCGTATCTGCGACATTAGCTTTTGCAGATAAGCGTCGGCATCGCCACACGGAAGAGTAAGATAGCAACCGAACAATGCCTAAAACGACGGCTTCCGGATTTTTTTTGTTTTTTTTTGTTTTTGCAGCATCATCGCCTACAAACTTTGCGGTTATTCTGCTGAACTTATTCGCCAAGCCCTCCCCCGGGCCTAAAGCAACGCTAGAGGGAAAGGAAAATGAAAGGAAGTGCACAGGGGATATTATCGAGCTCGGCAGGGAGCTCACCTGCATAAAGACTTCGCAGTAATGAAATTACAGTAATTAAATTACTTTTTGCTGTAATGAGTAACGTAATGAATTACTTTTGAGTTAGTAATTTAATAAATTACTTTAGGCCAGTAATTTCACGGAAATTACTCATTACTTTCCCAATTACTTTTGATTACGATATAGCCTGTTCGCTTATCTTACGGCGTAAAAAGTTTACCAAGTAGAGTTCCAATGCCCAGAGAGTCTCTGGGCATTGGAACTCTGCGAACACGAAGGAAACAATGCTTCGATGAGAGCTCTTGCTGCTTTCTCGTGCCTCTTCGTCCGTTTTTCATGCGTTCCGGGAATGCCGTGGCGAAGTCAGTAATTTCAAAGTAATTTCATTACTTTTCAAAACTAATAGTAATGTAATGTCATTACTTTCGGCCACCTGTAATTTCTCATGTAATTTAATTACATTTCATAAAATTCTAGGAAAGTAATGAGTAATGTAATTTAATTACTTTCTAGTAGTAATTTTGCCATCTCTGCCTGAATACAATCAACTGCGGCGGAGGAGAAGGATAGAGCACAGTGTTAAAGAAAGAAAGAAAGAAAGAAAGAAAGAAGAAAGAAAGACAGAAAGAAAGAAAGAAAGAAAAAAGGAAGAAAGAAAAAAGAAAGGAAGGAAGGAAGAAAGAGGGGGCTAAATCTCTAGTATCTCCTTCTAAACCTCTGGAAGCAGCGGCACGAAAACGGCTCACTCACCTCGAACGTTCCCAGGTGCTGTGGCCCCGGCTCCGGCGCTGCTGCAACCGGGGCTGCTGGAGCGCGAGCCCTGGGTCGGGCTGGGCCGGGCGGGCACCTGCAGGGCCGGACGGGCGTCTTCTTCGAGGGCGGTGTCTTCTTCGGGGGCGGTGTCAAACGAATCGTCCAGCAAGGCGTCCAACTCGCCGTCGTCGTGGATCCTGCACGCGACACGAGTGGCGCCAAACGCGCACCGGAAATCACACCGTGCGTCTGCTTTGGCGAACGAAAGCCAAGCTTTCGGGAGTTCCCGCACACTTCTCCCTTTCTCATTTTTCTCTGGGATGACGTTACTTTAATACGATACGATATGATGTATGCCGAGCGCCAATCAAGAATGTGTCCGTACAGCAATGTCGTTGATGGTGTAACCATCATATGAATTGGTGTCTCCGTGACAAGACCACGGTGAGCAGTCGGACGAAAGTAGCCCTCGGATCATCCCGCTGCTCATGAGGGACAGCTGCTCATGAGTATTCGAAAAAGCATAATCGAAGACTTCTTTTTTTTTGCCTCGTTATTATGTCTTTTATTATGTCTTCAGGCCTTATGTCTTATAGGCCCTATGTCTTTAGGCCTTTTTGTCTCATTATTATGGACACGGGTGCACAAAGAACAAAATATAAAAATGACTGATGTGGAGAAATATGGGTTCACTGCTCCACTTTAAGCGACGTACGACTATATGTATACTGTTCTTTTCCGTGGCGGAATGGAGCTTTTGCGCCCCTTCGCGCGCTTGCAGTCTCTCACATGATGCTGCCGCGCGTCTTCGGTTACGGGATCCAGCGAGTATCACGTTGCTTCGGATTGTTTTCTGCCCCCGGTGATCCCTTTCAGAAACGCCAAAGGGAATGTGACACGGACGCCACGCTACGACCACACCACCACCCCCACACGCCACTGGGGTCGTTTCGGCGGCGACAATGGCTGTGGTTAAGCGTAAACGGACTGAGCTTTCCGCTCAGCTGGAAAAGGAGCTTGTCGGCGTATATCCTCTTAACAGCCCCAGCAACTCCAGGAGAGCTTTTCGCCGACATAAGCAGCCGATGAAGAAGACAGACCGACCTTCACCCGACGTGAAGCTCGCCGTGGCTTGGAGACGGCTATCGCATACATTAAACATGAGGGACACGCAGAACACGCAGCGCACGTGGTGCACTTTCTAGACACTACAATAGGATCGAAGGCATTAGTGTAAACCCACATCTCGTTTTTTGGCTGAATAAACCGTGGTATTTCCTTGAACGATTCTTCCTTGAATGTTTGCGTTTTGGACCTTGAATCGTTAGTATGGACGATTCACATTATGGACGATTTTGGGGGGGGACAGAGGCGCCCATGTTAACGAGACATGACTATATAGTATGAGCTAGAACGCCAATGCGTCTCGGGGAAAGTTTGGGTGCCTGTATCGACGCCCACAAGCGAGATTGATGACGCCGACGACGCCGTTGAGTACGTACTCCCACGTGGAGGTTACATGCGTAGGCGAAGAAAAACATTTCGCGCAAACGCTTTTCTCGCGAAACGGACAGGCAACTTACATTTCACGCAGAAAGCCGTCCTCGTCGGCGCCGAACGTGTCATCCTCGGCCGCGCTTGACGGGCTGCCGACGTCGATCCTGGCGAGCATGTCCTCCGCACTCATCCTGGGGACGTTGCGAGGCTTCTTGCCCTGCCAGGCGAGGTCGCAGTGGACGATCTCGTCGCCGCTCGGCGTCACGCCCACCATGTAGTCCAGCTTCACCTCGTCTCCCTGGCCGAGCCGGTCGGACACGTTCAGCAGTCCGTTTCTGTAAAAGCTCCCCACGGAGAACTGCACCGTCCTCGTTCTGCCCGGCTCCTTGACGTAACACTCAATGCTGTTTCCGGTCACGTTCGCGACAACGGCAGGGGCGTCTTGGTGGATGGAAATGAGTGGCTCGGCGAGCGGTTCGACAGGAGCCTCAACGAGAGGTTCGAAGAGAGGCCCAACCGGAGCTTCCTCCGGCGCGGTGGACTGCGCTAACGGCGGGAATTCTTCTTCGTTCATGACGTAACGGTTTGACCAATCGTCAGCCCATCCATTCTCTTGCACCGCAGCCGAGTCACCGTTGCGATTCTCGTCGTCTGCACCGAGTTGTTGCCCCTCCGTTTCTCGGTCCCACGAATCCATACCAGCGGACTCCGTTACGTCGCTCGTCGTTCCGACGCCGTTCTCCACGTCAAGCTTGTATCCAGACGATGAGTGCGTCGAAACGCTCGCGGTACGCGATTTTGGTTCGCAAAAATCCACGCGAGTGACGCACCAGTTTCCGCGGCCGTCTCGCTGCTCGTTAACGTCGGCGTCGAAGCGAACCCTACTGCCGACATCGAGGACCTCCCGCAAGTCCTCGATGTCAACTTCCAGACACTTCTCGACCACGCTTGCGTGGAGGAAGGCGATGCCTAACTCCTGGGCTCCGCACTTGAGCGTAGCGTGGTCTAGGAAGACGTCCAGGACGTGACCGTGGTGGTTAACGAGTTTAACCGAACCCGCACCGCCGGCTTTAGGCTTAGAGGGGCGAGCGACGGCCTGTTTGGTTCCTCGCGGGATTCCGTCGACGAGGTGCACGTTCTCGATAAGCCACCGGCACTTTGCCCGTTCGTCCGGGTTTGATATGGCGCTGAAGCGGAGTTTTGCGTTTACGGTCAATACGTCTCGCAACGTTGCGATGCTCTTGCCCATGTAAGCCTCCAGGTCTTTCTTCTGGAAACTCGCCGTCACCTTGGGGAACTTGGACAGCCGCACGAAGCCGTGCGAGTCTTTCACAACAGTGACGACGCCTTCTTCGTCGACGAAGTGCGAAGGGAGCTCTTCAACTCGGGCCGGACGAACGTAGCCCTCGCGACGGACGTTCAAGCCGCGGTACTGTGAAGACTCGGGCTTCTTGACGATGTCCAGCACGACGCGGTCGTCGGTTCTGAGGCCGGAAACGAACAGGTCGGCGTGACGGTTGTCCTCGAACGACTGCTGGACGAAGTAGACGTTGTCCAGGACTCCACCGACTTTGACGAAGCCGTAGTGGCGCGAGACATTCACTACTCGGCCCTTGACGTTGGTGTGCCTGTCGCTCATTGTCTCAATTCTCGACCACCCCCCTTGCGCCGGCTTTATACAGAGCAATGTGCTGTGCCTGTTGCCGCCCTTTGTGCCGCCCCGGACGATATCCTGAAAATGAAAAAAAAAAAAAGTAAGAATAAGGCCCCGAAATTGCGTAACAACTTGGTGCGCAAAGAACAGCAAGAGATAGACGATAGGACATACGCACTTGCGGATCTAGAGAGGGGGGGGGGGTGTCGGAGTCCAGACCCCCCCCCCCTTAATTTTTGAAATTTATAACCCCAATAAGAAAGATAACCCCTCAGGTAGTAGGAAAAGTTTAGCTGGTGTTTTTTTCTATTTCTTGTATTTTGGTTGTCAAAATTTTCGGTGAATAAAAAAGGCTACCATCCTCCTCCCCATCGTCATCATCATCATCACTGATAGAAGCTGACCCCCCCCCCTTCCCCCCCTTCTGAAAACAACGTTTGTGCAGTCGTCCTTTTCTTGTGTTCTTCGTGCTCTAAGGGCCGCATTCTGAGCCCTTCCTCCCCTCCATTTTCTCACTCCACTCGGCTGAGGGGAGGATTCCGCAATGCTTATGCATGCGGAAATCGCTGTCAAGGATCTCCTCTACTGGGGGTTCGAGTGGAGGAAGGACTCTGAACACGAGGGTAAGTTTTTTTTTACAGAAAGACCCAACTTGCCCAGCAATGTGTTTCACAGAAATTTCTTTCATGGCCAGCCACTGTCGTTTAAGATATTCAAGAATAACGCTGTCCGACAAGTTCCCAGGCCAAAAATAAATAAGCTGTTCCCTGCTACACTTAGCCGTCAGTTCCGACCTGATGGTTGGGCCGGCAAAACCGGTCCGGGTCTAGGTCTTTTCGGTACAGGACGGTTCGGTACAGGGCGTTTCGGTACGATCTTTTCGGTACACGGTTGTTTCGGGACACGGACGTTTCGGGACACGGACGTTTCGGGACACGGACGTTTCGGGACACGGGCGTTTCGGGACACGGGCGTTTCGGTACAGGACACTTCGGTACAAAAATGAATTTGGGCGAGCGTTCGGGGCAGCAAAATTAGCGTGCATGGTTGACATGGGAGTTGCAAGCTCGCAAATCGAACCTGTTTATTACAACTATTGTTGCTCGTATTTCTGCTTATGCGGCCTTGTAAAAAAAAACGCATATTTATTTGCATAACCATAGCCAAAAAATGTATGGCTCGTTCCTTACTTCGTTTCTTTAGCGATCTACCCTGACCAGCATTTTATAAAACATATCAGCGACAGTAATTTTTTTTTCACTTCCCAGAAACTACAATAACAACTGCGTAATTAAGCGCCACCGCAGGGGTAATGAAACCTGCATCTTTCCAACGTAATGACGAAGAAGATTTTGCAATATTTTGGCATTCCGTATTTGTGGGCGTTGCTGTCTCCTGATAACGCAATGCACATACCGTGTTATTATCAATTCCTTACCGAAGGCACCTGTTGTACCTTGTCGCACGCTTCTGTCCCGGCCTCATCGTCGTTAGCAGTTACTATGCTGGGTTCACTGTGTTTGTGAATTGGTAGTTGAAAAGGCTCTTGTATAATATTCATAGCTATATTTTTGACAGGGCTGCTCTCGTGATTTTCAGCGTTCTGACGGAAATATGCGTATCATTATTTGGTGGGGTTTTATTCCAATCAGAGATAAATGGCACCTGCAGCTCCCACCATCAGTATTTTTTTAATGACGATAGTCTTTGTTGGGCTCATTAAACGCGGAAAGTTTGATCTCTCGCCGTCTGTTTGTCTGCCTGTTTTTCCGTCCCTCGATTCGGCCGCCCGGCCAACGGTAATGCAGAGAAGAGCCATTTCTAACCTTTTCTAAGTCCGGTGGCAATGTCAGTACTTGTCATCATTGTTGATTCAAAACAAAACATTACGCATATTTGAAGCAAAACATCAATACATAACAGATATTTACTTTGTTCCTTCCAAAAGAATTCCAAGTGAGTAGTCCTTGAGAAGATGATTATCTGTATGTATGCTGCAGAAAACATTTCATCGTTCTTTGAACGTTATTATACACAGCATTTCTAACTTTCTCATTCACAAACACTGTGAACCCTCCGCAGACCCTGCTTACTACAAAGAAGTCGGGACGGAAGCGTGCGGCAATAGAGAGAGAGAGAGAGAGAGAGAGAGAGAGAGAGAGTAATTTATTGCATGGAAAGTTGTTGTTGTTGTTGTTGTAATCCTTTATTTCGAAGGGAAGGCCATGCGGCCATAATAAGGGAGGAGGGGTAAGAGGCAGGGAGGAGTAGCCGAGTAGCACAAATGGTGGGTCCTTGAACGATTTAGAAGAGATCACTGCCGTCAGCAGAGCCAGGCTAGGGTTACTGGGATCATGTGAGTGCAGTCAAGTCAACTTTTACGACCGGGGTAGGCCCCGGTTTACACTAATCTCGAGAGACCACTCTCTAGGCCGAACACCCCGAGGGCTGAGAGAAAATTAGCGTCTTCGAAGGGGGGGTCGTCTTGAGAGGAATCACGTGGCAAAGCGTTGACGAGCATTGGGCGGTACAAAGAAAATGTGGCGCAGTGCCAGATTAAGTGGTTGAGGGTGGCGAACACTAACGTTTGACAGTAGGGGCAGTAAGGAGGTGGAGATTTTGCCGGGTGAATCCATTTTCTCATGATGTGGGGTGTGAGGGCTGCGTTAGCAATAGTTTTGTTGATGAAGATTTCCGCAGAGCGAGGCATCGGAGGAGCCAGAGCCAGGTAGCCAGCGGGAGTAACGGACGCAAGGCGTACTTTCCGAGCATGGCGTGCGCGGTCAAGTTGTAGGCGAGGGTGAGGAGAGGGGCGCGACGCGTCGTCGTCCAGGGGAGGGGTACTAGTGAGACACTCCCTTGCTGCATCGTGTGCAGCCTGGTTGCCCCCATCCGAGTCCGTGTGACCCGGCACCCATGCCAATCGGGCAGTGGTCCCATTGCGAGCCAAAATGCCGATCACGTGTTGGATTTCGTGAACAGTTGGGTGATCACTGAAGGGCTTGCGGAGTTCTTGAAGTGCCTGATGGAAAACACAGAGAGGTCGGCCTGATCGTATGGTCTCTGACCTGCTACTCCGTGTGGGGGTGGGGGAAAGGGGAAAGAACATAGAAGGAGAGGGTGACAGGTATGACGATTATAATTGGTGCCTTCCGTAGTGCATTTCTAAAAAAGCTTTATTAAGCCCTTCCGTTATCAAAAAAAAAGGTAACGCACACAAATGCGGATTGCGCAGAAATTGCCCTTCATCATTACGCAAGTTAAAAAGGCGCAGATTTCTTTCTCCGTGCAGTGGCACTCATTTCCGCAGCCATTGTCGTAGGGACTCCACAAAGTGCGAAAATAAAATAGTTACTCTCACTGATTTAAAAAAAAAGTTATAATAAGTCGTCGAAAAACCAGCGAGGAAACACGGTGATACTGTCACTGATTTGTTATATAAAATACTAGTGAAGTCGCTAAAAAAATAATGAACAATTAGGTTTTATAAATGCTACAAATATCCCAGCTAATATTCAACAAATAATCAGAAGTTTTTTTTTTTTTTTTTTGGCAAGGCGCACAACCAACTGCTGACCTAAAATAACGCAGATGTGCGATGTGTAAAAAACAGGTACGAATTGCGTGCTTGCAGCCACCACGTAAACAACGCACGTAGCCTACAGCGCTCACCGGAATTTTTCTTTGTACCGAAACACCCGTGTCCCGAAAGGTCCATGTCCCGAAACGCCCGTGTCCCGAAAAGTGCGTGTCCCGAAAAGTGCGTGCACCGAAAAGTGCGTGCACCGAAAAGACCGTACCGAAACTCCCTGTACCGAAACGTCCTGTACCGAAAAGACCGGAGCCGATTGCGAGAATCACGTGGTTTGTGAGAAAAAAGTGTGGGAATCAGTCATAATTACACTTCCTTAGCTCGCAACCATTACGCAACATGTAGAAGCAATAATGAGTCATCCTTATCCACACTTACGTCTAAAAAATACCGCAAATTTTGTTTTTACGTTCCTGAGACGAACTTTTTTAAGTGACAAACTGGCCTCTGAAGAATGAACCTACGTGACCAAACGGCCTTTTACGAACCGGCCTATGACGAAACGCCATGTGACGAACGGCCCTATTACACCCGGCGCGTGGGACCTCCGAGACCCTCGACCTCCACGTAGAGGTGGTAATCGCCCGTACGTTGGGAAAGCATTCGTCACTCTGGTCCCGCCGGGTCCCACTCAGGGATTTCGACACCCCCCCATAAAAAAAGCTTCCACAACCACGAGAACCTGCCCACTGATTTATAAACAACCCCTACGAGGATTTCAACACCACCAAAAAATTGAAATTCTGGATAAACCCCTGGTCTCGCCATCCACCTGTCAGCCCGTTTGCCGGGGCAAGCGCCCGTACGGGAAGTTGCCCATGCCGGCCAAGATCGACGATTCCTCACTCATCAGAACTTATAAGCAGCCGTCACTCGTCGAACACCACCGCTTCTTGGTGGGCAGAACTGCTCGCTGGCCGACGGACCCGTCGGAGCGATCACGCTCTACCGGGCGTCAGTCGACAAGAGTTTCTGCCAGGACGAATGGACCTTTTTCCAGTAGCGATCTGCGCATGCGCGGGCTGCCGGTCCGCCATTCTTGGCAGGCGCCTCGGGCAAAATAAACAAAAAATTTCCCCGCATTTCCCCGAGGGGAAGAATGTGAAAGTGCGAATGCAGGAGTTGAATTAGCGCGGTTCGGTAATGTTCGCGAAAGAGAGATCACACACACACACACACAACTACAAAGAATGAAAGATGCATTTATTCACAGACACCTATTTGTGTTGTCGTTGTACTTGATTGCTAGAGCGGATCTCAGCTTTGAAATTGCGTGTCAGTATTCCTTTAAGCGGGTGCATTAGCCCTTCTCACGCCCGATTCCTGGCCAATCCCCCACGTGGGTATGTGCCATGTCAGCGGCCAGGCAGCGCGCGCCCATCTCCCCCCGTTGCCAAGGAAGACGAGGAGATTCCTGGCCAATCCCCCACGTGGGTATGTGCCATGTCAGCGGCCAGGCAGCGCGCGCCCATCTCCCCCCGTTGCCAAGGAAGACGAGGAGAGCGCGCACCCGCAGCTGTTGCTATGTGGACGGACGGCGGTCACCGGAATTCAGGGTCGCTTATAAAGTGCATTCGCACTTAAAAGGGCGTCCCTCGGTTTCCTGCTTAGGAAGCGGCTATAATCTGCAGGTTTTCTTTTTTTTTTCTCTTTGGACTCCTCGTGGTGGGTTCGTACGTGCATACAATAATGGCTTTCTAAGAAAAGGGGCGAAAACGCTTGAGACTGACCACGCTACCCCAGCACATGGCTGCCAGAGGGGGCTACGAAAAAAAAAAAAAAAAAGGGGGAGTGGGGCGCTTCGAACACGGCAGATTAGTCACGAGAACGTTCGCCTGCTACCGTGATATTCATGTGAAAGGTGCGGGTGACGGGTCAGTGCGGGAGGGGCTGCAGGACCAGGATATTTTGTGCACGAGTTCTCCGAAAGCCAAACTTTCTTGGGGGCGCGCCTTACTGCCATTTTTAGTTCGCCGTGGCGGCCGCTAGTGGGACCGACACTGCGAAGTTTCCGAGAGAGCTGTACAGTTTTCCTTTGTGGCCATACGGCTGCACTTAGGTGGATGTCGAAATTTTCCTATCGTCGAGTCCCACCCAGTACCCCCTTTCGGCTTCGGCGGGGCTCGTCGCATGCCCTAAGATTGGCTCCATTGACGAACACGGAACAAGCGCCCCCTTATCGGCCGGAAGCAGGCGATAAATGCGTGCGGCGGTCTCGGCAGACCCGCAGGCCATGCCAGGCATTCGTTCACGGGGGAGGTTAATTTGTCGCCAGCGGGGTAGAGGCGGTGAGGGACGTATATATGCGGGATCCCTCAAATGGAACGCAAAGAGGTCACTCTGTCGCCTCCGTCGGGAAACGACTGCGAAGGGTTCCTCGAAATGACACGCACGCTCCGCGCATCTCCAGCGCAACGCGTATAAATGCTAGTGCGGCGAACAAAAATCCCACAACTGCTTATTGGATTCAGTAATAGGATAAGAATAGGATTCATTTCATTTCATTTATTATACCCTTAAAGGCCCGAAGGGTTTGAACGAGCTTCTTCAATTAGCGGCACTCGCGAGAAAGTGGGCGGCTGCTCTCCGGTGTTCCAGAGTGAGGATGAGAGAAGTTACGCACGAAAAGGCGAAGTGATGCAAGCAGGACATCTTTTTTTTATTTGGCATTATTTGGCGTCCGCTGGAAATGATTCTGGCGGGACAAAGGCCGCCACAGAGAAGGGTGAAAGGGGAGGAAACGCCTGGTGGGCGCAGTGTTGCCATCGCTGGGCGTCAGACATCCGCTAAAAAGCAATGAGAAATCCGCCAGATTCCGCTAGATTCTAAAACATATCCGCTAAATTTCCCGCTAGGGCGTATTTTATTTTAAAAAAAACAGTGCAATTTCGTATGAGAAATACCTTTATCATTCTTAAAAGCTCCCCAAAACTACGAGACCTGAAATAACATATAAAAGAGTCTCACCAAGGAGTCTTAACTAGAACACTTGAGGCATCAGTGCTTCGGTGGTCGTCATTGGTCAACCTCATCACAGATGAGGCTTAAAGTTATAAATGTTCACACTGGTGAAAAAAAGAACTTACAGTTCAACGAAAAACACATCGAGGTCTTTATCGCCGCAGTCGTCGTCTGACACCATCTCCATAGGACCGCTGATACTTGTTGAGAGACCAGAAAGTGACTTGGTTGCACATACGTTGCAGATGTCCCGATTGCACTAACAACTGCCGCGGGAAGTTCGTAATCAAAACAACTTTTCTGGTGTCACTTAAGTCCCGCTCTTACGACGAGGATGGCGTTTGTTGTTTCAGGCTTCAGCTTGTTCCCCAGCTTGGATTTTACTACGTTAAGCTGACTAAACGTCACCTCTACTTCGGCATTTGAATACGGCCGCACGAGCATCGACATGGCAAATCCGGCCAGCTCGGCGAACGGGTTTTCGCCGCAGGCGTCCTTATACGCCTCGAGCGCTGCCTGTAGGGGCGCCACTGAAATCCCCCTAGCGGCCTGTTTCGAAAGCAGTCGCGGGAGTCGCCGGCCCACTCACCACCGTCGCCGTTGCTTTTAAGGCACGTTCGCGACTGATATTTTCCGTTTGTACGCGTTGGAAATACATATTAATGTGGAGCAGTCACTCCGTTCCCAAATGTGGCGTATTTACGAGAGTGTAAATGCTTCTGACGCGATCTTACTGTGGTACATTCGGTCCGCATAAGCGCCAGGTGTGTTTCACAAGCCAGCGTCACGAAACCGGCATATATGCATGGAGCTGATTGTTATTCCACTGCCCTGAAATTTACTAACTCTACCTCCGTAAGCAGCGTTCGTTCAGATGCTCATGCTACGGTTATACACTAGCTGCGATGTAAATCGATTTCGTGTGCTTTCATAATCTAGCGGAGGACTCATACCTGACAGCCCGCTAGTTACGTTTCATATCTCGGATATTGATCACTACCCTAAACAAGCATATGCATTGTGGCATTAATTTTACGGATATTCTGCAATAAGAACGATGGATAATGCAAAATTACATGCGGGAGTCAGCACAAGAAATTTACGGCTGGGTCGTCTTGTCGCGAGGTGAGCTTTCCCAAACAGTCATCGGTTACATATATCCTCCGCTTATATCCGCGGCCGTGACTAAACGTTCTTCGACACATCATCATATGACACAGGGAGCCTGCAGAATTTAGCACGAAAGTGAAATCAGAGGCCCTCATCAAATGCCACACTCTTCCAACGACACCTTTTATCGGGTGTAGGAAAAAATGGTCCCGGAAAAAATGGTCCTGGAAAAAATGGTCCCGGAAGAAATGGTCCCGGAAGAAATGGTCCCGGAAAAAATGGTCCCAAATCCAAGGTAGGAAAAACTGGTCCCGGAAAAATTGGTCCCGAAGCCAAGGTACGAAAAAGTCTTGTTCGAGTAAAGCCGGTTAATCGAACCAAGAACGTTTGTCTTGCTAAAATGAACGAAGTATTAAAGAAAAATATACAAATGTTCAGTTTCTAAAAAACCTGGAAAAAATTGAAGACGGCACCAATATAAAAATGCATGCGCAAGCTGCGCTAGATTGTTGTCTACAACCCATGTTAAGCGAAAATAAAAATATAACGGCTGTTTTAAACAAGCAAGCACACGATAATTCGGTCGCCGAAATGTTTGCGCACGGAGGTGTCCTTGCAGCGAAACGGTATTCATACACCGATATGTACGTACACCGAAATATCCGTACACCAAAATGCCTGCACAGAAACGTCCCGCACCGATATGCCTTGCACCGAAATGTCCTAGACCCGGGACGACGCTGTGAGCTTCTTTGATGAAGCTCCCACGGCTTCTTGTGCAATTTTCAGCGATACTGACGAAACCTCGCAGCGTAGAGCTTCTATGACCTTCCGGACACTGAGATGGCTGTGTTCGACTAAGCTACTAAACCGACGGTTCCAGGCCTCGCAGTTACTTGTGCGGTTTTAATCCAATTACTTGCATTAAAATGTTTAATCCATGCTCATCCCTGCCATCCATCCATCCATCCATCCATCCATCCATCCATCAAAGCGTCCGTCCGTCGGTCTGTCTGTATACCCAATTTCCTTTGTTAGATTTTAGCCTCCAAAGGCGTTAATTTCGACCCCTTATAGGAATATTAAAGCATCCATCTCTTTCTCAAACATTTAGCTCAAACGCAAAGGGACAAAATCAAACTGCAACAAAGTTCAGATCAGACTAACTTGAAGGCAAACACGTTGGCTGGACCATGGGACCATTTTTTCCTAGATGGTCACTGGGACCATTTTTTCCGGGACCATTTTTTCCGGGACCATTTTCTCCGGGACCATTTTTTCCGGGACCATTTTTTCCGGGACCATTTTTTCCGTTTCCGCTTTTATCGCATGTGAACTTCCTTACCATATACTTCAAAAATGGGTCCGCAGAGTGATCAGCTGTTCGTTAAAGTCGAAAAACAAAATAAAGGGGAACGCGCAGTTTGTGTGTGATTACTAAAACAGTCATTCCTTGATTTCGCTTCGCATTTGTACACGATAGTTAAGCGCCCCCCTCTTCCCCCTTCCTGTCTTGGAAAATATCAGTGCATTTCGCATCTAGTTGGTCTAGTAAGTCCTATCTTGCCTGAGACGAACGACTCTAGGATTTCCGAAGCTGCACTGGGTTTTCGGACTTGGCAGACTTGGCAGTTCCGGACTTGGCAGACCATTTATTTTTCCGTGGTTTCATTAACTCCCCTTGGTCCGTTCTATCAGGCGGAAGTGGGCACATATTTAACGACCCACAGACTTGGAATATACTTAACATGTTCGCGTGGCCTCTATTTCTATAAAAGGCACAAGTTATTGTCAGGTATTAGGTAATCACCTCCCTGAATGATATTTTTCTACGACGTATACATTCAAAACAAGGCCGAGTTCGTTGTCCGCGCTGAAAAAGGAAACCAACCTCTCACTGTGCCAATATCAGGTCTAAACGAGGCGTCAATAAAATTCACTAGCGCCTGAGATATTCGGAGGTGACAGTGGTGATATGCCGCTGCCGACGCCCGCAAGAGCGGCGAAGGAGCGCGCAGTACCGCTACCGCGTCCCCGGTTAGCTCTTGTTGGCGTTTGAGCACTCTAATCAGGACGCAGCTGTTTTTTGAAGTGCCCTAAACGTGCTATTTGCTTACGGACATCACCATAACAAGATGTTTAGGGCGCGGAAAGGCAAAAAGAAGCGAAAGAGAACCAAAGCACTGCATGAACCGCTATCAGCTGCGCAGCGGACATCCCGTAAGCGCCGCGGAGAAGCGGCGGCAGGCGGCGCAGCGATCGCGAAGCTCGAGGCGTATAGGAGTAAACTTCAGACCAGAACGACTGCGTGGACGATATTTGCTTCCAGTACAGGGGGGTGATTTTGCTCCACTGATTTTGAATTTTTTCGATTGCCTCAGAGCCGTTTTGAAACCTCACGAATTTGTTTGAGATAGGCGGAGAAAGTGAACAGGAGCCCTCCTACCCTCTGAAGTTAAGCAATTTCTGCATTTTTAGAGGACACGGAAACGGTTTCTTGCAGGGCGATTTTGAACCGCTGCACTGCGTGACGTATCCGCCAGAAATCCGCTATGTATGAAAATGGCCCGTCAGAACATCCACTAGCCGCTAGAGTAACTTTTTCCCCGTCAGAATAAAACGAAATCCGCCAGATTTAGCGGAAAATCCGCTAAATTGGCATCACTGGGTGGGCGAAAGCCTAGGCGACGCTTAACATTCACTTCCAACGATGATGACGAACAGTGACCTCCCCTTTCAATTGTGTCGTGGCGGCATATGCCATCTTGCCTATTTAAGTCACTGACCCAATATTCTTTCATCCCCACTTATCTCCAGGTTTGAACTCAGATTCGTATTTCGTTTCCGTATTGCTATCCATCACTGCAATGGGCTTCGATCAACTTTCCCTGCGTTTTTCCCACCAGTACTTAACTACTTTTTACTAGTATCCGCACCAGAGTAGTTAATGCTTTCATCAACGGTGAATCACAGGGGAGACTTTCCCTATACTTCAGGCTGACTGGATTCCTTAGCATCCAATTACTGTGTGGTTGGTTGATTGTTTCCTCATCTCCCACAGCCTACACGTTCCATCCTGGGCTGAATATCTGCTCACACAGGTTCTTGTCCCCATTCAGCCACCCAGGTCCTCAAAAAGCAACGCACTGCCTTTAGTGTTATCGTAGAAGTTCCGGGTGTAGGAACAAATGGTCCCGGAACAAATGGTCCCGGAACTTATGGTCCCGGAACTTATGGCTTCGGAACAGATGGTCCGATTTTCAAAGTAGGAACAAATGGTTCCAGAACTTATGGTCCGGAACTTATGGCCCCGAAACAAATGGTCCCGGGCATCTCTTCGGGCAAAATGATTCCGCAAAACCTTATGTTGACTCTTTGTTTAAATTTGCTAAATCTTACTGGAGTGTTGTATCGTCTTCTGTAACAGAAACTGTCAGTAAACCATCGGTTTATTTTAGCACGCTTTTTTGTGCACATGAAAATGCATGGCGTAACACGGCCTGTTTTTGGTATTTTTTGTGTTTCCGCCGTGTTTTGCCGCTTTTCATTTCATTCTTCGTTTGTTGTAGATGTTTTAAGATGCATTTTTATTTCTTTATTTATGTTTGAGGTATTTTATATTTTTATTTCTTTCGTATTGTATTTATCAAAATTCCGTACTACAACTTATGACTATTTATGCTGTTATAACTATTGTTACATCAGCTAATTAAATATTTTCGACTGTTCCGACCGCCCTCGGAAGTTTTCCATGGTCACCTTCGCTAACTCCAGGCACGCCCACAGTAAATTTCAGGTCTTCTCCGTTTCCAGGAATGCGCCGCTGCGTCTCGTATCGCCGTGAGGGACGAGGCAGACGCTGATATCCAAACTATGTACAGTTTATGTGCCGGAATATTGACAGGACACATACAAGGGAGCAAACTGGAGCCCGCGGTGGGGCTTGCCGGGGTCTAGCCGACTCAAGCGACCTGCAGCAAGTTCAAAAGCAAAACGACTTCCTGCCTCTCCCCGGGCTCGACGTAAATACCCTCGGTGAGGGAAGGGGAAAGGTTAAAGAAAACAATAAACGGCAAGGCATGCATTGCGCGTGCGCCCACCCAAGGTGGTGAAAGCACGCCGCCAACGCCGCGTCCTTTTGTCCCCGCACGGGCGCCGTCTAGACAGCGCGTCTGAGGTGGCCCCCTGCATCCGGCGGCCAAACTGCCAGCGGCCCCCTTTGAGGATAAAGACTTCCCCAATCGGCGTCGCGACGCGTGCACGCTGTGAGGCGACGTCTGCACTCGGACCCCGCCAAAGGGGTTTGTCCATTCGCCGCTCTGCCTGTTCCCGCGCGCACCTTGCGTACAGGTGGCCTAATTGGCCCGTCGACGGATGTGCGCCGGGGGAAGGAGGGTTGCGCGGCGGTACATTGACCTCCGCGCTCGAACCTTACAGCCGTTGCAAGGTTCGATCGTTACAATCGTTGGCTTTTCATCGAACCATGACAAGGGATTGTATTAGGTACTCACAATTTCTGGGAAAGTAAAGCGGTAAGAAAGACGCGCGAAAACATGTTTGTGAATTTGCGCGAAAAACTGCACATATTTGCGTTCAAAGGCAATTCCGAACAATGAAGTTCGTTGTTGATGGTGGGTTACCAGTTTCGATGAGCTCACCTGCTGACCTTGCCAATTTTTACGGTCCCGTAACACGCCGGCAAAATTAACAAACCACGTTAGCCAGCAGTCTTCTAATTCTAAACCTTGCAGCAAGAAAAGAGGCGTAATAATAGCTACATTGCATATTTTCGGAGAAAAACAAAAGTATCTAAGCTGCAAGCTGCAGGTCCAAAATCCTTATTAGTGCCGCTTCGCTTGATCCGAACGGCAGATATCGAAGCCTTTCGGATGGAGAGTACCGCAACGCAACGCAACAATTCATCGGGTAAAATTCTTTTTTGAAATAGCAATAAGTAAATAGGCTCCCCGCTCAGGCTCAAGTTGGACTCGCTTCTCAAGCTTTAATAAACAGACGAGCACAAGCAAAGAAAGCACTGGAGAAGATACACTAACGATTATAAATTTGTAAGCAGCATTTAACTTAAATTCAGCCTTAGCAAATATATTATATACAGACAGATGCAAAATACATTGTACAGAAATACAAGCATATAAACATAACTATGTTGACCCTCTTCCTTTCCTCATACATGCGCACATGCTTAGGTGGAGTAGTGGTGGGACCATTTCTACATAGACCATTTGTTCCGGGACCATTAGTTCCGGAACCATTTGTTCCGGGACCATTTATTCCGCGACCGCCTGCTCTCTGGTCCGCCTCCTTTTTGTTTCCATAATTTCCGCCTTTTCAACTCTGACGTAAGGGCTCCGCCACACCAACCCTTTGATGCACCCCCGTGTAAGTAGTTCCGAATTCTTCATTCTAAAAAATATAACAAATTCCAACCGATCATACAGAGAATGGACACCCGACGTTTTGAAGTCGGCTGGGCCCCTACTTCAGTTGTGACTGGGGCCGCTGAAAGGGAGCCGAGCCGGCTTCGAAACGTCAGGTCTCCATTCTATGTAGTGCTTAATATTTTTAACGTCCCAACCAGAAAGATCTGTCAAATGTTTACCTCCATTGCTCCCCGTGCACTTCGACCCGCTTTGGAAATCACCTCCCTGCGATGCGCTTGGGTCGCAACCTTGACTACAAGGTCAATGCCTCACTCGTCAAGGCGGCTGATTTCGGTTAGCTGGCCAGGGAAGGGTAAAGAACGAAAAAGAAAAAAAGACCTCCCATCCGGAAGACCTCAGGGTGAACGTTCCCGCGACATCAAAGCGCCGAGAGGTGCCACCGCGGCGGTAAGGCCTTTGTCCGACGAGACAGGTGGGGGGAATTAGCCTGCCCTCCTGGGAGAACGGCGGACCCGGCCACCCCTTATTGGCGCCGACCGTCTTATTTTGAGTTTGCAAGGCTACCAGTACAACTGACGGAGGTGCTCGCAGGGTTTGGGGCGCCTGTCCAGAAATTCGCGCGGCCTTGTGTAGAGGATGGGGGGGGGGGGGAGGGGGGGGTGAAGACCAGCGACTTCTGAAGTTCACTGTATGGTCACGGAAAAAATGGTCCCGGGAAAAAAAATTTAAAATGGTCTCAAATCCAAGGTAGAAAAAAAATGGTCCCCGAAAATATGGTCCCGAAGCCAACCCAGGAAAAAGTAGTCCTGTTCGAGTAAAGCCGGTTAATCGAACCAAGAACGTTTGTGTCACCAAAATTCAGGTTGTGTTGCTTTCATGGCCTCTCATTGATGACGTCGGATTACTAAAATTCAGGTTGTGGTGCTTTCATGGGGCATGCATAAATGTCAGCACATCTCTATGCTTAAAAGCTGCACGTTGTGAGGAGGGTAAACCCCTGCCACGCAACCTCGACAGGTGAAGGTACCGACCGGAAAAACAGGATGCTCCTGGTGATGTGTAGTGAAAGGAACGCGCGCCAGAGGGGGCTGCCCAGGGGGCTAATTAATTGGGTTAGCTAGGAGTAGGGCAAGCAGGCGTAATAAAACAGGCAAGTCTGTTGCTGACAACCGACGCCCCCATCCAAAGGGAGAGCACTAGTCATCATCAAGTGTGGACGGGGGCGGCCGTAAAGTTCGTACAAAAGTTCAAGGCATATCGACAGATTTCGCCTTCACATTCTCAGAAAGTTGTTAGCACCCCCTGCAATTTTTTACGTTTTTCCCCTAACTTTTTTTCTGACACTTCTTGTTGCTGTTTGTTGCTCTTAGATGCTTTTTTTTCCTTTGTTCATTCATGCTTTGGCTTTAAAGATTGTATATTTTAAATGTATTTACATTTCGGTGGCCGGACATTTCGGGGCATGGACATTTCGGCGCAGGATGTCTTGATGCGGCCATTTCGGTGCACGGGATGTCCCAGACATTATTTTAACGCTTTAGCTTTAATATTTTAATTTCGCCGGTTGATATGACTTTACGTCCGAGAAATGAGTTTGGGTCGCACTGCGCGGAAACGAATGCTAAACCGAAGCGGAGCAGCGCGTAAAACACCATTTGGATAGATGTGAAAAATTAACGTTGTTAATTTCTTCCATTCCACCTTTTTTTTATTTTAACATTCACGTGAAGAACCCGAAGCGCTTTGATTTCACTTCACCCAACGCTGCAAGACGCTGCTGCTTCTAGTCCATTCCTCTCTCCCCGCCCCAGCAAAGCTGCCGCGAAAAACAAAGAAAAAAAGGAATTTTCATTATTTTCTGTATCAATATCGTCTTCGTTGCATTCGGTGTCGGTTCTATTTACAAGCTGATCAACGGTCGTATTTACAGGGGCATCGCTAAAGGTGTGGAGGTGTGGGGGAGGGGTCGGCGTACCAGCCCCCTTGGTAGGGAGGAAGGGGGGGGGGGGTGTCATTTGTGTTTCTCGGAAGTGTAAACTGGACATCGAAAACTTGAATACGACTGTTGCGGCTCTCGCCAAACCAGCCTATTCAAAATTTTCCCCTCTTACAATGGAATAAAGGGAGGAATGTCTGGGGTGTCCGTGATACGCGCGACTTGAAGAGTTAATTGGGGAGGGGCGACCGAAAGCAAAGAAAGAGCGATTCGTGGAGCGATGTGACCGCTCCACGTAGAGGGGGAATGAAAGTACAAAGCAGGAGGGGAGAAAGAATGAAAGATAGTCAGGCTAGCACATCACAGACATCCTAGATGAGCTGAGCCGATAACCATCATGGCGGCGCTGATGCGGGCGAGGCGCTTATCATAGCGTTCGTCACTCGCACTATTTATGGAATCAGTCACATTGGCACGCACCGCAATTGCAGGGGGCGTCGATTAATCGTGGTTTACTTGACGCCATGGTTGGTTTATATAACAGTAAAGCGGTGGGCGTGCTCGCTCGCCGTTTTTTATACAATGTATGGCGTGGCCACTTCCTCGCCTGTCTTGGATGTCAGCCTGCGGTTTTATTCACTATCACCTCTGGACATACTTGAGCCGTTTCCTTTTTTATTTTTATTTTTTGCTGTGAAGTAGCGGGTTCAACATGCTTTCACACAATTTAACCATGCATGGCATTCTTGTGTCATTTCTCCATCGGAACTTCAAACGTATTAAAAAAAATGAATAGCGACTGAAGTCTGCTTTAGTCGCGGGAAGGTTAATCTCAATCGCCCATGCCTAATCAAGATCATCCATTCCCATTTCGCTAGGGGTCGCAAAAAGGTGGAATATTTCCGAATTCTGGATTGGTAACTCCGCAACACTGCTCCAGGTAATCCCATCAGCAGGAACTGCGACGAGGCGAAAAGCCGCACCTGTAAAGTGTTTGACCGCGGAAACGAAAAGAAATGGTCCCGGTGAGATGGTCCCGGAAAAAATGGTCCCATTGACCATCTAGGAAAAAATGGTCCCATGCTCCAGTCGACGTGTTTCCTTTCAAGTTAATCAGATCTGAACTTTTTGGCGGTTTTGCTTTTGTCCCTTTGCGTTGTAGCTAAAATGTTGAAAAAGATGGAATGCTTTATTATTCGTATAAGCGCACAGAAATTAACGCCTCTGGAGGCTAAAATCTAACAAAGCAAATTGGGCAAATTGTAATGCAAGTAATTGAATTAAAACCACACAAACAACTACTGCGAGGCCTGGAACCGTCTGTTTAGTAGCTTAGTCGGACACAGCCATCTCAGTGTCTCGGAAGGTTTCATCAGCATCGGTGAGCACAGGAAGCCGTGGGAGCTCCACCAAAGAAGCGCACAGCGTCGTCCCGGGTCTAGGACATTTCGGTGCAGGACGTTTCTGTGCACGGACATTTCCGTGCTCAAACATTTCGGCGACCGAATATCGGGGGGCTTGCTTGTTTGAAACCGCCGTTATATTTTTATGTTCGCTTAACATGGGAAAAATCTAGCGCAGCGATTGCATTTTTAGATTGATCCCTTGTTCGATTTTTGCCGGGTATGTTTAGAAACTGAACATTGTATATTTTTTCCTTAATACCTCTTTTGGGAAACGCCTGTTTTGCAGCCAGCTGATTGAATTATTTTGAACATGTTTTTTTTTATTTACGACAAGACGTTATTTATATTCGCTCTTTCTTGAGGAATGCAAATCAGCTAAGACAATTAGCCGGTGCTTACGATGGCTAGCGCATTCTTTATGTAATTTTTTCTAAATAAAATGCACCCTCTCACTATCCAAAACTTTACAAACATTCGGTTGCCCCCCAAAATGCAGACAATCTTGTGAACAGTTTATTGATGCTGCGCTGTCATGCTAAAATGAATTTGGAGACAGTGTTCTCGCGAGATTTTCTTTTTTTTTTTTACGGACAAGTCTAGGATATTGTCGCGGAAAAAAAACGGGCCTTTTGAAGACATCTACAGCTTCTATATCTCCTCAATGCTGATAAAGAGCGTACGGGATGTGCGTACAAATATCACCCATTCTGTTCGGTCAAACCAACCTTCGTTCAACTTTGCATGCTTGCTTTCATCTCATTTTAATTCTCTCTCTCTCTCTCTCTCTCTCTCTCTCTCTCTCTCTCTCTCTCTCTCTCTCTCTCTCTCTCTCTCTCTCTCTCTCTCCCCTCCCCGTATTTAGGTTTTAACCTTCCCCAGATTTCCTTTTCAGTAATATTATGTTCAATTTCCCGCGAAAATCTTACAGGCATAGCGGAGATCGCGGTCTCCGAAGCGTCACCGCATTGATGCAAGAAAAAGCGATACATTCGGCATGAGCTCGCTCAACCTCTCTAGAGCAAAACAAAAAGCCACACCCGAAAAGCCCCTGAGGACACAGTGACCAGGTTGAGGCTGAAAGTTGGGCTAGTTGGTGTTGACTTGGAACCATTTTACCAGCGAAAAACGGACAGGGACCTAGAGTGGGTCCCTGTAGGTCCCTGTCCCTGTAGTAGGTCCCTGTCCGTTTTTCGCTGGTAAAATGGTTCCAAGACAATGGCCAGGATCGTTGGCGCCTGTCGCCCCCGGGAACCGGCCCACTCGTCGCAGCCAACTCGTCCTAGGAAAACTGGTCATAGGGAAACTGGTCAAAGAGGGCATCTCGTTCTAGGTGATCCCGTACTAGGAAAAGTGGTAGCCCTGACCTTCTCGTGCTAGGAAAAGTCGTCTCGCGGTTCCATTTTTGGCCGATGTCGGGGAAATGGGGAGAGGAAGTTAGTGGCTTCTAATCTTATTACTCCCTGGTTGACCTCTTCAGAGTTCGGGGGGTCCCCTGCTTTTGTTAGTTTGCAGGCGGTGGTTAAAATGGTTTTTCTATTTTAACACATGTTCTATTTTAACATGTTCTCCTAGAGTCTGTGATGTGCTAGCCTGACTATCTTTCATTCTTTCTCCCCTCCTGCTTTGTACTTTCATTCCCCCTCTACTCCCCTCTCCCGCCCTGCGTTGTATGCAGGTGAGCTCCCTAATTTGCATTATTATTATAAAATATTATTTTATCGTCTTTATTCCTAAACCAACCAACGCAACCGGATTAACCGATCAATTAACCGATTAAAGCCTGGCGATTAATCTGATTAAAATTTTTAAGGGGCGCCCTAGTCTTGATGCTTATTGGTGATTGTGGCGTTTAATGCGCCGACGCAACACAGGCGATGAGGCGCACCGTAGGGGAGGGCTCCGGATTAATTTCGACCACCCGGGGATCTTTAACGTGCGCCGCAATATCGCGCACACGAGCGCTTTTTTCTTTTCGCCTCCATCAGAAAAGCGGCCGCCGCGGCCGGGAACCGAACCCGAGTCTTGATGTTTAGACGAGTTATATCGAGCTTCAGCTGGGACCTACAGCCAAGCTGGCTCTCGAAACTGCACCACCGCAACCAAAGCGGTCAACCGCTGCCTTCAGTTTCTTAGCGGTTAATGCGACCTTTCATTGTGCCACGTCGGTATTTCATTAACCCAATTACCCCCGACATTTGTCCTTTTATGAGCTCGGTTTTAATTAACGGCATTAGCACTTCAGCTTGACCCACAGAACGTGAGGAATAAGAAGTGCTGATTAGGTGAACCGGTGGACACGCAGCGGGGGAGGGAGTAATTTTTTGTCCCTTCTCTGCGCAGTTTCCATTCGTATCTTTGATTAGCTGTAGACGCGCAAGATGGCAAAAGCTGGCAACGTAGACGTGCGGTATTCGCTAGCCCCGCACGTACTGTATGCGTAGGTACAAACGCGGTGAAAATTGCAGCGGCGCCTGAAGGTGGACGCTCTCTACTTTCCCGAACTGCTAAGCAGCCCAGTGGAGTGGAACTTGCGGACGAAGAGAGAAGAAAAGGTCTTGTGTGTGCCCAAAGACAAAAGGTGCGCACGGTAGTGACGTCGCCAAGCCACCAGTGGTCCCAGCCGTCCTCGCCATCACTGGCGCCTAGCTGCCGGCAGCTTGAGAAGCTTGCGATGGCACTGCAGGAAGTCGTTCATACTACGAATGCAAAAGTGCTTTGCTTAATCACTACTAACAGCAGAGCTGTTTAAAATTTTAGTTCCGCCGTCGAGCGACTTCGCCACGTGAGGAGCTCGCAAAAAATACCCAGAAAACTATCGACCGCACGTGAGCGTGCGCCTCGTGAAGCGCGCCTGGCGTCGGCCAGCTCGACGTTCGAGAACACACTGCCCAGCGTTCGTAGAGTGATCTCTCCCGTGCTCTTCTCCTCGCCAGTTCCCGTGCATTACAGACGCAGAGTTCGCGAAGCCGGTTGCGGCGTTTGCTAGCGCGGTCCACTTTGGGAGAGATATGTGAAAGCCTGCGGACAAAACGACCCGATATCGAGCCCGCCAGTCATGGAGACCTTTCAGCGGCAAGTTCAGAAATCCACGTCAGGTGCAACAGCCTGGTCTCCGATGACGGGAGAGGGGCCGCCAGCTCCGCTGTTTGTCCAGACTTGCACCACGGGTGCGAGATGCGCCGATCTGTTTCCATACGTGTTAGCGATTTGAAACGCGCAGAACGAAGTGTCTCACAGCACACGGTGGCTCCCGCCCACGCAGCAAACTCGGCGCGAGAACGAACAGGGATTTCGGAAAACACTTCTTTAAGTTGGACGAAAAAAAGTTAGCGGAGCACCAGTTATTTCCTGTTCTTGTTGCATTTTTCTACATTTAGCAGTTTAATACAACGCTGTCAGAGCATTCATAGATCCTAGAACCTACAGACTGCATGGATATGATTCGTTGCGTCAGATTCATTGCATTATCATTATTTGCTTTTTTTTTCTACAGGCTCACATACCAGCGCATCTTTATTTTTCCGTTTCGGTAATTTAAAAAAGCGCGAGGTCCCTTGTCCGCTTCGCATTTTAAATTTCGAAGGTCATTCGACTGAAATGTCCTTCCAAATGCTCGTGTAGCACAGGTATAAGTTAAATGAGCCCCACCAAAGGCCTTTGAGGTACTCAAAGGCCTTTGAAACGCAAACGGTCGCACTCTCGGGAGCAGCTTCCGCATGCCGTAATTACAAAAAAACAATTGTTTACGAGTAAAAATTGGGGTTTTAGGGGCACAATCTTATTAATTTCTCGCTTGATTTTGTTTTCTATCACTCGCTTTACGTTTACATGGTAACTTGGTACTCTCAACACCGGCGCTGCGAAAAAAAAAAAAAAAAAGAACTGCCTGTAAGCGCATGTTTTGTGCACACACACTGGTAGATTGTTATCAATTTGGTGGCTAACTGTTTTTTTTTTTTTGCTCATTTTAACTGTCACATTAAATTTTTGTCAAAAAATCTCCCACCTCCCCTCGCGGGAACCCCTGTGTAGATGCGGCGCATAGGGGGTTCACGTTGCAGCGTTGGACAGCGGAGGAACGATGGAGCGGAGCGGCGCAGGCACCGCGTTTTATAGCGCGCATAACGGTGAGGGGACGCGCCGGCGTCAGTGCGTCTGCCGCGGCTATGACGCAACACAATCCAACACAATCCACTTTAATCCAATCCATTCGAATCCAATCCAATGCCTTTCGCGAGAGTGTTCGCTATCGGAGAGGAGAGGGGGTGAGCGGCGGAGAGCGCAGCTCACGCGGCGAGGAGAATGGAGGAGGGGCGGACGCCGACAACAACGCCGACGCCGGATGCAGGGACAAGGCGAGTGAATGAGATGCAGTCGCATCTAATAACGAAACAGGGCAGCAGTGGCGACCCCAAAACATGGCGGGCGAACGCGTAAACTTTCAATTGCCTTCGAGAATGGTCGTGTAAGATAGGCGGAACCCCTTGCAGTTCGAATGGCACTTGATATTTTGCAGGTATTAGACACCTGCATTGTTTCTTCGAAACTTGCTATAAAATTGCCACCACTGTGATCGAGACAAAGCAACCTTCTTATAGTGAACCGAATTTACGTCCCGTCAGGATTATTGCGTCATTCCCCTTCGCAAACGCTAATTTTTCCCCCTGTTCGACATCGCAGTCCCTAATCGAAAGGTGCGACATGCAAGGTTAAACTGGGTTAAATTGAATTGACCAGATGTGAAGATACATGAAAAACTTGATTCGGAAAGACTGGCTAGGGGCTCACCGGGTGGCCGTGATGAACCGCTTTCGGCCGACCTATTAAGAATATTCTTTTATTAATACATTACTTCTGTCAAGGAATGTGACAAAGCATCGATGTCAATGGACTGAATATGCCTAACGTGTGCTAACAGTATGTGATGACGCGTACAATATAGTTAGCAACATACACCTATAACCCGACTCCGCCCGTATCGCTCTAGCGATGTCCTGCCCACATTTCACAACGAGCCCCCTATCGCCTGATCTAGCTAAACACTAAGCTGGATAAAAGTACGCCTGACAAAACCCCGTCGAGTAAAAAATTAGGAATGTTTTACCGCGAAAGCAGGTCCTTCCAGAAGCATAAGCCATTCTGGTTGGCAGTTCACCTCACCCATTTCTCCAGAAGAGTAATCGCGGCTACAGCATCACAAAGGTGATCTGCAAGTGCTCCCAACGGGACTAACGCTTTATCGAATTACGCCAGCGCGAGATGTGACGTCACGCACTTCCGGCGAACTAATCCGCATTTAATAGACAGATGCGTAAAATAGTCGCGCAAGCCAGAGATGCGCGTCTTTGTTTACTGTCAGGCGAACGTTCATTGTCTTGCCGCCGCTTACGTGCAATCGCACTGCGATTATCTGGACTCAGGTGTTTCTTGTTTTATTCTGCCCTTATCAATAGCTTCATGTTCTCGCATTCAAGAATTCAATCCACTACGGGCTCGCGCTACTGCGTCTAGCATGTTTCCTTTTACACTTCAGAGACAAAATTTGCTCTGTTAATCTGCCAACGCCCCCAGCCAGTTGATAGGCAACCCTTTTTCGATCCCCGAATCCTTATCTACGCATGCGCTCGGATGTCATCCGAAATTAATTCCACACGCACGGTACCACGGTCTGCAGTAAACGACAAGCTACCTACGCAGTCACATATGCGCAAAACAAAGGCAGTGCATTTCAAGACGTATGAACGTGCAGACATAACGACAACGCAATCAAACCACACACCAAAAAAATGCTAATTTGGTACCATGGTCTGCAGTAAACATGCTAGCTACGCAGTCACATATTCACCAATCAAGGGCAGAGCATCCCCAGACGTATAAAAGTGTAGACATAACGACAAGGCAATCAAACCACACAAAAAATGCTAATTTGCTTTGCTTATGCGGTCACTCCGTGATGTTCGCAACCGTCACTGCCCATTACCTGTACAGTTTTCGATTTGCTGGCAGTTCAGCGAGCGCGCGAGTTACTTTCCTGCACGAAACAAAACCCTCAAGTGTTCTCCTAGACAACACAGGCCAGACTTGGCCAGACTCGCACGCGCGCGCCATAGTCCAAAGGCCGCGACATCGCGACACGCTTGCGGGGCGCCCTACGCCATGCACGGCGATAACAGGTAAGCGACCATCGACGGCCATCGCTTACCCAGTCCGGTCGCAGCAGCACCCGTGTAGTGCGGTAGCAGCAGCAGGAGGAGCAACACGGCACCAACCGATAAGTAAAACAGCGAAACACACCGGTTTCCGTTTTCGCGGGCAACGGTGGTGTAACGCACGCACACCCGCACCGACCGCAACTGACAGACAGTCAACACACCCAGCGGCAGCCAACCGACAGCTTTGCACGTGGTCGCCCAAGGCCGAGTTGTGGCTTCAGTCACCTTGCCGTTAACAGATGGCGCTAGCGGTCAAACGCTATAAAATTCTTTCACTGGCGCGAGTTTCAAGACGAGTGCGTATTTGTACAACTTTGCGGAACTATACACTTTATTTAATACAAATATACGTAAAAATACACGTCAGCTGATGTATAAACGACATCCGACAAGGCAAAGAAACAGGTAAAAAAAAAAAAACTCTGCGCATAAGTATCGAGTGCGAGGCGCGTATTACCGAGACGTCGTCTACGCAGGCTTGAATAAACTTGGCACAGCCGGCGCCGTATTTGGATGATTATAAGGCAATAACTTTCCAAATGTTTGGTTTGAGGCATAATGAGATTGGAATGTTGGCGTTTTATTCTCTGTTGTAAATAATGGGGGAGTCAGCAAATACACGTAAACGCGCGACATGTTTTTTTTTTTTTTTTTTTTTTCCTGCTCGCTCGTACGGAGAAAAATAAATGGTGAGGAGGGTGTAAAACACAACACAACCAAATGTAAAACCTAAGCACACGCACAGAGGCCGAAAGCCGTTTAGTGGGCGCTCCCGAGGCCTCCGCATTTTTTTATGCGAACAGGCCACAACTCGAGCGGTGCGCAAATATGCATCGCATAGAGTTCGCACTCGCCCCGCACGCCATCGTTTTGTTTATTTTAAACGCCGTCTGGAGTCCCGGAGCGTCTGCACTTTGCCCTGGCCGAGCGGGCGTGATATATTCACTTCACGCAGGGCAATAGAACGGAGCTCACTATTGAGCTGTCATCGAGCTCGTACACAGCTCGAAGCACTGAGTATTAGAACAGAACCTCGGAGCATAGAGTTTCATACTCTATGCCTCGGAGAATGTAGTACCGCTGGCGAAGGCACGTAAACGGGCGCCGATGCAAACGTGAGGGAGATTTTGAGCGCTGCAGCGTTATAGGTACGATGTTGATAGAGAAGCACTTCGATCCTCCTCTTGCTGTCTTTTCTCTTTTTTTTTTTTTTTTTTGAGGGGTTGCAAGATTCTTAAGTTTCAGGCGTGGCGCTGCGCAGGTTATGATCTTTAACCCCAGTTTTCTTGTCTTCGTTTGTCTATTTCATATATATTTTTTTTACCGAGGTAGGGTGGAAAGGAGGGTGCGGCAAGGCTCATTTATTTACACATACTTTTTGAAGTTGGCGGGCAGCTCTATACGTGCTTCGGGGAGCCGAGCAATGAGGAGGGAGGGAGAAATATTCCTTCCCTTCGGTCCTCGGTGTCGAATATCGGCGAGCGGAGGACGAAGAGCCACAGTTGAGAGGGCGAGCATCCGGCCCCAAGGGCACGTTCCCACTGGCGATTTGCTTCGTCGCGCGACGAGGCCATGAGGCGGTGTTCGCACTTGCGGTCAGCGCAGCTGCTTCCCGACTTGTACGGCCTCCTTGGTGCGTCAACCATTCGCAGTCAAAGAAAATTATGTTACACGAGCGCGACAAAAGCAGGTAGAAAGCAAACTAAAACACATGCTACTAACCTGAAACAATAATGCCGGGAGGAGCAGTTGCGGGAGGAGCAGAATATTACAAACTCAAAAAGGCTCTTTTCTTTCAACATATTATTGCACGAAGAAATGCACACGCTTGCTTTTACGCCACAACACCCGCATCACGGTCCACAAATTTCGCTTCATGTCACACGCGCAAAGTTCTGACGCCTCCGAACTCTACGAGTGTTTACCAGTCGCCGATAGAAGTACGAAGAGGCTGCAAGTCAACCTACCGTCTCGCTATCCACCTATATACGATGATTACTTGCTTTTACAATCCATACACGTTTCTCCACACTGATGAGTTCCACGCGCTATTCGTTGATTAGTGCACGCGTACGCTGAAGCCACTGACCAAAGAACCGAAGCGCACGGGAAGTTGCTTGCCGGCCCGACACGGCGGGTACCAACGTTACTAGAATCCGTGTGTGTACACCGAAGGGAGAGTACCAAGCGAGCGATTAAGGTTCCCAGGGGTTCGCTGCGGCACGCACACGGATTGCGTGCCGCAGCGAAGGGCTTTGCGCGAGGGCAGCAACACTAAAAGAAGACGCAGCTGCAGTGTGGCCCCAGTCACCCTTGAAGAAGAAGCCGAGCCGGCTTCGAAACGTCGGTTTTTGTCTATGTACGATTGGTTGGAGCATAATTAAATTTATGTTTACGTCGGCGACTGAACCACAACGCCAAAAAAGCGCAAACAAAAATTCCAGTAAGGTTTAACCTGTATTCAATGGCGTGGAATGCATGCAGGCAACCAAGTGTGCGCCGCCATCAAGTGTGCGCCACCAAGTGTGACGAGAGCTTCGCCGCTGCGACATTCCACAATAAAACACAATAAAAACAACGTACTCTACTCTCGCTACCAGACCACTGCCGCCACTGCTCAGTGGGGATCTCTGCGCCCTCAAGCGTATTTTTTTTTCTTTCTTTTTATTTTTTGTCTTTCGTGTGATGGCGGATTTGTTCTAGCCATGGAGGAAGGTTCTAGCGTATGTGCGGTCGTCGCTTTTCAGCAGCGGCGGGTTAAACAACGGATCGCCAGCTATGCGACATGGTGAGTGTGGTGTGTACAGTGGTGAGCTCGCTAAGGGTGAACACGGGAGCGCGTGGCCTCCGGTACTATCAGAGCAGCCTAGCCTGCCCAGCGCGAACCACCACGCATGCGCTGTGCGCGCCGAGCGATATTTTGCTTTCAGCGCGCGCATCGCGTCATCGGAGCGTCTGCTCGTCGTCTGCTATGTTGCGTCTCGTCTGCTAATGGTACCTTGGTTTGATCCGCGATTCCTGGATTCTTGCATGAAAACGCCCAAACATTAAAATGTAAAGGATGATAGTTTTCTCCAGTATATTGAATGAAGGTCGTAGCGCCTGCGCCACCTTCCAGTGATCAATTTATTCCTGACAAACACTGCGCACATGTGCTCCTTCGGTTTCACTGGCAATAAGCAAGGTGATTTCAGGCGTGTAACAACTGGAAGTCTGTCACATGCGTGTTGCGCTTGTTGGCATATACTTTTATCAACAGATTACTGGTTCCCAGCATGCCCATCGGAAGGGGCAGTAATAAAGCTGAGCCGTCTTGGCACAGCGTGCCAGTCTGCTGCAGATCGTCATGGCACGAGTACAGGAGGACCAACGACGCGAGATTATCCGGCTCGCACAGAGCGGGCATCCGCAACGGTACATTGGTTCTTTAGTAGGAAGGCCTTTAAAAACTGTGAACCGAATAATACAAGCCTTTAAGTACGAAGGTCGCGTCCGCGATGCCCCCAGGCCGCCTCCGCCTCGAGTAACTACAGAGGACGAAGATGCCTGCATCATCGCCTCAATAGTGCAGAACCCTTTTCAATCAGCGAGAGCCATCCGGCATACGTTGGACCTGGATGTTTCCGACAGTACTGTTCGCCGTCGGCTCAGAAGCGCAGGCCTCCGCAGTCGTATTGCATCGCAGAAGCCACTGCTCACTACTTCGAACAAAAACGCCAGGCTGCACTTCGCAACACAGCATGCCTCCTGGAGAACAGAAGACTGGGGCAGAGAGATTTTTTCCGACGAGTCCACGTTCTGCACTCGACTGGACCAAAGTGTGCGCGTTTGGCGACTCCAAGGATTTCGGTAAGAAATATTTACTTATGCATTCATTGTAGTTTAAAAGGTGTTCACATTATTATATTTTTATCATGCAGTAACCATCCAGACAACGTGCAACGTGTCTCGGCCAGCGGTAGAGCAAGCGTCAGCGTATGGGGCGCGCTGTCACGACATTGCCTTGGTCCGCTCTGCCGTATTACAGGAACAATGACTTCCGTGCAGTACTGCAACATCCTCGGCGGTGTTCTGACGCCTTATGCCCTAGGCATGTTCCCCGATGGCAATTACCAGTTTCAGCAGGACCTTTCACCGGTTCATTCTTCCAGAGCGGTAAAGGATTACTTGGCACAGCAACAAAAATACCGCTGATGGCATGGTGTCCAAAAGGTGCGGGCCTTAACATAATCGAAAATGTGTGGGGTCGTCTGAAAGCTGCCATGGTGCGCAGGCCAATTCATCCGGCCACTGCAGACCAGATGTGGACGGCAGTTAGTGATGAGTGGGAGCAACTTAGGGGTGATCAGGCTTTTGTTTCGGCCCTCTACCAGTCCTTGCCGTCTCGCATAGAAGCAGTCATTGTCGGGGATGGGGAGATGACCCGATACTGAGAACAATGCCGTTCTGTGTCCTAAACCTGCATGCAGGAATTCGAAGACTTGAATTGCGTGTTTGTATGTATTTAAGTGGTTTTTGTAAGCACTTGCAAAAATAAAGTGCTGTTAAAACCTGCGTGATCTTTTGATTGAGTCTGTTTGAAACAAGTGGGCGAGCTATGCTGCTGTGCCAAAACCATTGTATTGGAGCTAAAGAACGAATTACCGCTCACACGAAAACATTTTAATGTGGATTCTAGTTTCCAATCATTCATACAGTGGCTGATGGCTTCACCGCTACACGCGCGATAAACATAGCAGACGACGCGCAGGCGCTCCGATGACGCAATGCGCGCGCTGAAAGCATAGTCTCGCTCGGCACGCACAGCGCATGCGTGATGGTTCGCGCTGGGCACGCTAGGCTGCTCTGATAGTACCGGAGGCCACGCGCTCCCGTGTTCACCCTTAGCGAGCTCAGCACTGTACATACGACCAGTTTGTTACGATTCAATGCTTTTATTACCTCTACGCTTCCTTCTTTGCTGTCCCGCCCTAAACTGTTGTCGCGAGGTTTCACACTCGATCCGCGAGGGCAAATTAAACGGACGATCATTGTAAATTTACCGCAGCATCTAATGACTGTTGGAATCCGTTGGCATTAGCTGTTAATAGTGCCAGTCTTTGGTGTTTCGCAGACAAGCTGGTTGCTCAACCTGAATGCAAACGAATGAAAACGCAGCACACATTAGGTAGGTAGGAAGCCAGCGACGCGGATGAGACAACTGGCTGCCTTGGCATTTAATTACAGCAAAATGTTTGCACCAAGAAAATTGATGAGCTATAGCGATCGCCATCCATCACGTTAAAACCACATTCTCGCAATCTGTGTTCCTTAACTGAAAGGTACAAACGTTGCTTTGTACATTGTTCGCGACGCTGTTTCGTCTCACTTTCTCTAGCAGCTTTTTTCAGTCTCTCGCAGGGCATATTGTCGCGGCATTAGTTTAGTATGCACTCGTACGGCTAAAGTCAAGCCTACGGATTTTCAAGCGATGAAAGACTTCGCAACCCCTTTGGCTCTTACTCGGAAATAATGTTGGGGCGTTGCTATACCCACCAGCACACAATAAAACAGAGTACAGTGCACGTGCCACACACTTGTCTATAACAGCGAGTTCATCTTCATTGAACTACCTCTGAAAACGGCGGAAACAAGCTTTTACAAAAACTGTAAGGCCAAAAGTGGTGGGTAAGATTTAAGAACGCCATGCCATAGTAGTTTTCTTTATATCCTTTTCGGGCGAGGAAGGATGAGGCTAGAAGTATGACAGTTGTGTTATAGATAAGTGTGTTGCTCTCTGTACATACTATATCACCGGTGGTTAAGGAGCTAGGGATAAAGGAGTGACAAAGAGGGAAAGGAAAACTGTTTAAGTTAGCTATCATTTTTGACAAGTGACTTTAAGGTACCCGCAACATTTTCGAAAGTGCAAGGGCAGTCTCACCAAAACTGAGAACCCTGCATGATTTAGTAACGTGACGGGTTGGCCTAGTTGATATTCCATTGCTCGAACAGTGGAGGGCAATAAAATGGAGAGGGACTGTGAAAGGACAACACAAGTGCGCTACTACAACTGCAGTTTATTATACAGACACTCTTTTTTAAAAACAAGCTAAGGACAAATAAAACTGTGCAGAAAGAAAAAGAACAAATAAAGGGGTAATCACGTGTGATTAATTCTGCACGCTCAGACACCCATCAACCCATGCGCCATTGCAAAATTGAATTTCAGTTCAATTTCTCTGCCTGATGGTGCAAGTGATGCACACCAATACACCTGTCTTATGCAGTCTTGAGTATTCGCTGCTTCTACTTTTTATTTTTTCATTGTTGAAGTTTGCTAATCGGCATAAAAACTACCTCCCTACTGTGCCGATCGCTCGATCGATTGCAGCGGGTGGAGCTGAGATTGGGTAAACCATTCAGGCATCATTGCAATGTACCTGGGACCCACTGCAGTGGCTATAGTGTTGTGCTGCTGAGACCAAGGACGCAGGTTCGATTCCCGGCCATGGCGGCTGCTTTTCTGATGGAGGCGGAAAGCAAAAACGCCCGTGTGGTCGAGATTCGGTGCACGCTAAAGATCCCCAGGTGGTCAAAATTAATCCCGAGCCCTCCACTACAGTGTGCCTTTAGCGAAGGTGTAGCTCTGGCACAAACCCCACAAACAATTATTCAAGCATTGTACCAGGTGAAGAAAAAATAATGTAAAAAGGTGAATAAGTTTGCATTGTTTTCCGTTCATGCAAATAAATTAAACATGCTGCTGGTCATAACAGAAATTTTAGGGTTCAGTTTTTTGGTATGAAGGCCTCTGGTACTAGTGCTCCCTTTAGTACGTGTGATCAAATGCTGTGTGCTGGCCACCAGACCCACCCGCAGCTTGGAGAACATCTTGTACAGCCTTCTGCTCAGTTATTGTTGGCCAACTGCTAAGGCCCCTGTTGTCTACCTAAGAGCTGCTTGAGAAGTAGTGCGTGTGTGTGTGCGTGTGTGCAAGTCATGCAAATCAGTTAGGCAGGCAGGTGAAAGTGTTATTTGGTGTGTTAAACCCGAAATTAGACTGCTTATCCTTCCGGTTTATCAACCATTCTTTGGTGCTGTCTTCATGTGGCACCCAATTTGTGCTTCCCATTATAGCTACTCAGGACCATAGCCAGATTTTTTTTGGGGGGGGGGTATGGATTTTGGGAAGGGGGTAGTTTTCCCGAAGGCAACAGTAAGTATTGCTTACATGCTGCCTGGAAAAGGTTTCAGGAGGGGTTCAAACCCCCAAACCCCCCCCTCTGGGTACGGCCCTGTAGCTACTGCATGTAATTCAGAGTTCAGCTGACCATCATCTGAAGTGAAACTTTGCTTCTTTTGCAGCTGACCATGGCCACGGTGACTGCGACACACTGGGCCATCTTTGGATGTGCAGAAAAATGGAGCAATAAATTTTTACACTTTAATAACGAAATACTTCTGTTGAATGGTTACCTGTGCTACCAGAAAACTTTTCTTTGAGATTTATGAGCCGATCAAAATTCATCACATAGAGGTAATTGCAGGGCATTATTTTCTAGTACCAGGGTCCTTTCACCCGACCGTGGTTCCCAAGAAAGACACGGAGTCCCTGGAAAACCACACCTTTACTGGAAGTCCCGTTCCCACAAGGTCCGATCATCAGCAGGTCACGCTGTGCACACCTAGTCCAGCACTGTTGGCCATGTTCTAATCCAGGCCATGTCGTGCCACATCTTCGTCTTCCCCTCGGACATATCCCGTGGGATTGACCACCGCCACCATTGTCCGGTTACAATTTAAAACGACGCGCAAGGAGCAGTATAACGGATGAGCAGTTGTACACAAGCAAATTACATAGGCAAAGTTACACATGCCTTGATCCCCGGCTAGTCGTCATTTGTCTGGCTGAAGTGCAGAATAAATGTCTTTCCATTTCTGACCATTTTGGTGTTGCCGTGTCACTTCCTCAGCAAGTGTGACAAGGTCATGCGAGGCGACAAAATGAGCCATAATGGAGTAAGGGATACAACAGGAGTTGCAAGTTGTTTGTTTTCATCACGTTACTATTAGTAGACTACCTATAACAAAGCTACCTTTTCAGTTCTTATGAGGTTTCACTGTAAATGCCACGAAAAAGTAAATCCCTGTTACTCAAAGGGGCTTACTCTTCATTTTTTTATGAAGAAAAAATGAATGTTTGGTTCATTGGAATGACTGCCTCATTAGTATGACACTGGCACGCATTATGGGACGCAGTGCAACTGGCTGAGGCCAGCTAAAGCAAACGCAAGTTGTTAGGCAGGGCTTATGAGCTTGAAAAACAAGGGTTTTTTTTTTCATTTTATAATGGTAAGAATCGGGTGAACAGTGGAACTTGAAAAACTTATGTAAACTAAACAAAAGTACCAGTGTGCACACTATGCTTGTTAGAGCTGCTCAGCAGTATGGCGCTTTGGAGTTTTCTCACAACACTGGCCGATTGGCGTAAACGACATCGTCTTAGATGACCCTATTTCTTGAGCATACCCTATAATATTTCACGAAACGATTACTACATGCTGTAACAAAGACAAGCCAGAAATACAAGCGAGGTGCAAATACGCTCAAAAACAAAGTGAGTATGGACAGTGGGCCTGAGTGCTATTCATGCGCCATCTAGAGGATGGGCGGTAAACGAAGCAATGAAATTATAAGGCATTTATTTTGCCACAGAGCATAGATGAGGGAGTAGGAGTTGATGACCGAAGTTAATTGAACATGAAAATGAATGATGATGAGGCCCATGTATCCATGAAGTGTATGCAGTTGTGTCGCCTACGCGGAGGCCTGTCACCGCAAGATGTTGCATCCTTCTTGGATGCAAGGCAAGGTTTCCCTATCCGCTGCAGCCCTAGTTACCGTGCTCAACATTCATTTCAAATACCTGCCCTGGATATATCATCGCTGACATCACAAGACACTATTTAGCGAGAGGATTGAAACTTTGGCTTAAATTGTGTAATCTCTCAATGAATAAGGCATCATTCGCTGCTTGGCAAGCAGTAGGGGCACTATAACACACCCAATGTTGTGAGTGAAACTGGTATTTTGTCCTAATGGCCCCTTTAAGGCGAATAAAAGGTTTTCTCTATAACAGGATTTGTAGCAACTGTGAAACTTAGCAAAGAACTGTAATGTTGTGGCACAGCAGATAAGACGAACCATGGTTGAAGGTTATGAGCAATCTATTTACAACATTTACAAAATGGCCATGAGAGAGTCAGTGCTGGCTTCGCCCCCACACAGCTTCTCCCTCGTCATTGTCATCAATGGTCAGCCAAGGGAATTTTCGTCCACCATGCCCCGTGACAGAATGGCACCTGTAAAAATCAAGGAATGGTCAGGGTTACTCATTAAAGGCCAACGGTACTCACACTTCAGCTCGGCCAGATTTATCAATTTGTAGTAAGTACCACCCAACGCCGCCTGTATAAACATTGCCTGACACGTCGCGTGCTTTTCAATAGGAAGGGTAGGGACGCTTAGTTCAGCCACTCATCCGCTATGTGGTGCGCGCCGGCGGACATTTCGCCTTACGTCACTGCTCTGGAGTCGCGAATGCTGCACCCACTTCTATGACGTGTGTCTGCCGGCTTGCCTGTTGGGTTTCAAGAGCCGTTTCGCTCACATCTTAGGCCGGACGGGGCGATAGTTCTGGGGCGCGCTGGGGATCTTGTTCAACGTGTCGCTCGCTTTATACTTGCTGCATTTTCCCAAAGATAACCGACGGAGGAGGAACTGAATTCAATGTGTAAGAACATATTAATTGTCAGGTAGATAAATAGTGAACAGAAAAACGATATTTTAGGAAGGCACAGCCATTATTTTACTGATGTTTTTTTTTCTCTCTGGAGGATTTAGGGAGGAAAAAATTGCCGGCACATTTTTCATTCAGGCGCTCGCTTCCACCATTACTTTCGAAAAATATCACGTGCTTGTATCATGATGAGATGTTGCCGCTATTTAATACTGCAAAAATTCCTGAACAATTCGCAGCTTCTGTTTTGATGCATAAATAAATAATTGGTTTTCTTCGTTTGCTGGTGTGATTATTGGACCTGCTTGGTACGCTGGTCATGCGCACGCACCTTGACAACAAATTTGTCACGTGTTTATATTTGGCAGAGGCATAAACAGTAACATTTAACAGCCTCTGAATGCATTGCAACACCACAACGAATGTGATGCACTGTGCGGAAGAAGCAGGACATGGAATATTATTGGGGCTCTTCGATTGTGCATAGTCTGTAGACGCTTCCTCGTATTAGTCCAAGGATCGTTCGTTTAATTTGTCCTCGCGGATCGAGTGTGAAACCTCGCGACAACAGTCTCGGGGCGGGACAGCAAAGAAGGAAGCGTAGAGGTATTAAAGGCATTGAACCGTAACAGACTGGTCGTATGTATTCACCACACTCACCATGTCGCATCGCTGGCGATCCGTTGGTCAACCGGCCGCTGCTGAAAAACGACGACCGCACTTACGCTACAACCTAAAAACGTTGGCTACAACAAAGCCGCCATCACGCGCGAGACAAAAAAAAAAAAAAAGAAGAAAAAAAAAGTACGCTTGAGGGCGCAGAGATCACGACCGAGCAGTGGTCTGGTAGCGAGAGTAGACTACGTTGTTTTTATTGTGTTTTATTGTGGAATGTCGCAGCGGCGAAGCTCTCGTCCAAGTGTGCGCCGCGGCCATCAACAAATCGAGGTCGTGACGTCACAGCCAAAAGGCACGTGATAAAGACATTTTCGTCCCTTCCTAGGCCGTGGGGGGTTTTTTTGTTGTTTTTATTTTTTTCACGAAGGCACTGCGCATAGTATCAAGAAGCTATGCACTTCGGTAAGGTGTTTTTTATCACCATTGCGCAAGTGCGCCCTTCTGCAGCGGTGGGTTCGCTTTGGTATTTGTTTCATAACCGAGTTTCTGTCAACGTAGCCGTCACTTCTTTTAGTTTCACCCAAGGCTTCAGCCAAAGCATGTGGAGGCGATTGCCAAAGGCATCGCGTGTGTGAGCGCTAAGGTCGCTTCGGCGTTTTTGTTTTTTATTCTTACTGCGTCATTCTGCTCTGGGAATTTGTTCTGCGCCCGAGTTGGTTTCTTTCAACGTAGATGACACCGGCGTGATATGTTGAAGTGTATTGTCGAAGTGTCCCTCAGCGTCGTGTTGTCTGCTTCTTTGAGTCGGCTCACGAATGAAGCCGTCACCTTGAGCCCTTGCCGGTGAAACGGCGACAGCACGACGACACCGATCTTTTCCCTAAAGAATCGAGGACGAAGTGTGACACCACTAGTTGTGCGCCCCCATATCCTACAAGTATGCCGTCAGCAACATGCAGCAAAAGAGTTCACCAAGCGAGGATATGCCGTGCTGTGATGCTGCGAATTCAGTGATGTGGAAATGATTGTGTGCATTGGGGTACCAAGCTGGACGTACCACATTCAGCTTGTCTCATTTGCGACTCGACCACGTCTCATTTGGGCATTTACCAGTCGCCGAAGGCGACAGGTAAATGCCCAAATGAGACGTGGTCGAGTTCACTGTGTTCTGGTATATCTACGAATTCCACGGTGACAGAGAGAGAGAGAGAGAGAAAACCTTCAATGAAAGCTGAAGCTGTAGAGGTCAGTCACACTAACGGACAATTTGTTTTATGGTAAAGACGAGATTAGCCAAGCCATTGCACTTAGCTTGCTATCGCCCTTGATGTCTGCGCTCTTGGTGGCTGAGTGCGATATGCTGGCACGGGCAGCAATTTTTGCAGGCAGCTGTATGATGCGGGCTTCCAAATACAAGTGCCTCACATATATACTATTTTACATTGCCTAACTGGTGAAAAGAGCAAACTTTAAATCGTAAATCAGTGGGAAGCTGAAGGCATGTAAAGTTTGATAACTGCACCTCGCAGGCAGCCAGTGGTGGTCAGCCTTTCTTATATGCACCTCCTGCAGCTGTAACTGCCCTACCTGGCCTAATTGCACCTAATGACGGTACAGGACGAGAATATTAACAGATAAGCCATTTGCAGTGTCGTGGTATTTTATTGTCTCTCTGTTTCCTTAGTGCAGGAACACACCCAACTCAGCATCATCACAAACTTTATAAATGAGAGCAAAGCAAAGTTCATCCAGCTGTGAGTGGTCATAGCGCTGTACTCTTATTTTTATGGCGAGCCTTCCCTGACCAAAACACCTTTTCCCGTGGCGTTCGTAACTAGAAAGCTAACTAGACTAGACTAGAAGCTAACAAGGCTAGAAGGCTAACTAGAACTCAGTGGTTAAAGGAGCCATGAAGAGAAAACACAAGTTTGGTTCATTCAAAAGATTGTCTCGTTAGAATCATACTGACACCACTTTTAACGTAAACTTCGCTCAAATAAGCTACATAATTAGGAAAAATTAGGAGCTCCCCCAGTTTCTCCCGTTGTCCGTGCTGCAAAATGTTGCCGATAGCCATGAGGCCGTAAATTCTGGTAACGACTGAAAGGGAGTTAGCCAGTCAGTAAATTTTTTTATGTTAGGGGCGGAAGTTGAAGGTGGGGCCAGAGAAGTGAATGGAGCCCTCATTCAAAGGCCCCAGCAGTTTGAGCTGCCCCGATCTTCGCTCTTCGGATCCCCTCTCGCCGAGTCTCGAGGGCGGAGTTGGTCAGGGCTGCCTCCCATGTCTCTAGGGTGTTGGGTTGTCTCGAGTCGCGTGTCCCAAAGTCGTCGTCATCGTCACCATCAGTCCGTTTCCGTCTACTGCAGGACGAAGGCCTATTTCGCCTGTATCGCGTCCCACGGCAGCCCCTCCGTCACCCGAATTGGCCCCCTTTTGTCGATCCTCCGTATTACATACACGGCCCAACTTCACTTGTTCTCCTATTGTTTGAGCTGGGATGAAATCGGGCCCTGCGCTTCCAACGAAGCCGAACTTCTAGTACCGCCTCCTTCGCAGACAACTTCCCCCTGCCCACCCCTCCCTCACAGCCGAGGCTGCCCACATGCGGTGCCTTCTTCAGACGCACTCCTTTCCTCACCGCACTCTATTAAGCATGCGTACCCTCACCCGTTTTCCTCTCCCAACTGTCCCTTATGTGACGCGCCGGACACGCTCTATCACTCGCTCTGCGAATGTCCGCGCGACCTCTTCCCCCCTCTACCCTCCCTCACCCTCTGGGAACAGGCTCCGGGGTGATCGGACCGCGACCGCCAAGAACTGGTCACCGGTCGGCCCTCGACGTCGCGGCGGCCCTATGGGCCACCGCCACTCCCTCACCCTAATACCAGAGTTCCAAAGAAAGTGGATTCTCTCTCTCTCTCTCTCACCCACTGCCAGCCTTTCCTTCTCTAGGGATCCACTGTGCTACCCTTAATGACCAACGGTTATCTTGCCTCATGTCTGCCCACGCCCATTTCTTCTTCTTGATTTCTACTTGTTCCCTGACCCACTCCGCTCTCTTCTTGCCCCTTAAAGGAGCCTTAAATAGGCTTCTAAAGGTTGCCATTTAAATCGCGCAATCGCTAGAGTACCCCCTCACGACAATGTATACCAAATATTACACGTCTGCGTAAAGCAGGGGCCGTACAAACACGCAACAAAGATACTTTCTTTCTTTCCTTGCTCACCTACCGCTTCCTTGCCGCCACACTGCCACACTTTGACGTGTGACAGACTGCTTGTGACGCACCCTGTGACGCACGAAGCTCTGAACAGTACGGCTGCGCTATCAGCGTTCCCGGCTCTGGGGGAAACGCGGTTGCGCGCGGCGCTCCTGCACCGGCGGTACGGCGTATGCACCGGCGGCACGGCGTATTCGTCCTGCACCGGTGGCACGGACGAATGTAGATGGTCGCCATCCGTTACACGAGCTTAGCTGAGTGTGTAGATATAGCTCGTCGTTTACAAGGTATGAATAACGCTGAAAAACACGTAGCGTCTCCGCGGGAACAAACGCCCGCTACACGCGCGACCGCGGCAAGCACCTGCATGCCTGCACGGTCGACAAGCAGCCCACTGTGCGGTAAATGCATGATACGGCATACACTGCAGCAGCTAAAACTTTTCACCGCCCGCCAGAGCGGGACTTTTGCTGAAAATCAATTTGCAAATACGTGAAAGGAGGTGCTAGTCCAGTGAACGATTGCGCGGGGATCGTCGTCGTCGCGGCCTCGCAAAGCGGTGTCTGGATAACTGCGGCGATGCTAAGCCTTTCCCCAGACCTCGGTGGAAACAGTTCAGCGCCGCATGCCGAAACGCTAGCGAGCCGTTATAGTCGTCGGTGGCAATCTTCAATTATTGTCGTTAGCGAGCATGTTGTGTTTGGAAGCCCCCTATCTGGCCTTCAAACGCTCGTTTCCGCTATTATAAAACTGACGTGCCGACGCGGGCACGGCCGGATGGAGGAGCCGTTCGATGCGGGCCGGCCACCGACCGACCCCGCTGAGCGGTAGCGGATGTAGTAGGCGGAGCTTGGCCGTCGTCTGCTAAAAAAAAAAAAAAAAAAAAAGAAGCTACCGCCGAGCGGAGCCAATGGCTGCGCGCATCTCGAACCAACCCTGTTTCTCTAGGTGGTCTTGCACCTGGTCGGTGACGTCACCAATACCACAGTGCTTTGGAGGCGCGGTGAAAGAGGAAATGCGCCAGGCTTTGTTGCGGGCCCTTTTTAATGAACGATAACTCGACTAATATTGAACGCCTTTAAACCATTTTGCGGCAGGACGTTCTTTGAATAGTACTCCAACGATTGCGCACGTAAAATCGCAACATTAGGAACCCTGTTTAGGGCCCCTTTAATGCTACACCTATCATCTCCCGTTCCATTGCTCGCTGAGTCGTCCTCATTAAGCTGAACCCTTTCAGTGAGTCTACAAGTTTCTTCCCCGTACGTGAAGTTCCACCTACGCGGCAGAAACAACCATACGCGACTCCACTTATTTCACAGCACCCTCAGACACCCCTTTCTCTCAGTTCCCCACTGCCTTAGCCCTCCCACCCGAGGACACCGTCAGTGGCATTGACCCCACTACCCTGCGCAACCACACAATTACACCGGAGAGTGGCTGGCTGTTGCAACGTACCTCCGGGAGCAACGGTAACAGGCGGCCCACATCGTCAGGGACTCGGCGCCTGCCTGGTCATTGCAAGGCGGCTGATTCATTTCCACCATCCTCAAAGAAGCCTCCTCCTTCTTGTTCGACGGCTGGATGCACATGTCAAGGTTTTTCGTTGGCGTTAAAAACTGCTACACTTGGCTAGCAGCTGGATGCGGTTTGTGACTTTCGGAAATGATTCCCTTCCCTTGTAGGGGCATGCCATATTTGTAGCAATGCGTTGGCGGGTGGCCTCTATCGATGCTACAGCGCGCAACGACGTCACGCTCGCGCATCCTTTGAGGCGTATACGAAGAGTGACATTTTGTCAGCCGCTGCTCACTATATGGCATAGTGCATGGAACGCGGAGCTGGATTACGCGCCCCTCGCAGAAAATTAGGACAAGTAGCGGAATGGCACTTCATCGCAATAGTGTGAATGGAATGAATGAAATGAATGATCCCGCTGTGGTATTCACCGTTCTGACCTTCGCAACTCCGGGTATCATGCGACTACACGGCACGCGTCCGTTCACATGGATACCCGCCGCGGCGGCTCAGTGGCTAAGGCGTTGCGCTGCTGAGCACGAGGTCGCGGGTTCGATTCCTGGCCGTGGCGGCCGCTTTTCTGATGGAGGTGAAAAGCAAAAATGCCCGTGTGTACGAGATTTCGGCGCACGTTAAAGATCTCCAGGTGGTCAAAATTAATCCGCCCTCCACTACGATGCGCCTCATCGCCCGAGTTGCGTCGGCGCGTTAAACCCGTACGACCAAACAATCAAATGCGTTCACATGAAAAAGAGGAAAGAGAAGCTTTATGGCGGTGGGGACAGACGATCCCTGCCGCCTGGGACATATTTTAATGCGAAAGCAATATAGGGCTCACTGAGCGGAAAAGCCGGCGTCTGTAACGGCAAAACGGCTCCACGAGAAGGGTTCTATAACGCGAGCCTGAATTCGGCAGTAACAAGAGGTTGCCGTCCACGCTAATACATCCTGGATGACGGGAGCGGTTACAAGAACGCAACCGAGCGAGCGAGGTTCACTCTCCCGTACGCAGCGAGACAACGAGCAGCGGCTCAAGGCGTAGTACACAGATCGAAGCCATTCAAAAGCGTCAAGGCGGATTGCCGAGCAAACCGTCTCAAGCGGCAAAATTACGAAGCCCTTCGACGACGCGAGGCGGAAACAAGGCACCCCAAGCGTTCACCTGGACACCCACGTTTTCACATTCACAACCCATAGTAAGTGTTTAAGTGTCCTCGAAATTTTTGAAGGCGCAAATAAAGACCACGCCTCTTCTCAGTCCATGGTAGGCGTTCGGCACAAAATAAGGTGCGGCACACGAGGGATTAAGTGGGGTTTTATTTCTTTCCTTATAGGTGCAGGAGCATGAGCGCGTTTACCGACTGCGTGGGACGCCAAAAAACCAGTTGTTCGGTCACAATGCGAGACTATCCCCTTTCTGTCGCCTGCAACAATATTCAAACATCCCGCCAAAGAACAACAAAAACCAGAGAGAGCATGTTATCCCAGGAAAACGGCGCCGAAGTAACAACTGTCGCCGCGGAAGAGAGCAATTTAGTTAATCTAGTCCTCCTCAGTCATCGTAATCCATCTCGGAGCAGTCAGCGTCGCAGCCGATGTCTCCATTCGCTGCACGTTCCGTGACAGGCCGACGCTGCTGCAGTAAGACCTCGACGCGTTCCTGGTTTGACCCGTTCTCCGTGACGTCGCGGCAGGCGAGGTCTTCCCAGCTCCTACCGAGAGATACGTTCTCGAATCGAGCAGCCAGCTGTGACACGTTGAAAGACGGCGTCACGACGCGCGTAGGGCTTGCCCAGGGCGTAGCGAAGCCTTCGCTTGCCGGACGAACGTTCAACCAATGATTGGCGTCGACTGCGCAAAGCGAGTCTATGGCTTCGTGGGAAACAGCCTTCTGAAGATAACTGCGAGGGCCGGGCATGCCTCCGGGCAAGCCGCTGTAGCTGGCGCTGCGGCGAATCCGGAAGTCATCGGCCTCGGTGAAAACTTCCTCCCGCGCCGCTTTGCCAACCACAGGAAGACGCTCTTCGCACATCGCCGGTGCAGAAGACCTGCCGGCGAGGCTGTGGTTGTCGCAGGAGCTCGTGATTTCCATGCTCTCCGCTTGAACAGACAAGAGGAGCGGAAAAAGTTATCAGGGGAGGGCGGGACAGCGCGGCAGCGCACCGCAATTTTCGATGAAAAGGTCGGAAATCCTTGCTAGGGGTGCGCGAGCGAGTGGGAAAGCCACGGGCCGAAATGCGATGACGATGATGGTTATGATGGCCCGCACAAAGTGTCGGTGTCGTTTTCCCACATTCCCGTTTAGGTGCATTGGGCAATTTGGTTTAGCTAATTTTGAAACCCAATTTAACAACATCAAACAGGCGAACCGAAGGAAAGGCCTAGTCGGAATGGTGAAGAGAAATGATGATGGTAGCCGTGATGAGAGAATCTACCCGAGTTCTGGCGCGCGCACGTGCTACGGTGCGGGGGTGGGGGCCGAGAGTATGGTCGTCTGTTGAAGACGAGTGTGGGGCAGAAGCATGAAAGAAGTGCATAAATAGCCCTTTATGATAAAGTTTCGAAACACTTATTACCCGGTAGGCGGGAAATCGAGTGACGCTGACACAGAGTGGAGGCCTTGTTGTCGTCTGCTATTTGTTTTAGAAAAATTTAATAAGGATCATTGTCCATTCTTACCAATGGTCTCTATAGGTGTCACTTTATTCATTGCCAAATTATTATTTTGCCCACGCGCAATAATAAATGTAAAACGAAAACAAGCCGAAGAGTACGAAGAAATGATCGCAAATCTAATTTAGGCAATTTGGGTAATCTGCGACAGCAGACGACATGAAAGCATATGAAAAAAAAGTCACACGTTTATTGGTATTGGCAACAATAAACCACAGGAACCACCACAGACGATATGAAAGCATAGAAGAAAAAAAGTCCAACGTTTATTGGTATTGGAAACAATAAACCATAGGAATATTTACTGTGATTTGTATGAACTGTTACGTAATTTTTTAGAGGCCACCCTAAACTAGCTACGAAAAGATGTTTTTGTTCTGCCGCCGCTCTTGGCTCCTATCACGAACCGGCATCGCAAGTTTCATTTCCCCCTCCTTCCCCTCCCCACCGCACTGGGTTGTATGCAGGTGAGCCCCCAGTTGAGCTCAATAATATCCCCAGTGCACTTCCTTTCCTTTTCACCCGAACCACCTAGTAGTATAGTAGTAGCAAGTTTCATTCTGCCATTGCCATGGTTAAGGTGGCCATTCTAGCCACCTTACCATGGTTCTGCAATCATACCGTCGTTCCACGTCAGTCATGGCCGCCCGAAATGCACCGGTTTCCCGTAGGCGAAAGTCCTTTTAAATGCGAATGCATTTCTTAGTCGAGCCATGTCAGGCGCCGTGCGGCGTCCACGCGCCCGCAGGTGTTATCTCTCCGCTATCACCCCCTCTCCCATAGCAACAGCTGCGAGCGCGGGCGCTCCTCTTCTCCCCTAGCAACCGGACCAGGTGGTGCGGGCGGATCAGCGGCGAGTGAGTGGAGAGGAGCGCGCTCGGGCGTGTGAGGGCGCTCGCATCGCGGGAGCTCGCCGGAGCTCCCGCGTGTGTGGGAGAGTGTAGGGCAGGGCCGTACCCAGAAATTTTTTTCGGGGGGGGGTTATCAATTTTGGGAAGGGGGCAGTTTTTCTGAAAGCAACAGTTAGTATTGTTTACGTGCTGCCTGGAAAAGATTTCGGGAGGGGTTTGAACCCCCCAAACCCCCCCTCTGGGTACGGCCCTGGTGTAGGGTAGGCGCGGTGCTTCGGTGCTTCTCTTCTCGACGCTCGCCCCACTCTCCCGTTCGCTCGGTCGATCCTCAGGTGAAGAGGCGCGAGGCCGAGACCAAGCGGCAGCGGCGCCGGGCCGATCCCGGTGCATTCGCATTTCCTCACGATTCCCTTCGGGGAGGTGGGGTGAATTTTTAATTTATTTTCTAAATACATAAGCAGGTGCCGTCGCCATTCTTGGTGTTAAACAAAATACATACCACAAAATGCAACCTTCGTGTAAAGCTTGAGCGCGAGCAGAGAGGCGGTTCGCGCAGAAAAAATTTCACAGGCTCATTTATCGCCACAACGCCGCGTGTTCGGCATCAAGCTGAAGGGCGAGATGCAAGTTTCTTGAAGATTTCGGTCATCGCAGACATAAAAAAAAGGCGTTATATATTAGCAACTTACACTTCCGTTGCCAGTTCTAAAGGGCTACCGCAAGCAACCACCGGACGGCCGACGGACGTCCGCCCTTCGTCCATTCCGGCTCCATCGGCCCTGAAACTTCCGTTTCAGGGCCGATGGACGTACTATGTACGTCCGCAGGACGTCCGGTTTTAACATTTCCGTACGTACAGTAGGACGTCCGAAATTGGCTGTATTATGGATGTTCAGCAAAAATTTCCAGAATCACATAACGAGAATTAAGCTAATGTTCTTGATTGATAGTACGGTTTAACGCGCCGACGCAGCGCAGGGGATGAGGCGCGCCGTAGTAGAGGGCTCCGGATTAATTTTGACCACCCGGGGATCTTTAACGTGTGCCAAAATCTCGTCCACACGGGCGTTTTTGCTTTTCGCCTCCATCAGAACAGCGGCCGCCGCGGCCGGGAATCGAACCTGCGACCTCGTAGAAGCTACGCCGCTCAAGGCTAACGCACAACCGGGCAGACGGCATACATGAACACAGTGAACTTGCTTCACATGTTTTGTTTGCGGTTCTCGATTCTTTATATCCTTCCCCAAAGAGATCGTTAGAGTTGAAGTGCTTCAAAAAAATTTAAAAATTAGACTTAATATTATAAACATACAGATGAAGCTTGCAACCATCAAGCCAGGGTGGTGATGTACAAAATATTTTTAATTGAAAAGCACAGCAGCTGTTTTATTTTTGCTTTTATATTCGATTTACGCCATTATTTGATGCTTGATGGTAACTTTTTTTGTGTCCGTTCGGATGTCATTCAGACTTTTAGATCCGTTTCTGGATGTCCACTGTACGTCCATGTTTGGACGTACAGTGGCCGTCCAAACTGGGCCCTGGATGTTCGGCTGTATTTTGGACGTACCACGGACGTCCGTGGTTGCTTGGGGTACCTTGTAACATTTAACGAGCATGTTGTCGCGATTGAAAAAAAAAAAAAAAAAACTTCCATATGCGCAGCTCTGTCATGTTTTCGTACGTTTAAACGGCCTCATATTAGGGTTCAACGCACCAGAGCTACGCCTGGGGCTACGAGGCGTACCGTAGTGGATGGCTACAGGTTAAATGTAGACCTCAGAATAACACAGATTCAGAAAACCTGGGAACTGAGGAGGAGGCATGACGTAACACCTATCAGTCGTGCGCAAAGAAGGGTGACGTCACGCCAAAGTGGCTGGCGTTGTTCAGTGCCATGCCAGTTGCTCAGACACGTCTAGACGCGTCCGCCCCTTGGACGTAATACGGCTTCAAGAAACACTCAGAGTTCACTTGAGGCACAGGCTACATGCAAAAACCCATCTCTTCTCCCTTATTGCTCTTCAAAACCACAATTCTAGCTTTGGGCAAACCATTAGAAGTATTAATACCTCAATTCCAACTCAAGCCCTGCAGACCATGCCGTGCAACTTCCCGCCCTGGACTCTGACGCCCCTGCACATAAAACGATTCATATCTAGAAATGATTCGAAAAAGCATGTGTCTCAAGTTGGCCTACTCCAGATGACACTTGCCGACATTAACAGGCTTTATTCGACGACTCACGTTTATACAGATGGATTGGCAACACCCGAGTGCAGTTCCTCTAGAATTTTTATTCCCTGAGCTGACAAGGCATTGTATCACCTTGAGCAACTGACTTCACCCACATCGGCAGAGCTATACGAGATTAGAGAAGCCCTTCGATACATTCTACGCCAGCCGCCGACATACTGGACTGTCTTCTGCGATTCAAGAGCACTCTTCGAAGCCTGCACCATGCTAGCTGTTTTAGCTTTCACGACCATGCCCAGCGCGAAGTGATGTATTTACATCATCTAGCATACGTCGCTGGGCACCAGGTAACCCTCCAGTGGATTCCAGGGCACAGTGGCTTCATAGGAAATGAAGAAAGCAGATGAGGCTGCCTGCAGGGGCCTACAAATGAGGAACAGAAAGAAGAGCTTCACGAAACATGATGCCTCAACAATTACGAAGACACTAGCTTTGACGGAAAGGAAATGTTTATGGTCCCTGCCGGAGTACCACCAGGGTTTTTTACATGACATAGATCCATATATTAGAGTGAGGCTGCCAGAACGTCTACCCCGCCAACTCGACACGTTACTCTGTCTCAACACAGCATTAACTCGTACCTACATTGGATAGGCCAGATATCAAGCCCATATTGAAACTGAAACAGTGAAACTGAAACAGTCGAACATATATTACTGGACTGCTCTGTTTACACCAAATCACGGTGCCGTTTACAGCATAACATCGATTGTCTCCACCCTGGACCAATGACACTGAGACTATTGTACTTGGACCATGGCCCTCTCCCTCTGCTCGACACAAAGCCCTGTCTGCACTATTCGACTTTCTCCAGGACATTGGTGTGTGTACAACGTCGTAGTCTTCCCGTCATTTCAAGAAATTTAACTCAATGCCCTGAAGCAGGACTGTATTTTATTTTATTTTCTCTTCTGCTACTCTCAACTACACCTGCCTTTTTCCCTCTCGCCCTTTCCCTGCAGGGTAGCAAGTCGGTGAACTTATGTCGGCAAACCTCTCTGCGTTTTCCTCTTTAATAAAGAGTCTCTCTCTCTTTCCCTAGACGCGCCGTGTCGCCGCTTGTACGCATGTTATAAAATGGAGTGAAGCGATTGCAAGGCTGAGTTGGGGGCAAAAGAGGTTTGAATGGTAACGCGTCGGGGCGATCTCCAGCTTCTTGAGGTGGAGATGCATTCCTAAAGAGCCACCAATCAGCCTTTCATTACTTTTAAGGATATAGCGCTGAGATTATGCATATGCTGTAGGGTGTTTGCATAAAGCTCGGCCAAAAATAGCTCTGAAATTTCTTCATGTCATTAGATTAACGTTAAAGTACCTGCTTTACAAAACTAATTTAAGAAGAAGGTACAATACTCTGCTGCGGCTTGGTGCTGCCAAAAATTTGCTCCTGACACGGATTTCTCCTGCACGCTCTACGAATTCGCCCTTGCAGGCAACGCTGCGCCTGCAGGGACAAATTTGTAGAGCATTTATTATGCAGGAGGAATCCAAAGTGTTGGGTGCAAAGTTTTTGGTAGCACCATCAGGTGCAGGCCGCCTGTCTAGCGCAACTAAATGAGTAGTGCTAACATATTTAGTGGCTCCAGTTGTGCCCGCAAAGAAAAAAAGCACTTTTCTCTAACAGTTTACCACATAAAACAGCATCCACATCTTCACATCACACACAAAAAAAATTCAGTGCAGCAATGTCCTGTCTGACAACCTAAATGAAGAATTTGAAAGTTTTTTTTTTGTTTTACCTGGGCCCAAAAAATGTGTCAACTGTTCCCAAATAAGAGGAGGGTGGAGATTAAAATTGGAATGAAATGAATGAATAAAACCCTTGTTAGCACAACAGGTGCTGCTGTTAGTGCAGTCACAAGGTGTAGGGGATTTCTAGTCTGGGACGCCAAGGCTGCGGCAGAAAATGCAGCCAACATCAACATTGTTGCGTAGGCACCTTTCTTGACGAGCTGATTGCCTGCAGAAAGCAGCTACATTGTACAAAGCTCCACGCTCCTCTACTGCCGGGCAAAATGCCTGTTGCTTGGGTCTTCTACCGCTCTTACATTCACATGGCAGCGTGCAACTTTGCAACGAAAACGCACTTGCAGTAAAGATATTAATGTTTACAGGACTGAAGCAGTAAAACTTCCCTTTTAGCTTTTAACAATAAGCCGGCTAGAATGGAGAACAACAATAGCCATGAAAGCTGTGCTGATACAAGCATACTGCAATAAAGCTGCAGTATGCTTGTAATAGCTGCAATAAAGGGAAAACATTTCTGTATAATCTGCACTAACACCTTGCTTGATATTTTTCAGCCATTGCTGTGGCTTCATCGTCAGCCTGTCTACGCCCACTGCAGGGCAAACACCTCTCCCATAGATCTCCAATCACCCCAGTCATGTGCTGTGACAAATTTATCCCCGCAAACTTCTTGATCCCATCTGCCAATCCAACTTTCTGCCGCCCCCTGCCACGCTTGCCTTCTCTAGGGATCCACTCTGTTGGCCTTAATGACCAATGGTTATCTTGCCTTCGTATTACATGCCCTGCCCACGCCCATTTCTTCTTCTAGTTTCTACTAATACATCCTTAACACGCGTTTGTTCCCTGATCCACTCCGCTCTCTTCTTGTCCCTTAATGTTACACCCACCATCTTCCGTTCCACTGCTCGCTGAGTCGGCCTCAATTTCAAGTTGAACCCTCTTAGTGAGCCTCCAAGTTTCCGTCCCGAAGGCGAGTACCGGTAACATGCAGCTGTCATACACTTTCTTCTTCAGGGACAGTGGTAGGCTGCCATTCATTATCTGAGAATGCCTGCCGAATGCACTCCACCCCATTCTTACCCTTATAATTATCTCTGCCTCATGGTTGGAATCCGGGGTCACTACTTGGCCTAAGTAGATAAAAATTCGCTTACAACTTCCACTGCCTCGCCACCTATCTCAAACCGCTGTGCTGCCCCAAGGCTTACCCATGCGAAAATGTGGTATGGCCGTTGTGGCTGGACATCAAACTTGCAACTTCCTGTATCTACCCATTGTCACAATGAAGGATGGTAATAGCAGCACGGAGTTGTAGTGCTGACACACTGATATCACATGAAGAAATTCACAGAGAAAATAAAATTAGATACAAGACAACATTGATCAGTAGCAAGGAGATAGGTGTGGTGCATGATAAGTCATCGAGCGTACTTGCGACCTGCAAGTGGCAATGCAGAAAAAACAAAAGGAAAGCAGACAGCAGAGAGTGCAAATGTTCGCGTATGAATGCGCAGATTCAGTTTTTGCAATTATTGGGACTCCGAAATAAAGAGACCAGTTTTTCTGTAAAGGCTGTCATTTGTAGTTAACCTGCAACACTTCTTCCAACTTTTTTTATAAACACTAATTGCTTTCAGAACGTAGACAAGAAACACATCAAGTACCTAGAACCAGGCCAATGCTACTTTTTCTAGTTTCGGTTCTATTATTGCGCGCCTAGAGGCAGTGGCACTGGGGAAACCTCCTCTCATTTTTTTTTTTTCTTTCCGCTTCTCTCCGGCGCGACTGGGGGCGCGCATGCGCGATAACGGTCACCGCAGTTGCTGCTTCCGCACAGCGAGCAGCGAGGCCGACGCGCGTCTCATGTAGCGGGCGATTTCTCGTATGTGCTCCCTCGGACATTACGGTGCTGCAAAAGAGACGCCAAGAACACCAGGATGAATCGTAACGCGAAGACTCTTTGAGTGCTGTTAGCAAAAGGTGAGAACGTCGTTCGTATGCCGTACGTGAAGCTGAGGTGAAGGATAGGACTTGCGTCGTGCGTGTGCTGTGCTTGAAGACAGACAACCTTGTCTGTGTTGTATTGGTCATCGGTGTTTCTTGCCGCACGTTGCGTTCGCGCACGTAACGCGAATAAAGTGTTCAAGTGATATTCGAGCTGGCGTCGTTACTGCTCTAGCGGCGTGGCTTGCCCGTTGGAGGCAGCGGGGTGGCGGCGGCGGCAGCGGCGGTTGCCGGGTGGGAATGGGGGGGACACGGGGAGGGGGGAAGGAATCCAACCGGCATGAGAGGGGAGAGCGTTACCTCTGCCCCACGCAAGCTGCGCGCCCTCGCATTGTTGCCATGGCAAATATAACGCCGTCAAGGCCAACACGGCGGTGGCGTTGCTAGGGCAACAACAACGCAGTACTGTTTCCCCAGGCTCACCAGGGGAGAATATGCCGCATGAGTCACAATTAGCCCGGACGTTGGGTTGAGGGCTAAGAGTCCGCCTCCTGCTAGAACAAGGGGTCACGGAGTACCCAGCCAAAAATTACGGCTATATGCGCATAAGATAACTTGAGAACCCGCTCAAAAGATTTCTTTGAGCGCTGGAATTCTGTCATAACAGCAATGTAGCGGCTATGGGCAGCTTCTTTTCTGTTTCAGTAATGAATGGATTCAATAGCCTCTTTACATTTATTGAAAGTGCTGCAGGGTCCCTTTAAAGGTGCAACATTTATGACTGACTTGTAGACTGAAAACCCAGTACATTTTAACATGAGGCCACCATTACAAAGCTTAGGACCAGTCTGCATAGGACTTTGATTTCGGACAACAACAATGCACTGAACCAGCTCTTGCGGCAGCACAGCAAGTGCAGTCATGCTTTATATGTATGAAGAAAAAAAAAAATAAAGACACCTTAAACATGTGCAGAGCAGATGCCAGCAACTCTTCAAAACGGTCAACTTTGTGCTGGCTGGATAGCAATGCGGTAACACCAAAACTGGATGCACTAAAATTTTTTTTAATTTTGTATACTTCCCACAGGCAAAGACATGACAAGACTAAATTCCACCGAGCAGCTACACTTTGTACAAACGGCGGAGTAGCTGTCTAGTTGGGGCTGCGGTCAATTATAAAAGAGACGAACTGTCATGCAACACCGTCAAATTGTGCAAAAAAAAATGGCCCGAAGACCCCATTCAATCTTTGGAACACACAAACACATTGATACGGTGTATTTTTACACAGAAAAAGAGATCGTTGATGCGAGATGAAGTTGCGTGTTAACCTTGCGTAAAAAAGTCTCCTGGCTGCCAGTTTAAAAAGACTGTGCCTTAAAATTGTTCAAGTTAAAAGCTATTTTAAAAGAGTGGTCAGCGAGTGCTAGTCTCCTCAAAGATTTTTCGCTCGGAGTGCCTCCATGACAACGTCGTGCGCCCGCGACCTCTTCAGCAACAGGTTCTTGATCTCGAGCACAAAGGGCGTCACGTCTGGCTGTTCTGCACAGCTCGGGATGTTCAGCAGCTCGGAGAAGAGGCGGGTCCACAGGTCCTGCTGCCAGTACCTGGACGGGGGGAAAGAGTGTTCGCTAGCACTTTGCTCATGAGTAGAGCGACGGTTGACGGTAGCGAAAGTGGCATTACCACCACTGCAAGCAGTTTAACATGAACTCTGTTATACCCACTCCCTCACTGATGAAAACTGCTAGGAATAGCAAGGCGTGTTTGTCGGCACGACAGAGGGTGCAGATAGAGAGATGTGGGAACAGTAAGGTGCCCAATTCTATGCTCAGGTTTATTCCACAATACACGACGTGCAAAATGACGACTAAGGTACAAAAGACAGGGGATATCATTTTTCCCCGACCCTTTTCTTGTGTTCATTGTTGCGTTCTCAATGCGGACGCCACAGGACACAGTCGCCCACTAACCCGACAAGCTTAAATTGGTTCCTCTTAATGGCGCTCCACGCCTTGTTCAGAACGGCAGAGCCACCAAAGCTTAATTTTGATATGACAACATAGACGGCAATCTGACGGCTCATGAAATTAGCATGAACCGATTTAGACACAACAGGCGCCCTCTGCTGCTAAAGATATTTACCGAGGTCCCACGACAACTACCCCGTCCTACTAGTGGCAACAAACATTTAGGATGCCAACCGACAATTCCTGGCAGTTCCCCTTGGTCGCAGTGATTTCCTGGGAAATGGCGAGAAAGGGAAAGACAGGTCAGAGCTAAGGTGGCACACCTCTTGAACCTGAGACGGGGGGCCCATCTGCCATCTGGGAGTTGCTCGACCGCCATGTATTCCCCGAACAGCAGCACGTGCAGGCAGCCAAGGACACCAAACCAGTCCACCTGTGCAACACCAGAAAAGAAAACAATGAGGAACATCACCTCCTGCACAGCAGCAGTTGAAACCCTGAAATCAGCATTTTTCAGGACAGCCTTTCAGGGCTGGATTGCCACAGCCTTCGTTGTCGACAGCATTCATTGTTGCTCGCTGGGGCTGACTGTACGCCAAGTGTTGCCACTTTGGGTTGCGGCTTGAACACCAAGTGGGGAGCAATCTTCTAAAACCTTCAAATATGCTGCACTCTGATAGCCAAAATTAAAGTTTTTCCCTCAAAATGCACGCCAGTTTAATGCCTATTCACAAAGCTTGTTTTTTTTCTCGATAACATCGTGCTGCACACAGGCACACGGAGAAATACACGCAAGCAGGAGAATCTGCGCGGTGGCCACGTCTTGCTTTCTGCGCCTTCTGCGTCTCCTCTGCCAGCCAACCAACCAACCAGAGAGAGAGAGAGAGAGGGGAAAAAAAAAAGGAAAGAAAAAGGTTGTCGCGCACCTGAAAGGTCCATGGCCGGCCCGAGAGCATCTCGGTGGACTGGAAGCCATCGGTCTCAATGACCCGGTTGAAGGTGGTACCCTCAGGCAGGGCGGTCATGTCGATGGCCCGGCCAAAGTCGATCAGCCGTATGCAGTTCACCCCAGCCTCACCAAAGCGGTCCAGGAAGCCAGCCTCACTTGGGCTGCGTGGGTGCAGGCAGGTAAAGGAGATACAGGTCAACAACCAGAGTGCTTCCCCCTAAATGTGTCACAAAAAGAAAAGGCGAAAAGGTGAACTTGTCTTGCAGAGTTTTAATAGGTTTAATCACACCTTTTCGTATAGAGATGGACCGACTGTCTTTTGATGACACCCATTCTATGACAAGTTATGCAGTGATGGGGGCACTGTTTCTCTGTCTGCAAGAATGTCGTGGGGTACAAAAAGCCCGGATTTTTTTTTTTTTTCTTTCCCCTTCAAATGGAGCAGTTGCAGAACCAGTAAAAACCTTGCCAGGCTGACCTCTGTTAGCCCCATAGATTTGTTTTTACTGCGTGCATGAGCAAGAATTAGATTGAAACTGTCTTGCTCTCCGTTTCCCGGCTTCAAAAGCGTCGTCCCACCTGAATGAAGTAGCTTTTGGTAACTCTGCCTAGCCCATTTCCAGTACCGAAAAACTTTCCTATCCCGCCCACCCCTCCTTTGTTTTATGTTTGCATTAACCTAGGATCAGTCAAACCCGTGCCATATGTACACGAAAAACGACATTATGTGTGCCTAATGCCTTAAGTTTCAATGCCATTATTCACTGCTACACGCAAATATCTAATGTCATCCGCTCTAATGTCATTTTTGGTTAAAGGAGTTCCGCACAACTCATTCACCTTCACAAACGCCTTAAATCTGGCTACTCTCGAATGCAATGGGCACGAAATGGAACCAACAAAGCTCTCAGCACCAGAGTATTGATGCAGAAACGCAGCTGAACTTCGAAATAGAACAACTTTTTATGCCCTCTGGTGACAACTCCTGAAGAGGACTAAGTTCACTAAAACAGCAACAAAAGGCAGAACTTCATGTTACTTGTCCTTTTGAATATTCCGGATTTGGCTACTGCTGGCAGGCGACGGCATCTGCTGAAGCCACTTTTAGAAACGGCTCACATCATTTGTTTAGAAAACACTCGTTTTTTCTCACAAAAACATTTTCAACCCTTCTAAAAAGTGTTTCTCCACTGTAAAGACTAAGACTGCACGATGCTGCTACACGTTAGGAGGGTAACTCTCCAGCAGAACCGAGGAACAAAAAAGAGGTGATCCCCCCCCCCCCCACGACTCACAGGTCCTGGACGAGCACGTTGTCGGGCTTGATGTCAGCGTGGATGACGCCGCATGTGTGCACCTGGTCGACGGCCGTGATGAGCTCCAGGGCCAGGTAGAGGACCAGGCACTCGGGCACACCAGAGCCCTTGCCCCCACTGCGGTAACGGCTCACCAGGTCCTGCGTGCCAGTGGACACCGTCGAGCCCAGTCACATCGAACTCGCAAAGAGAAGAGCGCCTATCGGATCGATATTAGCACGCTAAGGAATGGCATGTCATCCAAGCCCATACCATTTATGAAAGCACCTTATTGTAGGGTGTGGGGACACTTCAGATCCCCTTTTCATTTTTACTACGAGCATGTGCTACGGCATCTCGCAGGCCGGCGCACCAGAGGGGAAAAAACTGCCCGTCCCCAGAAACCTGCCCCCTTTCCGCCACTCGGTCCAGGTCGGGGCCTACCTTTGACCCCGATTGGGTGCGCAAGGTAAGCTTGTTCTTACCTTGCGGGCGACCCACGTGCCATGGCAGCCCAATCAGGAGGGGCCCCGAGGTGCGCGCTGCTACAGTGGAGTTCTTGGCCCTGTCATGGCGATCAGTGTGCGGTGTACCACCCAGCCCATAGATCTCCTGGTTCGTCCTGGCTCTTTGCAGCCTGTCATCACTTTGTTGGCAAGCCAAAACCGTTGTGGTGCCCATGGAGATGCCGCAAACTTTTAGGGGATTTTGGTGGGCACGGCTGTTGAACCCACCCTGTAGCCCGCAAGGGGGGCGTCGTGAATACTCGAATACAAATCGAATAGTACCTCCGCGAATCAATCAATTCGTGAATCAAATATTCACTATTCGATTTTCGAATAGTCGCGTGGATTTTCCAAATGTGTCCGGCTCTGCGAAAGTGAGAGATATCAGCCTACACAAACGCCCTGCTGATACATTCATCCAAATTGCACTTTCGACGAGCGGGCCTTGCAGAGGCTTTTGTAAAGTTCATTCTGCCGCATGGAGTGATTTGCGACTGCGTTGACAACATCTTTTCTTTGTGCCGCCAGCATAGACTTGTGGCTGCCATTTTGAATTCTGTGACCGGATGTTTACACGTTAGGGCAGCTTCCGCTAAAGCAATCGCCACCACTCTTGTTGCCTTTGACAGCGCCTCCATTTTCTGGCTTTCTTTAATGCAGTTGCTGTGTGTGTAATGGATTTGTTCTTAGACCACAGGGGACAGCGCAGGCTCGTGTGCGGCAACTGTAGTGAGAGCTTTCCTTCTGCAAAGTATCATTCATGCTTCAGGCTCCCAATGTGCTTCTGAAGTGGTGCCTCATTGTGGTGTGTGATTGTAGTTGTGCCATTTTGTCAACTCATTTTTCATGCCTGCAAAGTGCTTGATTCAGAGTTATGAGGCGCTGCCTATGATTGCAGTACAGCAACTCCAGTGCAAGTCTTTCTTCTTTCCTTTTTTTTTTGTTCCCCACAAATGCTTTTTTGCGCCCGCTCCGGATTACTGAAATACCTACTGCCTCAGTGGTTCAGCAACATGACTGCGGTTAATGAGAGTTGAAAACTGCGTTCTTTGGGTTAAGGAGGGGGGAAAAAAGTCATTGCTTCTGAACATGCGAAGTACCTTTTGTTTTTGCACAAATACTTATAAAAAATCGAGGAACATAAAAAAAAAACACATCCGATATTCAATTACAATATCTTGAAGCGAAGGGAAGCACCTGGAAGCAATCGGGTTATATATAGTCAGGTTCAAGTGTACGCCGGAATTCACAAAACTTCGCCTTTACAGGTTTCTGCGGGGATGCTTGAACACTCGAGAAGTCCAGCCACATTCGCAAGCCACAAGGTCTTCAGGAAAGGTCATAGTTGAGGGTGAGCGAACAGCGTCCAACTAGGCCAGCACCGAGACTGAAATTTGTGGGCGGGGACCACTCACCAGAAGAGTTCCGTAGCAGCTGAACGGGAAGACTAGGATGCTGCTGTTGCGGTAGAAGCAGCCCAACAGCAGGTCGGCGATAGAGTTCACCTGGAAAGAGGACCCAAGAGGAAATGTGGCCAAGCGTCAATAAAAACTGCCACACACGAACGGAGACCGTGCTTCCTTCACATTCTGCTGCAGTCGTGTTGGGCATGAAAACCACACTGGCACCGCTGACAAGCTTCTAACTGAAGTGACACATCTCCCTTTACCACAATTTTTAAAGATTTGGAAAAAAAAAGTAAAGTCAGTCAGCTCACTTTGTGAGAACAGCATGGAGCAAGAATAAGGTAGGAGGCGAAACTTGGCTTCCTAGCGCGACCACATAATGTCACAAGCACTCGTCATACGTTGAGCTAGCGTCATCTGCCACGGGTGAAGAAACTGCGCGGCTGTCGCAATCGGCATTTCACTGCTCAGCCCCGGAACAAGTGCGGCCGCTATCACTTCATCCATGAGGTGCCGCTACCCTTTCCTTCGCCGTTGCAGCTACGAAGGCGAAATAAATAAAAACTAAGGCGGACCTTTGCAGTCCGCCTTGGTTTTCATTATGACATTATCTGGTCGCTCTCCTGCGTTGCCACAATGGGCCGTTTCGCCTCGTATATTCTTGCTCTGTGGCCAACAGCCACAGTACAGTGGCTACTGCATATTTAACCTGAAACATGACGCGTGCTGTGTTAGCCTCATGTAGGGCCCCTTACTTTTTGTGGTGGAAAATTCGCATTAGTGCAAATCTAGGCAGAGGAATCTGGAAAAAGTCTGTGGCAACATTGCAAGCTTGTGAGACACGATGTCCCCACAGTGACTGAACAACCTTCCTGCGTTGACAGAGTTGACTGGCACTGACAGGCATTTAAAGGGCAATGAAAGAAAGTGTTGGAGTTGGGTGTTCCGTCCCAGCCCAGAAAGACAGAACATCACAATCTTCCCCTTGCTTTTCCTATTTGGAAAGAAATGGTGCAAGGTCCCCGGTGCTTGGGCAGGGTTCTTGGACAGAATTCAGGTACACCTGCCATTCAGCAGCCAGGGCCAGTGATTCCTGCCCAAGTCCAGGAAAGGCTCCAAACTGTGATCCCTCCTCTGAGACATACCCAACTTGCAGGGGATACAAGCCCTTCAATAACTTCCAAGTGCCCCATTTCTCCAAGTATTGGCCTCGAGGACATACCGTGGCACCACCTACGAGTGACGTCACTTGTAGGACGCCGAATCGTGTTGTCGTCTGCTACAACACATTTCCCGTGCATATGCGGAAGCGTGTTTTCTTGTTGTGGCCACCGTCTCACCCCCTCCTTGTGGATTTGATGCAAATTACCAAAAAAGTTGTCTGTAAACCAAATAATCCAGGCCAGCAATCAGCGACTCGCTTGTTCCCGGTGATACCGCCACGTTTAGGTAGTTGATACCATCGCGACCCACAGCTCTCACATACGCAGCCAGCTAACGCCAAGGACGATGCAGCTGATGCCGAGAAAAGTACGCTGTAAATTCATTATGAAATACAGTCGAATCCCGCTACAACGAAATTGACGGGACGTGCGAAAAATTTCGTTGAAGCGAAAATTCGTTGAGGCGAAATCTGCCCCAACACACCACGGAAAGGCCAGAAAAATAGCCCCGTACGTTTCCGCAACATTGGCAGCATAATACAATGTTTAGAAAAAGGAGTGACGCGCCATAACTCATGTTTATTCGGATAACGAACATACCAATGGTTATCTGTTTTTTCACTGCACCCAAAGAACGCGTTACGGAGGGGGGTGAAGATATGCAGGCGCAAAACGTATCGCTGTACAACAAGGCGTGTCCACCGAGCTGATTACTTGCAGATAGCTGCTAGGCCTTCGGAAGCCCCCCTCTCGCTTGTGGCAGGAGCAGTGCCGTTATCTTATCCTCCGACAGGGCACAGCAGCTACTGACCTTGGCAGGCAAGACGCGCGCGCTTGCATTTAACATGACCGCGCGCTCGTGACTAAGATAGGATGACTAGGCTTCAAGACCAAACACGCAAACATGACTTTTGCTCTTGGCTATGAAGAATGGTTGAAGGAAAACGGCAAGGACAGCTGCTCACAACGCATACATGACGGCACCGCGCCGGCAGCGGAGCACATTCATGCAATTTCAACTGGATACGGATTGGCTGTAGCTCTCGGGCTCCGCCTTGGCGAAGCGGGCCTGCGCCTCGTGTAAAGACGGCCAGCCACATCGTTATCACCATCAAGCAATGGCGTGCGCCTGAGTTATTTTTTGTTTTGTTTTGGGTGGCGGTGTGGTCGCAACGCGCATGTTTTCGGTGAAACTAAGCGTCCCGAATGTATAAAAAGTTACAGATAGCTGGCGCTATGCTTATTTTATTGTAAAATAATTGTTCAAACCCAGCCCAAATCATCGAAAATTTCGTTGAAGCGAAAGCAAGCCTGACAAATGGTTCGTTGTGGCGAGGACTTTGTTGCATTGACTTCTATGGCTAGCTGACGGGGAATTGGAAATATTTCGTTGAAGCGGAAATTTCGTTGAAGCGGCGTTCGTTGTAGCGGGGTTCGACTGTACTTGTGACGGCACATGTGTGTGCAAGGAAACACATTGTAACATTGCAAGGAGTACTGTTGGGCTAGTTGGTAGGACATCATTATAATACTATAGCGCAAAGAACGGGAAACGAAGACAAGTAAGACGACGGGACGAGCGCTCGTCCCGTCGTCTTACTTCCCGTCGTCTTACTTGTCTTCGTTTCCCGTTCTTTGCGCTATAGTATTATAATGACCTTGTAACAGCGACAGAAACGTGTCGGTCACTTATGATCTCACCGCGCGAACTGCTCGTCTTGCCTGGTAAACGAATCTGAAGCAATCTAATCACCTGAGAACGGTGATCAGATTGCTTCACAGCACATGCTTAAAAGTATTGTTATAGTCTGCAGATTGGCTTAATCAGTGCCTATTTCCCCTACGATGTTTTTATAGTCATGCCCGGATTTGCTTAACGATCACTGCCGTAGCCTGTACTCTGCACGGATGTTTACTTTTGGCGACAACTTGTCCGCAATGTATGAACGGTATGAACGCGAGTTTTTAATGCCTTCGAGCGGGTTTGTACAAGGCTATATTTAGTTTTCATTAGGTGCTCGGCATGGTCATTTATAATTGCAGCGTGTTTTGTATGTTTACAGTGAGCCGGCCTTTCTCAAGCATCAATTTCGAAACTCACTACTGCTCACAGAAGGCGAGGCTGCGTACGAGGCGAAACACTTCGTTAATGATTTCAGGTAATGGGAGATTTAGAATAGGAGAACCGAGCGTTGGGGGCCCCCAAGAAGTTAGAGGAACCCAAACGCAACACGCGCGTGCGCGACAGGAGGGCCTTCTCCAACAGCTCGCAGCCGGCATGTAATCGGATGTTGGGAACTTTAGGCTTGGCGTCGCAGCAGATATTTCATCGCCGTTAGAGTTGCGAGTGACAGCCCATAACAGAACGTTTCACCGCGCTGGGAACTCTGTGAGCGTGGTGATTTCCATTGAAGCGATCGACGATCAAGATACCTGCACGGCCTCGGCCGATTCTTGCCCGCAAGCATAGTCATCCTTCGACCGCTCGCCGCACCGTGCGTGAATGGGCCGGCGCTGCCGGGACCGACCTACGCGGTCGGTCGGCGTAAATCGCAGCAGATATTTGAGCATCGCTTTGAAAACCACAACTTATGACAGTACCTATCAGAATTTTTAATCACACTAACATCCCCTTTCACCAATCTGGAACTTATTTTCCACGACTTGTGTGATTTTAAAAAGCGGCGACAAGTTGCTGCCGCGACCTGCGTCAGTTCGAGCCGTACCGTCGGCCGTGCATTCAGGCACGGCGGGTGCGTGTGTTTCTGCGAGCACTTAAGGCTTCACGATTTTCTGCTTCATACATTTCTTGCAAACAAGGGAAATCTAGAAACTTGACTCGGCGATCATCGTAGTCCACATTGTTGATCGGGGAAACAAGCCGCTGCTTACGCTTCGGTCGCATACGTAATACACCACCACGCTCATGGTGTTTGCGGATAATCTACCACAGTTGATACGGTTATAAAGTCCCCATGAGGCCGAGAGAGAGAGAGAGAGAGAAACATTTTATTGAGCCGGTGAAGTGGGAGTGGTTCCTTATTCCAGGAAGCCATGCGATGAGCCGGCAGCCTTCGCTCTGGAGGCCAAACGTGTCTGGACGTCCAGATCGCTGCTGGTCACAAGGTTCTCCCACAGCTCGGGGGTGGGAAGGGGGGATGGAAGAGGGGGGAGGTTGGGGTTGTGCTTGCACTCTAATATGATGTGGGGAAGAGTACCGGGTTGTAAGCAGAACTTGCATGTGGCCGGGAATTGCGTGGGAAACATGCGATGGAGGCGGACTGGGTGAGGGAAGGTATTGCTCTGCAGTCGGCGAAGTAGGGATTCTTCTTCTTTTGAGAGTTTAGGATGCGGAGGAGGGAAGTGCTGTCGCTCGAACCGGTAATATTGAGTGACGTCCTGAAAAGTCAGTAGAGGGACGGACGGTTCGGTATCCTCAGTAGCCTGGAGGGACAGGGCGCAGGCTTGCTGGTGAGCAAAGTTATTGCCCGTCAGTGAGGAGTGGCCAGGAGTCCAAACGAGGGTGGCTTTCCGGCAGGGTTGATGCAAAGACAGTAGTTTTAAGGTTGAGTGCCGAACTGCGCTTGACGCACTGAGAATTAACTTCAAACGAAGGAAATTAACACGAAAATACTTTTAGAATGCGCTTCCTAAGCGAAGTGTCATGCGCTGCAAGCCAACTACGCAGCAAGATAGGAACGGTGATCCTACAAGTGACGTCAAAACGATCGCAGCGCCGGCCTCTCCAGTGGTGGGCCTCGCGGCCAATACTGGTGCAGCTGCTCAAGGTCATTCTGGAAGCTCTAATTTCCGAACTCATTGCGCTTCCAGAAATGCCCCACCCCTCTGGGACAAATCCCACTACCACTTCCATGCTGTGCAGCGAAGTCGTAGTTCAGTCTGCTCTGTTCCCACTTAGATGGAGGCACGTTGCATTTGTTTGAAAACGGCTTTGACGGGCTATCAGTTCCAAGTACCTCAGTTCATCAATCAAGACCACCGGCAGCCGAGTTATTGCTGTATAGCCTGCGTGCCTTCGTTTTGCTGGTCGCGGGAGCGCTTTTCGCCTTTCATCATTTGTCTGGGAAACCAAAGATGCGCGTCTAACCGATAAAAAAATTCCTAGCCAGGGAAAGGTCGTTGATGTCCTTTTGTGGCTCGCCGCACCTTCGTTGTCTTAGGTCCGAGTGGCGCCGAGGGTACCTTGTGACACCAGCAGAAGGTCTCTCTAACGGCCGGGGGTGATTACCGCATTAGAGTGGGCAAAGCGCAGGTGCGCCCTGGTTGCTGGGGTTATGCTCGATGCGGCGTCATTCATGGGGGGCAAGAGATGAATAGGGAAAGGCGCGGCACGGCACCTGGAGAGGTTGTACCATCCAAGACATGCAGTGAAGTTCAAATTCGTGATGGGTCTACAGTGTCACCACGATGGCGGATATATGTGACGAGGGACTGACAGCTGCTTTTGTGATGACAGAACTCCCCACCGCTTTTCAGGGACTCTGGTAATGCACACGCCATGTTGACAAAGGCGGGAATTTCATTGGCGCTGAACATATTTTCGGCAAACGTCGTAGGAACCATACTTTAGAGAGGACCCCCCGAGGGTTGCTGGCCAGTGCTCAGAGTTGCTATCAGTCGGTTGGTTTTTATTAGTGATGTGCTTGTGCTTTCATGGATACCTTGGAGAGTGTGGATCAAGTGATTGTGCATAAACCTTTGGTTGACGTGGTCAATCAGCGGCGCAGCGTGTGTTAGTTCATTAGTTAGTTGATTAGTCGATTAGAAGGCATGGTTCTAATGTAATAAATCAAGCATTTGGTGTTTTGGGGTGGATCTCAAGAAGCTAGAGGAGAGGGTCAGTCGACCGAACGACAGCAAATGAAGGCAGATGCCAGGAAATCCTCGCGATTTAAATATGTTTAGCTAAATGCATTTACGTATTTCTTCATTTACATGAAAATTGTGTACGTTTAATTGGCATGTCTTGAACTGTAACCAAATGTCGTCGCCTGTAGATTAAAAAGACTTTTCCCCAGGACCTCAAGGCCATTTCGCACTTCATCGCTGTGTAAAAGTCCTTCAGTGTCCTTAAATATTTTTTGAAAATCATTGAATGACTCTGACTGTACTGAGCATGCTGTCTTAGCGGCAGGCCAAACGCAGTTTCTACAATATGACCGAAGGTGTTACATTGACTAATTACTTGAAATTGAGAAATCAACCAGTCGCCGCCGCCGAATTCCGCGGGAGCCTATCTTCGTCGATGCAGCGTGCGCATCCTATCTGCTCCCTCCGTGCTCCCAGCGCTGCCTCGTGGTGGCTTCGGTGACATGGAAAACTCCTTCCATAGCGTTACGGCGGGGTTTTGTGACCAGAACAGCAATGGGGGACTCTGATAACTGCCAAATTTTGATTAAGTGGGTTGCAGAAATCACGTTGCGTTTCCCTTAAGCTCTGTCCTCATCTCAGTTTTTCACAGACTGGCTTGCAATAATTACTGTGTCTACTTAAGGGGGGACGCGGCTTTCAACTTCGGAAAAATGACCAAAACATCGTTTTTTTGAAACCCACATATTCGGCTTCTATGTTTCCTATTCTGTGCGTCTGCAAAGTTTTTACGCTGAAAAGCGTCGCAAAGTGGCATAAAAAATACTTTTGTCAGGCGCGGTGACAAACTATCAGCGCAAAAGGGCGAAAAAACGGCAATTTTCGGAGCGCTCTATCTCCGCAACGGTGCCACCGGGCGCGGCCATTTTGATATGGTTAGATCGGCCGAGCGATCGTCTTTCCCGTTCCGCTCGTCTCTTTTATCTTCGTTCATTCACAAACGCACAAACGGCAGAAAAGAAACGACGCACAAACGAAACTAGAAATAGATGCTGAAGCGCTATTGGTCCCCGGTCGGGGCACAGAACAACGACCCTCCTGATTGGATGTTGCGGGCGCAACGCAAGATGGCGGCCGCCTGAGCTGCAAAGCGAGCGGATTGAGTTCATTTTCGCCGCTGCGCTCGGCCGAGTTTCTGTTCAATCTGTGGTATTCAACACGGACGTTATCGCGATGGGAATGCCAGAGATAACGAGCCGGATTACGGGAAGTTGTGTGGCTCGAAAGGCGGAGGTCATCGAACGCTTCGTGGTGCGCGTGACTCTACCATCGCCAGACCCCGGAGGGTGACGCGGTGTGCGCGCTTGCGATAGCGGTTCGTGAAGTGAACTTTTAGTCGGATTTGCGATGTTTACTCGCTTAGTTATTGCTGTGTTTTGACTGTGGGCTCGCTAGCCTTGAGAAAGAAACGGTCGACGCGTCAAACGCTGCGGCGCGCACTGCATAGCCGACGCGCATTGGAGCATCACATGACTGGGCAACCGGTTACGATTGAACGCCAGTAGTTGTAATTAATGCCTGCGACGTTAGATTTAATCTTAAAAGCGACCTGACCAGCCATATCAGGTATAATCAAAGTTCGATATGTCGCGGTAAGCGTGTTCTGCGATGCGCGCGAGCCATATCGCCTTTCTTGCGCAACGTTTCCCGTGCACTTGTAATGTAATTTTCATGCAAACAGGTTTGAGTTAGTAATATAGGAATAAAAATATGCTCTCTGCGTTAAAAATGTACGTTACTGTGGCAGCATTTAACAGTGATTTTTTTAGGGAAATTATTGATACCATTGCTCAGGGCATACTGGCTGTGCTGCGAGAAATATTGGATGCCTTGAATGTCAAAAGTAGTAAAAAAATATGCTCTTGCATTGAAGTTGGGAGTTATGCAGAATACTCTACCAAGCTTCAAAGTAGCTCATTTTCATCTTTATGGTATGCAAACTTTTGGCACTGAACACCTGCACATGAGTACTAAGTTGCTGTGCCAGGCAAGATAAAACAAAAAAAGCCAAAAATGTTCAAATTTAAGTAAAAAAAATGCTTAACTTGTTGCCATGGTGACAACACTGCAAAAGGAGGTTGTCCAGTGCGATACAGCCAACCAACTAACCTACTTTGCATTGAAAGCCCATTGAAACCCATCTCCCCTCCGTTTGGTTTGCAAAGGGGGGTATGTACTCTTCACGGAGGAGCTGAAAATGATGTTTTCTGGAAAGAGAAAGGCTGTAAAAGGCACTCCAATTTCAAGGCAAGGCCTTCCAGAAGCCCCATGTTCAAAAGGACATGAAAGGCTACAACCGTGACGACTTCTGATACGTGAAACCCATGTTGCAACTTCGGAAGCCGTTTTCTCAAAACAGTTTTTTTTGCCACCTGTGTCGCTTGTACCAGGGATTTCTTCATGACCGTTGGGTCTATTTTGATTCCGTTTCTTGCATTACATTCCTTGATGAACTGTTCAGGTCGTGACACTTTTGGTTTTCTAGATTTGTTTTTTTGTGATTTTTTTTTTCAAATAATCATTCACAGTTGACATGCCTGTTGCCCATTAACCTCTAAAAAAATGAAAACTAAAAAACATTGTGTTGTAAAAAAAAAATTCTAAAACTGTCACGACCTCGTCCATTCATTTGGGAATGCAAAGCACTTCGAACAAGTTTTCTATCATGTTTTATAAGCCGCTCAAGCTCGGTACAAGCGGAACAAAAAGAAAATTTCATACATAAAAAAGTTTTCAAAATATTACTTTGAAATTTTTATAGTGTTATCACAGAAGCATTTCCAGTTGCTGTGCCAATTTTCATCAAAATCCACAAAGAAATAAAAAAGTTGATTTTGAAAGCCACGTCCCCCCTTAAGGGGGGAAGTGGGTCTTTAATCAATTTTTTTATTTCTTATCCAATTTTGATAAAACTATGCACTCTTGTACAGTTTTTTGTGCTGATTCCAAATATCCAATCAGTTTTTGCAAAAGCCAATTAGCTTTAGGGATAACTACTAATTAGCCACCATTTTTTAAGGCCTAAATTTAAAAAAAAAGTGGTCCATAAAAAAATGTTTTCAACACATGATTGGGTAGTCAAGTGCATAAGCAATGAACTAATGGGAGCACTTTTCTCAACTTGGCTTTAGCAGCAGCTTTACAGCTCATTGAAAATCGGTGTTGAGATGGTGGCCATTAGTGGTGGAGGATAAAATGCAAAATAAGTAATTATTAAAGCTCATTTTCATAAATCTGTTCCCGAGCCGATTCAGCTGCCCGGCGCCTGTCCTTTTCGGCCATCCGTCTGGCACTTTCCTGGCCAGGAGTCAGGTTCAGCTCCTTGAGAATCCCCAGCAGAGGTCCTCTCGTTGCCTCCGTTGAACCTCATCACAGCTTCAGCCACGGCAGCTTCCACAGTGAAGAGGGACTCATGGCGCTCCTTCGGGGTTAGGGCCCATATCATGGAGTGCAGGCTCTCATTGTTGTTCTGCGTTTGTCCCCTCTGGCAACGCTCGAGAAGTTTCCTGTCCGAGAGGCGCTCGTATACTGGCCGCAGGGCTTTTACACGTGAGGTGGCAAGTTGTAGCGGTGTTTCGGCGTGGGCTCTCCCTTTGCAACAGCAGCATTTTGGTGGCACCACGAATCCGGACCAGTAGGGCACAGGCTGTGATCAGAGACAGCGTCGTTAGAGGTCACATGGTGGTATGTTGCCATCACCGCCTTCTGAGTCTCCTCTACATTGCCCTTGTGTGATTTCAGGGCCCAGCCGTAATACCGGCTCAACTTAGTGATGAGCTCTCCTGTCAGCCGTCCTTTTCTGCCAAGGCTCTCCGCACCACCGCTCTTCGACTTCAGTGTACGCAGGTTAGTTCCCATGCGTTTCTCAACATGGTTGATGCAGTCTTCTTTTACGATTTTTATGTAGCCGTAAACACCAGCTTCCGAAAGAGCAAGGTACGTGCGGCAATTTCCGTCACACAAGGTTGTTGTGTACCTCAGCCCATACTTCGCGAGCGACCTCTCAAAAAGAATGAGTGCTGCCTGCACCTCCATCTCCCCTGCCTTCTTGTCGGTGTTTTTCTGACACACGTGGCTTTCCTTCCATGACTGGTAGGCAGCATCATTTTTGTCCGGCGCACGCTCACAGCCGGCACAGAAATTGCTTAGGACCACGTAGTCCAGCACGAGCCCCGTAAAAAGTTCGATCACGGTCCCGACGCTGATGTGGGACGTCTGTCCGCGGGTCATCCATGAACCGTCGTAGGAAACGGCGATGTTCCCCGGATTGTCGATGCCGAGTTTGCGGTAAAGTTCACGAACGGACTGCGCGGACTCGGTCGTGACACTGTCGGCTGCACGAGTAGCAGCAAGGGTCGCTTTGTTTTTACGTAGTGCTGCCACGTCTTCGTATGCATCCCACGATGGGAAATGTTCATCTTGGCAAAGACGTCGTTTAACGCCGTTTGACGGTTTCCCCTCGACTGCATCGCGCGTGCAGCCAGTACGTTCACTACGAAGGGGTTCACCTTCTGTTCCCCTTCAACACGCGGAGAACTCCACGACGACGACAGGACTCCGCAGTTCGCGCATTCAAGGCACAATTTCACCGCAAGGCCGTATTCGCGTTCACCAGTGGAGACACTAATGTTCCCGCCACACGTTTTACACTTTACACCATTCATCAAGCCGTTCAACAAGTCCAGGCTCGCAATGACGAAGTTCGTATCGTCAACGGGGCCAGTCGCAATGTCGGGGCTCTTAGAAGCAAAGCAATCCATCTTTCTCTTCATTGCTGGTTTTAACGCAAGGTCATGTAGGCGCTTTTCAGCTTTCACTTTTTTCTCGCGTACTTCAGACAACTGCAGCATCGCTGTATCTAGTCGAACACGCTGCCTCGGTCCCGGCGGACCCGTCGGGGCTGCTAGGCCTATCTGGCTGTCAGGCACATCGGCGGCTCCGTCGGCTCCAGCATTACGCTCAGGGTCGCGTGCAATCTCTTCAGTTTCGACTGATGCGGAATGCTTCTTGAAGTTGTTCACTCGGGACTTCTTCCTTTTCTTGCCATGCTTCTTCCGCGTATGATGTTTTTTCGCCGAACCAGGCATCGCTTTGCATTGTCGCTGCCGTTCGCACACAAGAGAGATGGCGGCGGCACATCCGGGCAACCGATGCACCCGCGCGCGAAGCAGACGGCCTGCGCCGCACTCAGCCAATCCAATCGCGCCGTGGCATCACGTGCGCCCAACGTCCAATCAGGCCTCGAGTTTTACTTTTTTTCAATGCTTATTTTCTCTTAGCCAAGTGGGCGAAGCAGGACAGCAGTGGCGGGAGATTGAAGCGGGAGGAGCGTTCTTTCAAATGACACTGTGATGGCGCCTGTCGCTCCAGGGGGAAAACGGCTGCGCGCCGTGACAAAAGTACCGTTTTAGCGTTCGCTTTTGCGCGCATTGGGCTCGCGCAAATGTTTTGAATTGTTATTGCGAGTGAAATACTAGTTCCTGAGGTTTGAAACTTAGCAGACTTAGGCAGAAAGACTTGAGGATTCCGAAAATGCCACTTTCAAAAAATCGATTTTTTTCGCCAATTTTTGGTCCCAAAGACCCATGTTCCCCCTTAATGAAAAAAAAAAAAAAAAAACTGTGTGGCTTGAACTCCACTTTTCATAGACACAATCAGGCCATTTCTATGCTGTACACTGGGCAATCAATTCACGCATGACCGCCACAGCACTCTAGGTGGAGAATGTGGTCGATGGGAGTGACGCACAAGGTCTGCGTCACTCACCGCACGTTCGTTGGAGTAGGCTTCGCGCAGGCGTCGAGCCAGCTCAGTGGTGACGTAGAACTCCCACAGGCCGCTGCTGCTGTGGGCATCCAGCTTCAACACCACCTGGGTCTGAACAGGGGCCTGTCCAGGTAGGAAAAGGAGGAGTCAGCTCGCTCAGACAGTCGAAACACAGAGCGCATAGTCACAGGGTGTGGTAGAAGGTGCGCACACTTTGTGTCATTATACGCACTGAAAAAATTTTTGCACCGAAACTTTTTGCACTAAAACTTCTGCACTGAAAAAATTGGGACGTCCCCAATAGGTTCCGAGAGTGGAACTTTTCCCCTCAGGAACGAAAATGCACAATCGATAAATCGACACACACAAAAACAACGTCAACCTTGCTGAGAAATAGTACAACGGATGTCTCGCATAAATAAAGCCACGTAGTTGACTGATTATGCGGTTTAACGTGTCGATGCTACAGAGGCGCAATAGTGGAGGGCGCCGGATTAATTTTGACCCCCTCAGTATCTTTAACACGTGCTGAAATCTCAAACACACGGGCATTCTCACTTTTCACCTCCATCAGAAAAGTGGCTGCTGCAGCCGGGAATCAAACCTACTTTCTTAGGCGCAGCAGCACAATGCCTTAGCCACCGAGTTACCATGGTGGGTCCACCATGTATTTGATAAGAGTTGTGCAAGAATTGATGCAATCCCTCTACGTTCAATCAAGCATTCGCACACTTCACTTCAACACAGTTCAAATGGATGACGCCATGACTGCTTACATGTTGTGCACTCGCCACTCAAAATAGCTCACCTGGAAGGATTCATCCGGTGCATCGTCCAGGAACGTTTCCTCGGTGTTCACCGTTTCTGCCAGATAGACACGAGCGTACGACCCTGCCGCCAGGTGGCGCACGACCCTCAGCTGTTGGCCTCCTGCACGAGGGGGGCACCAGAAACTTCCAACACTGAACTTTCTGAATCTTCAGCAGAGCTCGTTTTTATACTTGGAAGACGATCATGAAAATTTCATCTCCCTCTCTTTCAAAGCTAACTACCTACTTTTTTTTGCAAACCCTTACACACTTGGCCTGGTACAGCATGAAGTCTCTTGTAGTGAAGTCACCATTCCTAGAAACATTACCAGAGTGGCGACACCTACCGTTGGGTACTGCGAAAAACTTCTGGGGGAGAAGTTTTAGTCGATCCGGAAAGGAGCACAGTCCAACCAATGTGGTTCACTTTTTTTTTTTCCTCCTTTTTGGGAGTTGTACACCTGGTCTCTGAGGCACGCCTTAGTGGAGGGCTCCAGATTGACTTCAACCACCCGGGAATATTTCAGCTTTACTATCTTGAGACACGGGCGTTTTTGCTTGTCAACTCTGCCTGAAAAGTAGCCACAATGGCCAGACTGAACCCTGGTCGCTGAGCCGCCACGACAATGTGGCCGACTGAAAATTCATCGTATGAATCTCTAGCAAAGCTGTGCTACGACAGACGACAAAGGGTGAGTGAGAGTCTGCCGCCACCCAGAGCTAGGAGCATCCTCTTCTCCGCATGCCTCATAAGTGTGCCCGATCTCCCGGTTGGAGGATACGACAGAGGCCTCTCACCCAGGGTGATGTGCGCGTCAGCCTTGAGGGCCGGACGGTTGCCGTTCAACTGGTGAAAGCGCCCTCGGTCGCTCTCCGAAACCTGCCACGAGCGAAGGATGCGGCTCCGCACTCCATCCGAGAATGGGTCCACGGAAAAGCCGCCTCTCCCCTGCTCCTCCCACTCCGCCTCTTCCACCATTTCCTCCTCCTCGTCCCCTGCCGCCTCCTCTTCTTGCTCCTCCCGACACCTGCGCATTGCATTGAGGCCGTCACACATCGAGCCTTTTACGGAGGCTCCAAACGACCTGCCTTCTCTATAGAGACTCTCACGCAATGAATATGCGAGAGAAATTGCCTTTACGGCTTGCAACAAAGCAGTGTTGCCACTACTAGCATGCAAAAGCTGCCAGCCATTACTCCGCCTGGAACAATGTGCATGTCTGTAGGGAATTTAAAATAGCAGCACCTTGTTTTGATGGACAGACGCCTCAATGCGTCACTGTTAGGGAAGGGTGCGAGAGAGAAACGAGCTTCTAGCTCAGCTAGGATCAAAGAAAAACCAGCTTTAAGGGACCAGTTGGCAAGCAACTGCCCTTCGGTTCTTTGGTCAGTGGCTTCAGCGTACGCGTGTACGAATCAACAAACAGTGTGGGACTCATCAGTGCGGATAAACGGGTTTGAATTGTAAAAGCAAGTAATTTTTGTAATTAGCTACAGTCGAGTCCGCTTATAACGATACCATTTATAACAATGTATCGGATATAACGATGAACAGCTATGGCACCGTCAACTTTTGTAATCTTTCTATGGTGAAATAAACCACTTATTACAATGCCCCAGTGCCACGCTATCGGATATAACGATTAAACCCGGTTATATTGTGCACCAAAAGTGCAACAGTGACGACTCTAATGACGTGGTTGCGCAGCCCACTCAGGTAGTGTCTTCGTAGGAGGCCCAATGCGTGACACAGTCCCTCGGGGACTTTGCTTTCGCCAAGGACGTTTACCCCAGCTAGATGAAGTACCTGTAGATGCTCTTGGAAAAGATTTGCGCTAGCTTCACACGTGGCAAACAAAGGTGACAGACTGTGGCTTCTTTTCTGCAAATCAGTAGTAGTACGACCTTGGTGGCATGCGAATAAAATATTTTGAGCTCTGTACCATTTTTTTATTTCGCAACCCGTTTATAACAATTATCGGTTATAACGATGGGATTTCCTTGGCACTCGGATATTGTTATAAGTGGACTAGACTGCATATGGATAGTGGGATGGCTGACTTGCAGCCTGTTCGTACCTCTACCAGCGACTAGAAAACACCGTGGAGTTCAGAGGCATCAGAACTTTTGAGTCTGGGAAAAGAAGCAAAATTTGTGGGCTGGGGTGCAAGTGCTGCAGAGTGAAAGCACACGTGTGTATTTCTTCCTGCAATCATATGTTGAAAAGAGCCTGCTTGAGTTTATTATTTTCCGCTCCTCCCACAACCCGCAATGCTTTCGGAACTGTTCCAGGTTAGCAACACGCGTTCTACAGCGATTTCAACCTGTTCTTGTTGCGCCAGTGTAACCTATTTTCCGTTGAGCGCAAATGGTGGAGCACCAATGAAGTCGTAGAGATCGGGTAGCAGCTTCACTGACACAGTCTAACTAAACACAGTCTCCTCATTGCTTGTCGCAAGTGAGAGCACTGCCTCATCGAGCGACACGCATTGGGCGATGTGCTCGAGTCGGAAGTGGGAATGTGCCTTTACAGTTTTGTACTAATGTGCACAAGAAGGAAATCTGTTGCCGAAATTGCACGCTGTCGCGGGTGCCGCCGTAGCAGCTAGAAACGTTCCTCTCCTGCTTGGCTCGACTAGCCATACGGCTTCGTTCTGCTCCTGAAGCCAAAATTAACAAAAAAGGGTGACAGCTGTTTCTCGCACTTTTCTTGCATGAAGCTCCTAAAAAATTGGATGACTAAATCTCTTGGAGCTCCACTTCCTTAATAGAACAACTTTTACAATGACAATGTTACTTTTTTGGAGCAACGGGCAACTTTTGGGCTTGGCGAGTATTGGCAGGTAACGAAAAAATGCTTCTCCCCAGTACGTGATGATGGCACGCTCGCAGAAGCGCCGTCCGTCTAGAAAGCTGAGCCGGATTTCTCTCTAGTAACCCAATGCATTGTGCTGACGACACCCACCCTTCCTGATTGATTGATTATGGGGTTTAATGCCGCCGACGCTACACCTAGGCTATAAGGCGCGCCATAGTGGCGGGCTCTGGATTGATTCTGACCACCTGAGGATCTTTAACGCGCGTCAATCTCGAACGCACGGACGTTTTCGTTTCCCCCCTCCATCAACCCACCCTTCCTGGTATTCCTCTTCCTGGTTCCCTTCCTGCCGGTACTCATCCTCCTGGTACCCCTCCTCCCCCTGCTGGACAGCAGAGGGGGGCTGCTGTGGGTGCTCCTCCTCCTGGACGGTCGGCAGCATGCCGCTGACCCCCCGACTCAGGGTGGCCCCCACCGAGTGGGCCGATGATGCCCCGCTGCTGCTGCTGCTCCCAGAGGACTTGCCCTCCTTGCTGCACTCGAAGATTGTGCTGGAGGTGGGGGGAGAAGAGGAAGGTGTCCTCTGTCAGAAAGAGGGTCAGCCCTGTCGCTAGTGCAAGAAGTAACCAAAAATTATAAATTCTTTTGTCAGGTTGTACAGAATCCCCCTCTACAGAGCAGCACCGTCTCTTGCTTGCCTGAAATTTGCATGCTAAAATAAATACGTGTAGATGAAGTTGGCATCACTGCATACTGTGGTGGTATGGTGCACCGCCCCATTGAAGGTGCTCTCCATAAGCGCTGAAGGCAGAAATACCCAAAGGGGAACCAATGAAGAGGCTGCCCTGGCCCCAACCTGGCCCCAACATGCTGATATTTAAAATCAGCATGTTGAAATACATAAACCATGCAATTTATATGCAAATCGGTCCATAAATTAAAAAAAAAGTTCTAAGAGGGGTGTTCCCCCTTAAGTGCTCTGCACTTAGGTTTCAATCTCTGACTATTCGATATTTGCACACCCCTACTATCAAGACATCAGTGGGGTACCACTCATGGGCACAGTACCACACGTGCAGCTTCATGTCTACTGTCAGTACCCTTCACACCGCACACGTCCACTCTCAGCGTCTGAGCTCTCCTAGGACAACATTAAAAGTGGTTTCTGCGCGCTTCCGTTTTGTTTGCAATGGGTGGGCAGCCCTAAGCCGGCAGAACACAGCCGCATAGAATTGATCCCCATCACATTCTCCCGTGAAAGGAGCACTGTTGGGACAAGCCTTGGACTATGAGCAGGACTCGGCCATACTGGCAAAGCTCGGCACAGGGCCCAGGCTAAAGACCACTGCAGATGGCAGTGTGGACAATCGAACCCCCCCACCATGGTCTCCCACCTGAGGTCTCCTGGTGCGGCGACCGAGAAGCGACGCTTGGCGGCCAGCACGGCGGGGTCTTCAACAGGAGCAGCCGCGGAGGCGGAAGGGGCCCCCTCTGGCTGCTGCTGGTCCAGCAACTGCAGCGATCCAGAGCAGACGGGATGAGCATGCCGCTCCAGGCAGTGCCATGCTCGGCTCATCTTCCAAGGCTCGCTTGGGCCATGCCTCTCGGGTGAAAAATGCCATAGAAACTCCAGAGCGGAATTGCCACATAGTGCAGAAGCATTCTCTCCACTGTTACACCTCTATGCATGCAGTGGATCCAGAGGGGGGGCCCTGGGCTCTATCATCACAGCTCTATTCAGCTCTATCATCACAGAAAGAGTAAGAACTGTGGTTTTATACAGCATCACGTTTGATGAGACTACGGATATCGCCCACGAATCGCAACAAGCGTCGGTGTTGTGCTAAGTGCATAGCAGCACACTCCGCGAGGACTTCCCTGAATTGGTCGCTTTGCAAAAGCCATCTGCCGAGCACTCTGAGACAATGAATCGAAGTGTCCACAAGACAACCATTACAGGTAAAGATCTGGGGCTTCTTGTTCTCACCATCCTACAAAGCCAATGACTGAATTTGAAGAACTGCGTCAGAGTCGGGACAGACAACTGTAGCACTATGGCGTAGCACATGGGGGTCGGGAAGGGGAGGTGACTTGCAAGCTGTATGAAGAGAGTCCTCGCTGGAACCAGTGACTTCAGAGAGCGCCATCAGCGACAGCTCCAGAGGGCTGTCCACTTTTGAACTGCTCTTACTTGAGCCAGCATTTCCGTGAATTTCGCTTCCTTTATAAAGTACAGCTAATTTTGCCTGGTAGAAGCACAAATTCCACGAGTTTTCCCCGAGTTTTTTCAGACTATTCAAAATCCCAGATAATTACCAGTTTTTCCTGTTTACCAGGTTGGTAGGCACCCTGCACTCACATCAATCATTTGTTTGTGTAGAAACTGAGAAACTTATTTGAAATGTTTATTTTGGAACAGTATACACCATTTTATGCTGTCTGGTACTTGAGCGATTGCATGTCCGTCTGAAAGTATGTCATATACCTTACCGGAATTTTGTTTCCGCTTTTTTGGCGTTGTGGTTCAGTCGCCAACGCTCCTTTTGCATTGAGTAAATTACCAAAACAATGTGTACTGACTCTTTTCTTGCTTTCTGCACGACATTTGAAGATGCAGAAAGCATCTCGAAATGTCATGCAGAAGCATCCCCCCCTTGATGCCACCCTGTATCCTACCTTGTATGCATGCTTCATGCATGCATGCATCCCAAAGCCTTCTATTGAACATCCCCATGTTACAGACAGGCAGACAGTTCTGGGAGGAGTCATGAAGGAATGCTCGCGCATTGAAGAAAAGGGGGACTCTGAAAGGGTTCGAAGAATACGCAGGCAGCAGCAGACAATCGTCTGACCTTTGGCCAGCATTACAGATGGCGGCAATGTTTGGGCCACATTTGCAGAGAAACCCTTTGAACCACTATAGAGGCATGCTGTCTGGCACCCGGCTGCAGATGCGCATGTTAGCAATTGTCACTGATAACACCGCTGCTCATCAGCGTCTTCCCGACGCAAACATTTCTGTGGTGTCCGCGTTGCTTGTCAACGCCAAAGTTTCGCCTGGCCGCCAGGTTTTTCTACTATTTGTCATATGCAGCTACATTAAAGCCTGAACGTAGCATCAGCCCCAGCTAGCACTGTTTAGGAGCTCTTTCTGAACTGGGAGGAGCCCCCACGCCTGCACACTGCCCCGAGCCCACCTACCGGTTGTGGTGCGACGGGTGGCTGCTGCTCCCCCTGGGTGTCGTCTGGGGCACCTGCGATGGCCACCGCTTGCACCATGGCGGTCAGGCCACCCACCGTGAAGTCTTCGCCCACCAGAGGTACCCCCGCGGTGAGAGGCGTCGAGGTCACCTGTAAGAAGTGCACGAGCCCCCAGTTTGTCATCTTCGAGAAGCTTACACAGGCAGCTTGTCAGGGCAATGGGTCAAAAGATGGCGGGAGAAGGAAGGTCCTTCCCCTCCTTTAGGAAAGCAAATACTACAGCCTCCTTTCAAGACCTGGAAACGTGCCCTGAAAGCCATATTTTGCTGTATAGGTATAGAAGTGTTTCAAGAGTGTCGTCAGAATGTAGGCGTCGCATCATGGCGTATGCGGCGTCTATGCCTGGAGCTGAAGGCTTACAAGTACAGAGAGCCATCTTCAGCTCATGAAGTGAACAGGGGGTGTTACAAGAAGTGGTCGACTTGTTATCTCCAAGGACTTCTTTTCAATTAATGTCTTGTGTTTCATGAAAGTGTGAGTAGTGTGCAGAACTGGACACATGTTGGAAGTGCTGTGAAAGTTTTGTTAGCCTGGTCTTCGAGTGTGTCCCCTGTTGTGCTAACCAGGGACAGGCTGTGTGTCTGTTGTCCGATAAGTTTGCGTATTCGCGTCCGAACCTTGAGGGTGTCTGTGTATGAGTTAATGTACGATAGGACCGACCCTCTCGCTTCACCTCTTGGTGCACACGCTTACCAAGTGCCTTCACACTTTTGAGGTTACTGGACGTGGGGTACCGATGAAGGATGCCCCGCGCCTTGTTCTGGGCCTCTTACGCCTGCCTACAGTCCTCATTCCACCAGGGCATTCTTGGGTTGCACGGGGCAGCAGAGGCCTGGGGAAGAGACTTTCCGGCAATGCCGAGAACGTGCGCCCTGATGAGTTGGGCTGCTTCCTCCACGTGTAGGCGTGTTGTGGATGCGGAGAGTAGTTTGGATGTTTCCATAAAGGTACTTCAGTTTGCTCTTGCTTCACTGAACCTTTTAGGGAAAGTGGAACTGTTTGCGCCTTTCCCTATGTACGCTAGTGAGGTAGGGAAGTCGTCACTGCCATATGGGTCTGTGCCCACGCCCCACTCAAGTGATGGAAAGAGAACTGCCGACATGATGGCCAAGTCAAGACGCGAGTATGTGTTGTGTTCTAAGTTATGGCATGTAGGCTGTTTTTCGTTGAAAAGGCATGCTCCGGAGGATATTAGAAACTTCTCTATCAGGCTACCTCAGTCATGGCCAAGTCAAGACGCGAGTATGTGTTGTGTACTAAGTTATGGCATGTAGGCTGTTTCTTGTTGAAAAGGCACGCTCCGGAGGATACTAGAAACTTTTCTATCAGGCGACCTCAGGCATCCATGCTGGTCAACTAGGGCCTTGAAATCAGAGCTTGAAAGTGCAAAATCAGGAGGAAAGATAAACTTTAGACTAGCCCTAAACAGTGCTTCGCACTAAATCGCCATTGTCCTGACATCTGACAGGTTCTAGTTGGTAGAATCAAGTGCAGAGGAGCATGCTTTGGTGACAAAGTCGTGAGGTTCCAAATGACCAGTCCAGTTCTTAGCGTACAAACGGTTCTGTCCAAGGACTGCGTGGCAAGAAGGAAGAGCTGACCTTGCGGACGAAGCTCTTGGAAGGTGCGTAGGTGAAGTTGGTGTCTTCCGCCAGGGGCTCGACACCTTGGACGCCATCCTCGTCATCCTCCACACCATCTTCCGCATCCTCATCATCCGGCATGGGCTGCAATGCAGAGCAAAACACCATTGCAGAGAGCTCTCCTTGGTCGTAGACTGTTCGCCCATTCGTGGACAATTGACATTGGCCACCATTAATAGGGTCAGACGCTTTAAATTTCTTGAGCGCATGCCCTGTGGCACAAAACACAAGATTGCAATCTATACACTCTAACCTCGTCATACAGACACTTGGATATATTGAATTATGGCCTGCACCAAACTGTTTTAGCTTACACCCCTCTGAAAACAAATTCAGTTCAATCTTCCCGCCTTCACATAGCGCTCGCCATTTGTTGGAATTTCCTGCAACCACGCACCTCCCTGTAGCAGCCCATGCTTTTTATCATTAAACTGGGACTGATGAGCACCCTTCATACCTACTGAGATTACACTTCCCATGGGTGAGTAGTCGTCTGAGCAGTTTTGTTTTGCACCATCTTGGTACAATTTGTTTTGGCAGAGTTCCAATAAAACACGAGTTCCAGCCGTTTCCCATCACCACACGCCTTTGGCAGGAGCCCATGCACTGACAGCAGGCAGGAGTTCCTAAAGTGCACAACTTCACGGAGAACTACGTAACTATGACAAGTGAGAAATTACTGAACACGTGTTATACTGGTAAGATGCAGCTGTCATACACTTTCTTCCCTACCCTTGTCCTTGAAGAAGAAAGTGTACGACAGCTGCACCTTGCCGGTACTCACATACGGAGCAGAAACTTCGAGGCTTGCCAAAAGGGTCTAACTTAAATTAAGGATGACTCAGCAGGCAATGGAATGGAAGATGATGGGTGGAACATTAAGGAGTGGGTCAGGGAACAAATGCGTGTTAAGGACATATTAGTAGAAATTGACAAGAAGAAATGGGCACGGCCTGTAATGCGAAGGCAAGAAAACGGTTGGTCATTAAGGGCAACAGAGTGGATCCCTAGAGAAGGCATGCGTGGCAGGGGGCGGCAGAAGGTTAGGTGGGCAGAAGAGATCAAGAAGTTTGCGGGGATAAATTGGTCGCAGTTAGCACAGGACCGGGGTAATTGGAGATCCATGGGAGAGGACTTATCCCTGCAGTGGGCGTAGATAGTCTGATGATAATGACGATCATCAATATACCGCTAGTAAGCAGAATTGGTACGTGCACAGCAGCTGACCTCGGGCTCGAGTTCAGCAAAGGGCACTCGGTACTGGAGACCCTCGGCTTGATTGCGAGGCAGCGGCGGCTGGCTGTAGCTGGTCGGAGGCCTGCACAGAAGACGATGCAGACATGAGCCTGTGACCAGCAGAGTCCAGGCCATCTCGGAGGTGGTTTCAGTGTCACGCTGCTTTAGAACAAGCCCTTTACCAAACTCTTAGCCAACAGCATGGCCCCCAACAACAGTCCTTGGGACACCCAAAACTCCCCCACAAACCAGTAGCATGACTGACGTCTGACAAACATGTACAGGGCATATCAGTGCTGTGCCCCCCCCCCAGCATACTGCTGACAAGTGTCAAAAAGCATTACCGAAATAAAAACAAGGCATGTTTTGAGTTCACATCACATCATTTTTGTGCTGCGTTGCTGCAACCAGCAGTGTGGTTGGCTGGGACCAGTCCGTTCACTGTAAGCCGAACACTACCCTATCAACTTCCTTCTTTTTTGTTGCAACGAATTCCCTGTCAGCACTGAAAATTAAAGGCCACCTTGATTTGTTAAGAAACACCGAGGCATACGATACTAGCGTGGAAGGGTGAATGAGCCCCCACAGCACGGTCCTTCGAACCAAAAAGGTACCACAAAGACAACGGCTGCGATTTGACTGCAGTTCTTTTGACTTCAAGAGCTATCACACTGTTATGAGAGCCACTCGACAGATGGCACAGTAATGCCAGAGCTTCTAAGCTGCTCATACGAGCCTACGCTTCATTTCCATCTCCCTTGTGAACTCTAGCCACTTGCCATTGCTTTGTCGCTGTGAGCGGCAGATTGAGGAGTGTGTGCGGGCGTGTGTGAGTGCACACAGCACTCGTCTTTGTGCCTGCTGGTTTCTGGGAAGCGGTAATGAACACTGAATGTTCACCCACTGCAGTGGCTCAATAGCCAAGGAGTTGTGGCGCTGTTCTCAAGGATGCGGGTTCAATCGAGCTCCACAGGGGCTGCTTTTCATATGCAGGCTAAAAGCGAAGGTGTCCGTGTGTGCAATGATTTTGGCGCACATTAAAGGCCAACTGCACTCAAAATTTCGACCGCGCGAAATCACTGTTCCTGCATAGTATGACTAAAAAGTAGGGGTGTGCGAATATCAATTTTTTAATTTCGAAGCGAATTCGAATAATAAAAACAAAGTTCGAATCGAATCGAATATTTTTCGAATACGAATACTTATTGTTTTTTGCAAAATTAATGTTTTCACCATCTAGAGACAAAAACTGCAACTTTATTGCACAACAAATCACACAAAGTAAAATTAGGAGTTACACAATACCATTGCACTCAACAGGTTAAGGTCTGCACTCACTTAAATGTTCACATGGAGAAGGGTTAACTGCTCGACATGTTCGGGGAGCAGTGACAACCTCCTGCTCGTACCACTTTACCAGATACCGAAAACAGCCGCTCACTTGAGACACTAGTGGCTGGCATGCCCGAGCCCGTGCACATTGCCGCGCGCTGATACAGTAAAATCTTGATGATACTAATCTCGCGGGACTGCGAAAAATATTCGTATCATCCGAAATTCGTATGAACCAACAGACGAAAAAATTTAGCGCTGAAAAAAGTTTTCGTTTATTTCTTTTTCTACTTTCGCGTGAAGAAATTCGTGATTTTTTCTGCTTTTTTTAACCCCCGTGCCAAGCGTGAACCGCATGGTGCGTTTTTGCACGCGATTCGCTCGCCTCGGCTCTGCGAGCGCTGTATTTTCACGCCCACATCGACGATTTCGCGCCCGCGGTAGCGCCTACCTCGGTCAGAAAATGATGCACGACGCGCGCGGCAGAATGGAGGAGCCTGACTACTTGCGATGAGATCGAGACAGCCGGCTTGGCTCCGCCGGAGATGGTTAGGCTTAGCACCCCAGCAAATATTTTATGGGCGCTTTTACTAGCGGCACGGATGATGTTTTATAGTACCGTTTTCGCATGTATTATCAGCTCCTTTACCGCACAAGCAACTTCGTGTCTCCCTTGAGCCGCATTTTAAAGAGCGGTTAGAAGCGGTCGCTCGAGCGCCCGCGCCCCTTCGCGGCTGGAGCCGACGCCATGTTGACGCCGCCGGCCGCGCCGCACGCAGCGTGGGGGTGGTTTCGCGGCGGTGTCAGCGCGTTGGGCGTGCGCAGAGCGCAGAGAGTTTTCGCGAGCAGAAAACAACAGCCCGGCCGTTTCTGGAGAAAGAGTGACAAGTAGGGGAGCGAGAGCCGTCACTTGCTCGTTCGGCAGTCGGGTGCCTCGCCGGCTCATTCGTATCTTCCGCCGGGCCGCGCAGGTCCGTTTGTAACAGCCGAAATTTTTCCCATTGCAAACGATGCAATTTCGCCAGGACTTTTCGGAAATTCGTATCATCCCGAAATTCGCACCCCCAGAATCGTATCATCCAGAGTCCACTGTAAATAAACACCGATACAAACACGCTCTGAATTTTTTTTTTCTTTTTTCTTTTTTTTTTTTTAGTTTTAGGTGGTTCGAATATTTCGAACAATAAAAGTGTCGTTCGAATCGAATCGAATACCAAAAAATTCGAATCGAATATTCGAAGTTTCGAATATTCGCACACCCCTACTAAAAAGACCGCGATGTACGAAGTATGACGCCTAAAATGTGCGTAATTACGCCGCAAGCGACCAGCAAAAATCGACGATTTTGAAAACGAAACTGGGCAAAACGCGGCCATTACGAGCAGGCGGAAGTGACGTATCAGGCGTCGGCGCGAGCGGCAAGACGGCCTGGCCTGACGGCGCAAGCTGTGCGGACCGGCCGACGCGGCCGGCTAAGCCAGCCAGGAGGAGAGGGTGAGCGCGCGCGTGCGGGGGTGTGGGGGGCGCGAAGAAAAGCGAGCGCTTGTCCCGCAAGCCCGACACTATTCATGCGCTCCGACAGCAGCACACTGTGTAGGCATGATGTCGCGGCGACACTCGAAACGGAGAGAAGCGTAGGGTTAACGAAACTTCATCGGAGCTATGAAAGCCAGGCGTACCGGCGGCGCGAAATGCGAGTTTCCTGGATTCTCCCGCTGCGAGGCAGGCCGATCGGCCTGGACGGCTGGCATGTCACTTCCACTAAATGGCTGTTTGCGCGACACGCCGGCAGGTGCTTTGTCGTCTGCAAGGGCGTTATTTTGAGTGCCTGAAACTGAATAACCACGCATTCCACTGAGCTACCGGTCGCGTCGCAGTAGTTCTCATGGTACCTACTACACATTTCGAAGGCATTTAGCCAGGGTGAAATTTGAATGCAGTTGGCCTTTAAGGGTGGACACTGGTCTTGAAACAACTAATTCGCAAGTAAACTCTGAAACTTGTCAGTCTTGCCTGCTTTTTTCCCACTGATTTCAAATATGCCACTATTTTTTCAGTTGAGCAATTAGTTCCCAAGATAATTGGGGATAATTGGCCATTTTCAGTCAAACAACAGACAAAACCGTGTTGGTCATAAAACTGTAATCCTTATATTTTCCAATACTATGAACCTTGGGGAATTAAAAAACAAAGAAGTTTTTTGGTGCGTCGCTTGGAACTAATTTTACAGCTCATTAAACTTTGGTGGCACCGGTGTTAATGAACCATTTTGAGGGCCCATTTCAAACACTGAAGTTTAATGAGCTGTGAAATTATTTTCAAGTGGTGCATCAAAAAACTGCTTCGATTTTTGCATTCACCAGGGTTCATAATATTGAATATAAGGATTACGCTTTTATGACCAACACGGTTTTGTCTATTGCTTGACCAAAAATGACCAATTATCTCCAATTATCTTGGGAACTAATTGCCCAACTGAAAAAATAGTGGCATATTCGAAATCAGTGGGAAAAAAAGCAGCAACACTGACAAGTTACACATAGTTTACTTGCAAACTAGAAGTTTTAAGGCCAGTGTCCACCCTTAAAGATCCCCAGGTGGTCAGAAATACTCCAGGGCCCTCCACTACAACGCACCTCATAACCCGAGGTGTATATTTGGCATGTTAGACCCCCAAAATTTTGAACTCTGGACACAGTGTTATTCCTATGCGGCAGTCCCTTGGTCGGGGCAGACACAGCTACGCGTGCGGCAGCTTACCTGTTCTCGTCCCCTTCCTCCATGGGTGGGCCCATGGGGGAGCCACGTGCAGGGAAGACTGCACCGGTCACGGTCGGCTCCGTGAACACTTGAAAGGGTGCGGCCACTGGATCACCGGCACACTGCTCGGCACCGGCGCCCGTTTCGTCTGGGACAGAGAAGACGGCACGGCCTCAGCCGACTGACAGCCCACTGCGGCTCTTCTCACCAACAGCCGAGTTGAATTATTCGAGTCTAGTAAAAGTGACGGGTGCATCGCACTGAGAAATAAGTATGAACACTGTCACACCGCATCAGCTCCTGCCTGGATGCAACGAAGTTGACAATTTTTCATTGCATGCAGGTTTCAAGTTAAGGCTGACGGGAATGAAGCAGAAACGAAGCCAAAATGCGAGACATCAGTGAAGGTGAACTCGCCCCTCAACGATTTATGCCACCGTAAAAAACTGCGCGAGTTACACTTGCTGCTTTCTTTGGCACAAGCTCAGGCACTACATGGCGCTCCGAAGAAGCAAGGCCACTTACCCCCACATTCAAAAATGTAATGTAGGTATCACTTTTGCCTTGGGGAAGACACGGGTCTTAGAATCCTAAAATTTCGCCAAAAACTTTTTTTTAAATCGCTCTTTTCAGAAAGTAGAGCTATTTTTCTTCCAACCAGCCAAATATCCAGGCCCAGGAGCAAGTATTGGAGCCGTAATATCAATGGACCTTTTTCCAGTAGTGCTCTGCGCACGTGCTACTCTCGTTTTCAGAGCGATTGATCCGCCATTATTCGGGGGCAAAATGTAAACAATACGAAGCCATGCTGAATCAGCCAGTTGCGAACGCCGGACAAGCTGAGTGCTGCTCCGTTCCCTGAGCCCTGAAAGCAGCCGACAGGTAGGCGCTACCGCTGCCATTGAAACATTTCTCCGCCACCAAAACCAAGCACGGCACCTGGGACGGCTTCCTCAACTGCGCAAGGCAGGCAGAAAAAAAGGGGGCGTGTTCTATAATTCCCCAAAGTGTAGTTCGGGTGGCTGCCGCAAGAGGGCTACTTTACTGAAAGAAGGTCCAGTTATAGCACTGACAACTGCTCAAATCGACCCAAATTCCACCAAAAACCGACCAAAAGAGAGCCACCTGCTGACCACAAAACAAACCTTCAAATGATGCGGTGTGCGAACAAAGCCCAAAGCCCACTACGCACTCTTCCCCTGCTCTGTAGCTGTTCGGGCGGCGGTGTGTGAACAAAGCACCAAACGTACTCCGCACTCCTTTCCTGCTCTGTGCTGTTCCGCAACTTTTCCATTACGCTCCATGGTTTTGTTGAGCTGTGTTCAAACCTTTTTTTTGTGCTCCTGTTGCACGGTGCACGATGGGCCCGTACATGAGCTGCACATGTAGTTTTAAACTGAAGGTGGTGGAGCACGCATTGATGCATGTGAAAACTGCGCGGCTGGGCGGCAGTTGACCCAGTGCATGAACGCAACTGGCGAAAACAAGAGGCTTTGACGATGAGCAGGGATCGCCGTCTGTTTAGTGAGCCCAAAGGGAAGTTCCTGGTGTACGAAAAGAAGTTTTGGAGTGCGTTTATGCCATGGGAGACAATGCGCCGTGGGTTAACGACAAATGTGAAACAGCAAGCAACTTCAGTGAGGAGGACAGCTCAATGGCGAGTAGGTGGACGATGGCAGGTAGGTGGCCACTAGCACGTTGGGAATAAAGAATAAATTTCCTTACGCTTACCTAAATGTTTTAACTAGAAAGGTTAAGTTTTGGCAGCGCTTCTCTTGGCATCTTTATCGTATGAAGTTTCACAACTTTCGAAAATCTGCTGAAACTTTTCCCGCATAATGAACCCTCCCCCCAAATTCACGCCGAAGTTTCTTGGAAAAAAAAGTGGGTTGATTACGCAAGTAAATAAGGCGTCTTTAGTGCCCGTTATTAGCAAGTAAAAACCTGGTTGCACGACGACATTTTTGTGTCACTTCTCTTCTGGCTACCACTAAGCAGTCTGCCCCCTTTCCTTTCACCGTGTTAGAGAAAAACTAGAAAATACGCACCTACGATTGTGTCAACAACTCCTGTGGCATTACATTATGTAATGGAAATACGGCGGGGAAAAAAGAAGGGTCCCCTTTACCCCTTTTCGTGCACCAAGACTGTAGCCCGAACGCAGAGGGAGCTCTTGCCCCGCAAGCTACGTCTAAACGCCATATCGCTCCTGCAGCCAGTTGCTGAGGCGCAGTTAATATTTTGTAATCATTTTGCGCCATTGATGCAACCAATGTGCAATGTGCTACAGCAGAACCTCGTTACAAGAGACACTTGGTTACAAGAGACATCTGAATGAAAGCTGTCTGGTTTGTTCTCCCATGTTCGACCTGTTCGCAGCACTGCATACAAAAGACCTGGGTTGCAAGAGACACGTTTACCAGGTCCCTTGAGAATGTCTCTTGTAATAAGGTTAGACTGCACATGGCTAATAGAGCCCCTAGTTCATACTGGCCCTTTGGAGCCTGTCGTTGCTTTGTCGGCAAGTCGAACCCATTGTGGTGGTGCCCTTATGTGATGTTGCGGACACGTGGTGGATTTCAGAAGGGGAGGGGCGGTACTGCTGCCTACCGTAGCTAGCTAACCAGAGTTTCATCACTGTAGCGACACCCTTTAAGCCAATGTTGGCATTCGATGCATGAAGGTAGCCAGTAACCCCACAATACTCAGCATTAGGCAGATGCATGGAAGACAACACCAGCAAGGCAACATTGAGCAACAAGTTTTGTTGCCCATGAATGCAGTAGAATCTCTACAATACGACTACAACTGGTTTGAATTTTGCGATGATACAAATTTTCGAGGTGTTTCGAATGGACTACGCTATATAAAATACGCTACACGAATAGTTTCTGGAGCCTCCCCGATTGATACGAACGCGTGAACGACCGGTGCATTTGAGAGGTGATGTGACGGGCCTGGCAGGGGGAGGGGAGACACCGCGCACTGCACAGATGCTGTAGTTTTCTCTCAATGTTCTGTAATGCACCGCAAGTGCTGGCAGCGTGAGGGAAGGAACCACAGCAAGGTTTTATGCTTTTCAAGTGGCATTCCTCACTGACATGGCAGGAAGGAAAGGACAAAACAGCATGTGGCCTCAACAAAATCTTCCCATCGAGATCCTACTGTACAACAAAAATTCAGTGTGGATTCAGCTGCTTCTACAGAGTGAATAATGGCCAGTACGTATGATCCACTCATTTCACAAAACTTTCCAGGAACTCCCACAATATTTTTGCATTTTGTGGCAGAGGCACTTTGTCAGCCCTTTCCAAGACGCAGCTTTCCGGATCAGCTCAATCGGGCACTCGTTTATTCCTTTCCACACCCGAAAACTACCTCACCAATAGTGCACAAACGGAGGTACACTTAGATCGAGACACTTTCTGTGGTTGGGGCGCTTGGTGGAGCGAGCCCACCCACAGAACCAAACCGTGCAACAGGACGGGCGCACCTGTCCTCTCAGTGTCAGGTGCAGCGCCAGTGCAGGACGGTGGCTGGGTGGGTGAGGTGGGTGGCTCGACCCCGGACTGCCCCAGGGTGCCGTTCCACAGGCTTCGCACCACGTGCGAGACGTCGGCGGTGGATCGATGGCTGCTGTGGGCACTGCTGGGGGTCACGACACCGTTCCCAACAGTTCCCGTCGGGCTGCCAGGGGTGTCGTCTTCCTTTTTTTCCTCCTCCTCACCGGCTGCCAAAGATAAGGACACCATTGAAAGCTGAGTTGAGGCAGTGATTTGAGCTAGTTGGTGGAAATCAAAACAGCGCTGACGGCAACTGGTAGTTTATCTGGGTAGTTTCTTTATCAGTCTGGTGGGCTATACATCTGGCCATATTGTTGATCCTGTGGTGGTCCTTATTCCAGCTGCACACTTAAATGACACTTCTCATGCTGTTCCCACTAGCCAAAACACCAGCAGTAGATAATGGGTGAAAATTGGCTCCATGTCACGGCACGCACTGCTGCGAATGGGGCTCTTCACTGACGGGGTTATCCCCTCACTAAAACTAGGCAATAAAGTAGTTTTACTCCACGTATAGCTTACTTACGGCGCAATTTTTCCAAGAAGCAAATTTAAAATGGCACGCGAGTTGAAACTGGACGCAAAAACAACCATTTATTTCAACACAGTAACCTCCGTTTACACTCAAGGATAGCTGTCACACTTATTAGCTGCCGTTACTAATTGACTTGATAACTTTATGAACTGAATAACAGTGCATGCACTAAGTCAATTCCTGGTTTTTATTTTGGCAAACCTCGCATAAGCAGGTTTCAACTTGGCTGAACATTAATGTGCTCTATTTTGTTCTAAAAAGAGTCTACCAAAGGCGAGCTTAGTCACATCAACAAAACTGCCTTTTCTTTTTTACCCGTCAAGCGTAAGTCCATTTGGAACCCTGGGCGAGTTCCTGGATTGGCTCAAAATGTACAAGGCTTACAATGCAGACTTCTGGGCAGCCCCCCCCCCATTGTCCAGAGTTACTTGATACAGGAGTTGTGAAACTCCCCATAAGCCCCATGCATCAAAAAGCGGCCGTAGGATTGGCCCAGTGCTTTAGTAGTAGAAGAACTTTTGTTGTGAGAAGAAAGGGGAAGGGGACGGGGGTGAAAAGTTGAGAGGGAGTTCATGGGTGGGGCCCGACGTCCAGGGCTCCAGATGCAACGGCTCCCACCTTGGCTCTCTGCATCAGACGTTGCTGATCTTCGAGAGATGAGCTGGCAAGGGCTGCCTCCCATGTCTCGATAGGATTAATCTGTATACTATTGTTTTCCTGGGGCCAGATGCGCGGGCACGCCCAGGTTGCGTGAAATAGCGTGGCTATCTCTCCGCACTTTGCGCACGTTTCTTGGAAGGAATTGGGGAACATTTTTGCCAGTCGTGATTTGCCAGTCACCACACCCTACTCACAGTACAACCATCAGCAACGCTTATAGAAGTTTTACCAATCAGAAGGGGGAAAAAGAGCATCTGTCTTAAATGTGCACAGCTCTCCATCAAAAAAGGACGAATGCTTCGAGGATCTACTCTGGGAATCTAGCAAAATTGTTAGAAACAACAAAATAATCACCACAGGAAATTTCAATGCTCCGCACAAGGAATGGGGCTACGAGCGAAACAGTACGAAAGGAGAGGGACATCTCAGGGCAATTGAACAGTTGGGACTGATCTACATAAATGACCCAACAAATCTCACCAGGTCCGGGGATGAACACGCTAGAGACACATCCCCGGACTTGACCTTCACCAAAGAAACAGAATGACATCACCTGGACTAACACACAAGAAACACTCGGAAGCGATCACAACATCAGAAGTATTACGGCCCTCGCAACCAAATTTCGGAAACCACTAGGTGTGGCAAAACTAACCAACTGGAAAAAATACAGAGACTCCATGCAAATGGAAGAAAACCAAACGAAGTGACAACCTTAAAAATAAGCAAAAGAACTCCACAGAGATTATACACAGAACTGAACTGACCCCAAACATAGACAACCATTTAGCTCACCTGTGGGATGCAAGGAGAAGCCTCAAGAAAAGATGGAAGAGTCAAAAGAAAAACAGGAAGTTCAAACAAAGAATCAAAGAAATCGCGAGGCAAGCAAAGGAATATGCAGATCAACTAGGCAGACAAAATTGGAACAATTTCTACGAGTCGCTCAAAGGAACCAGCAGCACATCTAGAACATGGGCTATACTCAAAAGCATGCTAGACCCGCCTCCAAAAGACGAGAAAACAACCACAACTTGAGAAGAGTGGCGCACACCTTCCCAGGGAGCGATGAAGACCTTATCAAGGCCCTTAAAAATAAGTACTGTACAGCGCAAGAGAAGGAGACCCACCCAAACACATAAAAGGGAAGTAAGAACGAGTATATGGACAGGAAAATATCAAGCGAGGAAGTCCTCAATGCAATGATGTCGGCAAAAAAAAAAAAAAAGTGCCCCAGGAAAAGATGGAGTCACAAACGCCATGCTAAGAAACATGGGAGTTCAGCAGGTGGAAGAAATCCCAGAATACATAAATGAAAAACTTTGGATACCGGACACTGTACCAGCAGAATGGCGACATTCGGATATTGTATTTATTCCCAAACCAGGCAAGCCGCCTACAATTGAAAACCATAGACCTATGTCTCTTACGGCATGCGTAGGGAAACTATGAGGGAATTATCACCAATCGGCTAACCAACTACATAAAAGATAACGGCATCTTCCCAAATAGCAGGATAGGCTTTTGTGCAGGACTGTCCACACAGGACGCCTTCCTACTCATAAAGGAATAAGTAATAAAGAAGGTTGCTCAGGGAGAGCACTTTATCTTAGTCCTGGACTTGAAGGCAGCATTTGATAACGTCTCCCACAAAGCCATTTTAGAAACTCTCAGCGAAATGAGCTGCGGCGAAAGAACCTTCAAGTTCGTAACAGCGTTCCTATCCAACAGAACAGCAACGGTAGGAATTGGCCACCTGAGATCAAAACCCTTTCAGATGTCAAATGCAGGCGCGCCACAGGGACCCATCATATCCCCTCTCCTCTTTAACATTTCCATGATAAAGATCGCAAACAAGCTGAGAGAACTCCCAAACCTTGGACACGTCATCTATGCAGATGATAACGATATGGGCGTCGCAAGGGTCAACTTCAGAAAAGAAAGGAATCTTCAGAACGCCATAAACTGGGTAGTAAAGCTGGCAGGCCAAAATGGACTCCAGTGCGCCCCGGAAAAATCAGAGATAGTAAGAATCCGCGCACACCGAAGCAGCGACAAGGGAGAGAAGATAGCTGTGAAGATTAACCAATCCGTAATCCCAGAAGGTGACCACATTCGCATCCTGGGAATGACCATGCAAAGAAATGGAAGAGCCGATCTAACTATTGAAAAAAATCAGTAAATCTTCAACCAAGCTAGCCCAAATTGTGAAGGGAATCACTAAAGGCAGAGCCAGATTGAGGGAAGAGGAAACATTAAGAATCATGCAAGCCCTCGTCACGAGTAGGCTGGCGTACAGCTTACCATATCACAACCTAAACAAACAAGAAAAAGAACTAACAAACATTATGATCAGGACGGCATATAAAGCAGCAGTGGGCCTACCATAGTACACGTCCACGGAAAAATTATTTCAATTAGGAGTGTACAACACCTTCGAAGAGATCAAGGAGGCATTACTAATCACCCAGAAGGAAAGCCTTGCCACCACTAGAACTGGGAGAACCATCCTTTGGACGATAGGTAGCCCCCCAGAAAGAACACGACTGGACGCCATGACGGACTTGAAACCTGAACAGCACAGTCACATCAAAACCCTTCCTGTACCGAAAAACATAGACCCCATAGACATAGGTACACAAAGACAGAAGGCAAGCGAGAGTCAAATACCTCAGAAAAAAAATTCAAGGATCGTGAAAACACGGTCTATACACATGCTGGAACATGTGACAAAACCAACGCCACACTAGTGGTCACAGATTTCAAGGGAGCTATGCCAGATTGTATGACAATTAGACAGTCAAACACAGAAGAAGCGGAGACTGGCGCCATCCTCATGGCAATTCGACTCGACGAAAATACGAGCAGAAGTCTGAACCTAATAACAGACTCCAAGAGAGCAGTATTGAATCTTGCCGCAGGAAGAATACCAAAACGCCTCAAAAACCTTCTTCCAGCTGAATTGAAGAAAAAATACAATATCAAATGGTGTCCCAAACACGAAGGACTGGAGGGTAATGAAGCAGTGGACAAGGCAGTGCGTGAACTCGCACCGCACACCTGACGATCACGCTTATCACACCCCCTCCCCGAAAAATATGGAGAAAGACTCTCGCTTATTATGCAGAAGAGAAGTACCTTTCCTACTCCACACAAGAAATTAAATGCTATAGAAGCTGAAATCCTGAGGCAAATACAAACACGTACCCACTGCTTTAGATATGCCACACAGTGGCGCTAGTGCTAAAATAAACTATACAACGTGCTTCGCCACTCGGTGACGTAGGCGAAGAATGGTGTTTGGGTGCCTCCGTAAATTTGTTGTACGGAAGGAGCCCAATGTGTTCAACCAAGCAAGTGCTTTACATGCATTGGAAGCCAATGCGACCGTGTGGTCAGTGAGATGCGTCGTTGCTGGCGCATTGTCATCTGCTGCGCGTCATCTGCGGTCTTCCGGTGGCAAGAACAAGAGTTAAAAATTAGCTTCGACGACTTTACGCAAGCTTTACAGGATTATTTGGAGCCACTTGATCAGCTACTGGATTAGTTTTGGCATACAGTGTGATGTAGGCCGAGCGAGAACTACAAATTTAGTACTCCAGGTCGGACATATGTTGTGCCCGAGTGTTCCACACAAGCGCCTGTTGGTCGAGGCAGTTGCGCAGACGCAGAAACATTCGCAACATAAAAAATGGAGTTAAAGAAGCAATAAATACCCCATTAAAGTACAACAATAAAGAATTATGCACCTTTAGAATAAAGTTTAACATTGCCTTGTCAGTTTGAATAATTAGCATGGTTTAGATAGTGCATGCAGTGGCCACAATGGCACTACCGTATGCACAATCCAAAGTTGGGGGGGGGGTCCAGGTGCGGGCCGCTTTTTGAGGTGGAGTTTCGCGACTGCCTACATCAAAGCGCTCTTCCCATTGTCAAGCGCATATAGGAAGGGAATTCATGACGCACCGTCACTGTCCTGCCCATTCTCCGTGGCCAGCCCAGCAGCCAGTCTGGAGCGCTCCGTCTCCAGGATGCTCTGCTCCAGAAACCCGATCCTGTTCTTCACTGCAGCCTCATCCTGGCCGCTGGGCCTGCAAGGGTGGGACACACTCAGCATTACATATGCACGTGCTTATCCTATGGAAGACCCAGCAAACCTGCACAGAACAGGGCACTGCTGCCCTTGGCAGTAGCAACAAGAAAATGCAAGCTTGGTTTATTAAAAAGTCCACTCTGTCCCAATAACAATGATAATGTTATCACAGACTTCAAACAAGCAATCAAGATATTAAGCAGTGGTGACTCCTGGGCCACTTTCTAGCAATTGCTCTACGACGTGAAAGAATATCTTGTTTGTGCAGTTGGTGGCCTCCGACCAATCCCATCGCCAAGAAACATGACCAGGCAGTTGCAGAGGGTCCTCTAGCTCTGTGATTGTATCGCTTGAATTGTAATGTGTAGTCAACATTGATTACTGTGTATTTAGTGCTGCCCCATATTCCATCCCTTTAGCAAGAAATTCAAAATTTTCCAATATTTCTTGGGTTTTCTTGGTTAAAAAAACATTTTCCATGGCTGGAATGGAGCTGAGTGAGTTACCAAAGGCCAGTTTTTTTAAATCGAACAACGCTGTATTTTGTCTTCTCAGGCCAGCAATTTCCAGAAGATATACCGTAAAAACCCGCGTATAGCCCGGGGCTTCTTTCTAAATGTTAGGGTGCCAAATTTCGGCCCCGTACCCGCCGCGGTGGCTCAGTGGCTAAGGCATTGCGCTACTGAGCATGAGGTCGCGGGTTCGATTCCCGGCCGCGGCGGCCGCTTTTCTGATGGAGGCGAAAAGCGAAAACGCCCGTGTGTACGAGATTTCGGCGCACGTTAAAGATCCCCAGGTGGTCAAAATTAATCCGGAGCCCTCCACTACGGCGCGCCTCATCGCCTGCGTTGCGTCGGCGCGTTAAACACCACAATCAATCAATTTCGGCCCCGTACTATATGTGGATGCTAAAAATTTTCGGCCCGAATTCAGTTTGGTTTCGGCATTCGGCGGTGCTATCATCACCATTAGGTGTCTGCGCGCTTCTGCGTTAGGTAGCGTTGGTGGCATTAGTCCTAGACAGGGTTCATGCTGGTATCAAAGATAAAAATTCAAGGGTTTTCAAGGACTTTCAAGGCCCAGCCAGCCTATTTTCAAGGACCATGTTGAGGGCCTTACTTCCACAAAACACAAGTTTCAATGCATCAAGATGTATTATTTATTGCACAAGAAAACATATTAAGAGGTTTCTTTGCGCCCTGCTGCCGGTGCACCGCAGTGCCATTTCGCCCGCTTCACGGTGAAGGCGTTGGTTCCACGGACTGCTCACTTTGCGAGGGCACCAAAAAGTTCTTCGTGGTGCTACTCACTGCTGCCTTCACGTTCCCGTCATGATTGGAGCTTTTCGTGTGACTTTTCAGCACCGACTCTCCCGTAGCAGCGCTGTCAAACATTTTTTGCGCAAGGCTTGCATTTCACTCAATGTGGACTCGCTGGGTCCAATGCAAGCCAGGTTCGATGCAAAACTGTCGTTCAGCCACGAGCATTGAAACTTGGATTTACCAGGTATTATCTTAAAGGGACACTGAAGTGAATTTGTCAAGCTCCCGTTTTTGCTTGCACTGCGTAGACTGGCTCAAATTAGCACACTTTTCATCGTTTTTACGATTGACAAATCGGTAATTATTTTACAAAGCGCGAAAGAAGAAAAACTACCATGCGCGGTTTGCGGCGGCCGCACAAACTAAAGCTGTGACGTTAGGAGGAGCGGGCACCGTAATTGGACGATGCCCAAGGTGAGCAACCAAACAAGTTTCGGTTTCGGTTCTGTAAAACACAACCGTTGGCGTTGTTGGATGGGCATTCTCAATAACTCAGTAATCATCGTACCGCGCTTCTGCCATGTTGTCAGCTGTAAAAATGCATAAAGATAAGCCCCCTAGGACGGCTTGGAATCGTAGCATTCACTAGCCGAAACCTACGCAGTGCATGAACGCCCTCCGCGTACCCGCAGACGCCCAAATGTCATGCGCTTTTCCCCCATATTTGGAGCTTGCCTCCCTCATGCCTGTATCGTAAAAAGCATGTTCGCACCAGGCCAAAGGTCTGTTCATTCTGGCCTGTGCCCACTGCCTGCAAGCAGTCGGTGCTTATGGCAACAGCACGCCAACGAGAACTCGCTAGCGCGCCAGTGCCAGCCTGCGCGCGTTTTGTGAACTAGTTCGTGGAGCCATGAACGTTGCGGCCCAAAAAAAGGTGAACTCAATATAGAAAACATCGGCGGAAAACGAAAAAGTAAACTTACAGAAAAAAAAAAGCATGTACCCGCGGGGATTCGAACTCCTGACTTGCAAAATACTTGCGGTGGCATATCTAGCGCCCCAAACAACTCGGCCACAGAGTTTTTTTTTTTTTTTTTTAACTCGGCCACAGAGCTGGCTCCGCGGGCCGTGGTAATATAGGGTATATATTGTACAACCAGTTTACACTTTTATTTAGTTTTGGCATTTCAAGCAGCTTAGGTGACTATTTGTTGTATTGCGCTCGTGCAGTAAGCGTCGCCCGAGTTTCCACAATAGCTCACGTCTAGCAATTGCATTTCGTAGACGGAAAAGCGTTCGCAGATGCGTAGTCGTGCTGCTGACAGCTGTGCTTGTTCGCCCAGCGCAAAAAAGTGCTTCCCGCACCCTAGTTTTACGCTGTACGGTAAAAATATCCGTTGATTTTATTTCCTTAGTACCTATATTGACTTCGCTGACTCTTCTCCCGCCTTCAAGAGGCCTTATATTTTCCTACTGGCGTACCAGTCAGCGAAGCGTCGCATGTGCGCTTGTGCAGCGCTTGTGTGAAGCGACCTTGACTTGGAGCTAGATACAGTGTACAAACTAACCAAGTAAAGAAAGGCAGATTCTACCATTCACAAACGTGTCCTGGCTTCGTTTCAACTGAGTGAACGAATTGCGACGACCCGTCGGCGGCCGGCGGACGAAACGCTGGGCCGACTGACTGTCTGAAAGCAGGGGAGCCGTGCAGTAGCGCAGCCAATTGCGAGCTCGGCTCCTCTCGACGTCACACGAAAACGCCGCAGAAAATGGGCGAGCGTAAAGAGAGGAGGACAGCATTTTCGAATTAATTTTTCTACTAAATAAAATCGCGTAAACGCGCCCAGGGTGGTCGAAACATGGTCTGGGGACTCCGGACTACAATTTGCGCAAGTAATCCCGCAATGTTTACATATCACTTCAGTGTCCCTTTAACTCACAGTTACTGCGTGCAGTAATTTCGACAGCACACGTTACACGCCGCACAAACCACGCCGAACGTTCGAGCTATGGAGAGAACAACGCAACCACGCAACTCCCTAAAGAAACACAAAGGGATGGATTGGATATGGATCCGGCTAGACCCTCTGAAACCGAAACTGATATCAGCGCGGCCAGGCCCTTAAAAACCGAAACTGATTTCAGCCCGGCCAGGCGTTTAAAATTATCTGCTAAAAGTATTCTGTTTAAGAATTGAAACGCAAAGGTTTTCTCGTAAAAACGTGGCGGAAATTAACAGAGTAGGAATGCATTTCTTCGTACGCAGAGTGGTCGTCTTCTTAATTTCGCTCCAAAATCAAGGGTTTTCAAGGACCTGTAAAAATTCAAAAACTTTCAAGGCCCTTGAAAGTGCTACTTCTGAATTCAAGGGTTTTCAAGGATTTCAAGGACCCGCATGAACCCTGCTAGAGACCTACAGGTACAGGCGTGCAACAGTGGCCATTGCAATCACTTGGCGCACATCACGACGGCCACTATTTTACTTCTGTGATTTTACGCCATGTCAGGACCGCGCAGGCAGTACTCGGCTGCCTTTAAAAGAAAAGTTATTTCTGCTGCCGAAACCATCGGCAACTGCACTCCGGAGCGGCAGTTCGGCGTGAACGAGAGGAGCATTCGCAGTTGGAGGAAGCTGAAGCAGCGGCCAGAGAAAAAGTTTCCGGGGACCAAAAAACGGAGCGTTTCCCGATGTGGAACGAGAACTGACGGACTTTGTTCGGGAGCAACGAGCTGCACATCTCGCTGTGAACATCGAGCTGCTGCAAGCAAAGGCAAGGGAGATCGCTCGAGACAAAGGCATTCAGCGGGCGGACTTCAAGGCAAGCAAGCATTGGGTGTATGTCTTGCTTCATGCGCCGCGCTGGGTTCTCCCTACGTCGGCGTACGTCGGTCTCGCAGAAGCTGCCAGAAAGCTACGAAGAGCTGCTTGTGGCCTTTCAGAAGCACGTGACTTCATTGCGAAAGGGAGTCCCCTTTCAGCTGGGCCAGATCGGCAACGCGGACCAGACGCCGGTGTGCCTCAATATGCCCTCGGCTCTAACGGTGCATCAAAAAGGCTCCAGGCAAGTTACCGTGCGATCAACTGGGAACGAGAAAATGCGGGTAACTGTAATGTTGTCCTGCACGGCAGACGGTCGCAAGCTGCCACCCTACGTGGTGTTCAAAACGAAAGACGCTGCCGAAAAGGGAGACCTCCCCAAAAAATGTTGCCGTCCGCTGCCAGGACAAGGGGTGGATGGACGAATCCCTAGTGCTGGACTGGATCAAGTCCGTGTGGTGTCGACGGCACGGAGCACTGCTGGGGCTCCCATCGATGCTTGTGCTCGACGCGTTTCAGCGTCATCTGGTGGACTCCGTGAAGCGACTGCTGCGCGACTCCCGCACCGAGCTCAGCTGCAGCCACTTGATGTGTCTTAATAAGCCGTTTAATTAAGGACCACATCAGGCGCCTGTACATGGAGTGGACGAGGTCCGGAGAGCCAGAAGTGACCCCTGCCGGACGGCTGAAACGGGCCTCGCCAGCTCTGCTCTGCTCGTGGATCGCCGAGGCGTGGGCCTGCATTCCCGAGCCACTCGTTTGTCGTGCCTTTAAAAAGTGCTCCATCTCAAACACGCTTGAAGGCACGGAGGATGAGGTGCTGTGGGAGGACATTTCCGACAAGGGAGCTTCGGAAGAGAGTGCGTCAGGCGAGAACGACGAATAATCAAGTGTGTAAATAAATGCATTTTTCTGTTTTTCTCGAACTATATTCGTGTCAAAACGTTTTTTTCTCACGTTTGCTATTCCCGAATTACACCTCGGACTATAAACGGGTCTGAACTATACGCGGGTTTTTACGGTAAAAGGTTAAAAAAAATGCTGCCATGAACTGATGATTAGAAATTGCAGTGCTTTAATTAAGAAATCCAACTAATGTAGTTATACAGTCAAGCCTCGATGTAATGAAGTTGGCAAAATTCACAAGTTACAACGTTACCTTGAAATTTCGCTACGTTAAAATTTGCGGTTAAAATTAGGTGTTAACCGCGTGAAGCAGTTCCTGGAAACAAAAACATGGCATGCATACACGGCTGGTGCACTGTTTCTGTTTCTGCTGAAGCTTAATCGTCTACGCAGACGTCAGCGTGGACCAGTAGGAGTGTTTTCTACCCGCAAAAACATGCCTCGCAAGCCGCAGACGTGCTGAGCAGCCGCGAAGACCACCGGCGCGATGCGGGCAGCTCTAGCGACTGCTTCTAACTGCTTGCTGAAACGCTGCGCGAGGGGCAAACGAAGTTGTTCATGCAGGAAAGGAACTCATAATGTGGGCGAAATTTGCAATGTACAACGTCAGCCGTGCCGCTCAGGAAAGTGCCCATCAGATATCCTCCGTGTTGGTAAGTCTAATTATCTCGGGCAGGGCCAGCCGGCATCCCCGAATGCTTCGAAGCTCCTGCCATCGGGTGCGCGCCAGACTATTGGCGCAAGTTGTCAAGCTCCTCCAGCTATCGCGCGTGGTGCGCAATCGCAGACTCAGACGTGAGAAAAGCACACGCGCAAGGCTCATAAACACCCACAAATGCTTTGCACTAGCTGGAACGATGGAATCCAACAACCACGAGTGAACTCAAACGAAGGACAAAGCAGCGGCATGCGGCGGTGGCGGTGACAGCGGCCATACACAGTTTGTAGGCAAGGAGCTCGTAGGCAAGGAGCTCGCTCATGGACCCCATGGATCGCTGCATCTGCGACATTGGCGGTACGTGTAGCCATTTGCATCCCCCAACATGTAATTCTACAACCGAAATTTCTTGCCAATTTTTGCATGAAATTTTGTTACACTGAAAGTTCAGCAAGCGAGACTTCGTCACACAGAGGGTGAAAATACATGGTGTGCATACAGTTGAAGTTAAAAAAAATTCCGTGGTTCGTTACATCGGCGGTTTCGTTAAATTGAAGTTAGTTACAACGAGATTTGACTGTATACTGGCACAGCACTGAACGTCAGCATCCCAGCTGGATCACAACTGAATAACCATACGGCAAGCTGAAAAGCATGTGAAAAAGTGACACGCTCAACACAGAAAAGAATTAGTGCTCTGTTCAGCTTTGCACATATTCTTCAGTTCCAAAATCCTTAATCAGCCACTGTATTAAAGTTCTGACAAATTTTAAAAGCATGCACATAGGTTGAGTGAAACACATTGCTGGGCAAGTTCAGTATTGTTTAAAAATGGCCTACAAGAGAACGAGACGAGAAAGAAAACAGGACAGGAACATAACTGCTTGATTCTAGCGAAACACGTGGGTGAAATATTCTTACACATTCGTGACAAATTACAAAATAACAAAAGAAAGCTTTAAGCAGTTACTGCCCATTAAATTTTGATGAGGAACATGGGGCCTTTGCTGACACAGGCTACTTTGTTTTTAATTAAGTGCAATGCATTTCTACAAATTTACAGGTGATAACATCACAGCTAATGCGCGATATTTTTGTTATGGTTTACAAAGAATTTTTACAATGATAGGGCAAATGTGTGCGAGTGCACTGATGCCACCGAGACCCACTAATGCACTAATGTTTTTTTGTAAATTTTTGTCCCGCTATAGCAGCCCTACCTCCTTCAACAAAGCCCCCTGTCCAGTTTCCGAGATTACGGATAACTGCACCCATTGGCAAAAGAATTGCTAAGTGCCAGAAAGAAGCCACTCATGCTTTCCACGCAAAAAGTGATGACTGCTGCAAAGCTGTCAGCAAATAAAATGGGGGTGTTGTCATCCCCGCAACGGCTACATGTTATTTCTCAATAAAAACCACAAACAAAATGCCACCATGCCCTTGTTTACTGGTAAATGAGCAGGCATTTTTGTTTTTTACCGCAGTCAGCACACAACTTGCAGTGCCCTGCCCTGCAGTATTCCCCAAATAAATAAATATTAATGCATAACGTGAATGGGTAGCCGATGTGGAACAGACATCCACACTAGCAATGGTTTGGCACTCTGCTGACAGGGGGCCTGACTGTGCTCGTTCTCTGGGAAAACAGCAGACAGAATGGAACTGCGAAACTATTGGTTGGCAGACGATAGTTTTCACTACTGCCCAATACGTCCCTCCCATTGTAGCCACAGCAAAAACACGGTTCCCGATGCCACGTGCAAGCTAAGCTACTTTCAGTGCTCTGCAAACCCCTCCATGGGACGTGCTGTGAGGCGTGCTTATTGACATCATGCAAAACCAGGCCTCCGCCGAGCAGACTGCTTTCAACCCCACCTGGTGGCAGCGAGCAGCGAGCGCAGCTCCCGGAGTTCCCTGCGAAGCTGCTGCACCTCGTCCTCCAGCTGCTGCACCCTGGACGTCTCGGCCGGCTGCGCTCGCCCGTCTGGAAGTGGGAAGCAGCTCTCTTTGCATGAAACAGGCTTTCGGACAAGACAGATACGCAGACAGGTAGATACATACAAAAAAGGCAGCATCTCCACTCCATGGATGATGGCGCGGGTGCGGAGTGCGGGGACTCGAAATGAAACCCAAGTTGCGCCCCGAGTGACATCCGATTTGCGCCCGACCGTCATTCGATTTGAGCCGCGAGTGGCACCTTAATTATTCCCTAAATTAAACTGCAACTCGCGGCTCAAATCGAATTTCGTTTGATTTTTGCTTGATGGTGGTGTGCACACGGATGGACGCGGACGGACACTGGGAGGTCCTAAGGTACTCTGCACCGTTACAGGCGAGGGAGTAAGTCATTTAACTCCTGCGTTCTAACTCCCAGTCGTAGCCCAATCGGTAAGACGACTGACACTAACTCTGTGTGGTCTATCAGACACAAGCTGGAATCCTGCCAGTGCCTGCGTGATTTTTTGAGATTGTAAATGCTGTGCGCGCGGACGCGGACAGACATTGTGCAGTCATAAGGTACTCCGTACCTAAAATAGGGCTACACTCGCATACAAGAACAGCAATAGCTCATGCACTCCGCCGAAGTGGCAGACCTGGATGTCAATGCCTGTGTTCATGTGTTTCGAAAGAAGATTGCGCTTAATGCATGACATCTGCTTTTCCTCGCGCAGTTTGTCGTCGATGTTGCACTTTATAGGCAAAAATAAGGTCAGGAAAACAGTGAAAACAGCTCATCTGTCACATTCAAAAGGGCTCACAGTAATGCACTCTTTGCACCACTTGGAGCAACAGACAATTGCGATGATGAGGCGCAGGAATAACCAAGTTCTTAAGTCATACTCGAGTCCAGATAGATAGATACATACATAGACATACCTGCCAGGTTTGCCGGGATGGCATTAGGGAGATCTGACCGGGGGGGGGGGGGGGGGGGGGGGGGGGTGTTTAGCAACAACAGAATGGGTAACCTTACAGACTTTTTTTAATTTACTTACAACATAGCAGGAAAGGAACTGTTTCTTTGTCCAAACTACCAACAAGCTACACCACTTGTTCTACGTGGCTGCCGCTGCCCCTTTCAGACAGTCCTGGAAATAGTACTGCCAAGCGCAATAAAAAACAGCAGGAACTGAACTGTTTTGTTCTTCCGTCTAAACTAACAACAAGCTAAACCCCTGGAGACTTACTAAATCTTCAGAACGGCCGTCCAGAACGGCCGTGCTTGTGCGTAAATGAAAGTGGTGGTGGCGCTGCGCTTCTATCAACAGTAAACCAACAATGGGACGAACAGGTTCACTGTCGCGCATGGCCGACTAAGCTTTTTAAGCACTTGAATGATAACGATGCCGATTGGTGTCGGGTTCAGGTATACCTCCGGCGCATTGTGGCCAGACGGAAAAAGATTTGGCCAAAGACGGGTGCGTTTTCGGGAGATTTTTGTTTCGTTTGAACAATTGTTCAAAACCATGAAAATTTGGGAGTATCTCGGAAAATTCGGGAAACCTGGCAGGTATGCATAGACAGACTGACTGGAGAGAAGGAAGGAAGGGAGGGACGCACCCCCGCCGCAGTAGTAGGCGGCCATGCGGAGCTCCTCGAATTGGAACTCGGTGGTGCCCCGGTAGACGCTGGCCTTGTCGTACATGGGGCGCGTCTTCAGGCCCGGGGGGTCGGGCCGCATCACGGGCACCACCCACGTGTCCCAGCAGTCGGGCTCCTGCTCCGGCTCCTTGCGCACACTGGCCGCCACGGGGGGAGGACGTGGGCAGGAGGGAACAGGGGCCATACATGAATGCCGAGTCGTACTATTCCCACCTTTACGTTGTTGTCATTCGCGCTACTCCAACATCCAGAAGGCAGGAGGAGGAAGGGCTCCCCGATGGGGGACTCACCTCAGGGCCTGCCTGGAACCAGGGATGACGACAGGCGTGCTGCAAGGCAAGAGAAGAGAAAGTCGCATGACCGAGGCTGCTTTTGCTTTGATGCAAAATGTTCCACTCTCCATGAAGCAAAAAAACCCATTCGGATACACAGGATTTGAATGCAAGTGCATTGAATGCTCCGCTGTTGGAACAGCGTGTACTAGAGTCATACAAAAGGTTACCAGCACTAAAGACTAACCATTCAACAGTCCTTGCCATACAGTTCAGAGGGAACGCCCTCCCCTGAAAGATCGTCCACCCCCTTTAGGGATAAAATATTCAGTTTACTGAAAAAACCTCAAAGACCGACCACCGGCTAAAATCGCACTGGCTTCAACACCTTTAAAAGTCTGGGGAGCGCCCTCCGCGAAAACGCCCTGCAATTGCAAACACCGTCGATGTCTCACTTTTGAACAAAAGAGACCACCTGTCTAGCTTCTTTGGCTGCCGCAGCTGCAACCGCTTGTAGTTCTTCACACCTGACCCAAAAGTTCGCCCATCCCGTACTGTTCACCTGATCTCTAGTTTGGGTGGGCATTCCTCCAGAACAAACGGTAGTTTATCAATGTCCCATTACACTGCTTTTCTTCTTTGTTCTGGTAAAGAAGGGGAAGTAACTCCGACATATCTAAGCCTAGAACATATCCTGAAGCCTTTGCACAGGCTTTAAAGGTTCCCCGACCAGCTGTGCCCACCATCTTGCACGCGCCCTCAGAGTAAGCTCGTCTACCCCACACGTCCAGAGGCAGAAGCAGGCAGACAACCCACATGGGTGCACCTACCATGGCAGTGGTGGCAATTCGGTGTCCTCAGGAATCTCAAACTTGGACTGGGTAGGAGCCACTGGCAGTCGCTGCTTTGCCTGTGGAACACGACCCCAACCACGGTCACGCAACCTTAAAGGGGCACTGACACAAAAATTTTGCATCTTGTTTTTTTTGTTGCGATAAGTAGCTAGTGACCTACTTATAACCTCTAGAAACCTCATTTGCTTCAGCGTGCGACGGTTGTTTAATTAGAGGCATTTCCAATGCCGCCAGTCGCAGTTTCGGTTTCAGCGAGTGCCGCGAAACAATGGATTTTGTGGATTTCGTGTGAACAAAGCTGACCACGTGACCGCCGGAGGAATATCACAGAGCAGAGCCGCCGTAGCACCGTCGAATCCGCATCGACGGCAGTTTCTGCGAATGCCCCCACGTACTGATCTCGTGAGGCGCTTAATTAAAAAGCGACCGTGGATGTGACGCAGGCGCTGCGAGTGCAAATGCTAAAGAACGACGCGCGATGCTCAAGACGGTGGGTAGCCAGACGCGCGCTGGGAGCAGCCGGCCGGTCTGCCTACAGGTCCGCCTACAGATGTGTTCGGCTTAGCACTGCGGCGGATATTCGAGTGCCGCTCTCGTAAGCGGTGCAGATGACAATTTTTAATGCAACCCGCCATCGCATCATTAACTCCTTTCTCATGTAAGCCACCATGGTCGGGACTTGGGGACAATTTCGTGCAGCGGTAACAAGCTATCACTCGAGCTACCTGCGCCGGCCTGGGCCACTTCGCGGCCGTGGCCGCCGCCTGCACAGCGACTGTGCGGCTAGCTCAGTGGGCTTTTCGTGCCTCCGGCACGTTTTCGCATCCAATGGTAATAAACAGTAATAGAAACAGAGTGCCTGGAATCGCCGTACAACTTTGGTCGCGACCAGCTGCCCGATGAGCTGACGAAATCACGGCGCCTCCGCCGCCAACGATCGGGTCGTTCGTTCTCGAGAGCAGACGCTCCGCCCTCCGGCCCTCCGATTGGAGCGGCGAGCCGGGCGAGCCGGCGAAATACGCCGGCAGTGCGGAAGTGGCAAACACAAACTCGTGACGTGTTTGGGTGTTCTTTATTTACACAATAAATAATATCCTCGGGATGTCGATTGCGCGTGGTCCTCTGCTGGCTGCTCGGTTGCGTTTCGCACACTTTAAAATTGATTTTAAATATGTTGTAGGCTGTATTCGCCGCTGATATTTTGCAGATGATGTACCGTATTTACTCGCATAATCCTCGCACTTTTTTTTCGGAAAAGTCAATGCGAAGATAGGGGTGTGAGAATTATGCGGGGAAAAAAAATCCGGTGCACAGTGTTGCCAATTTGCCTTCTGCCAGTACCGCTAAATGTAGTGGTCGTTTTTTGTATATGTAAGCTCAGTGTTGCCAACAGCAGCTATTTCTTTTTATTTTATTATTTACAACGTAAACAGTCTCCCGTCAATCAGCGATCATGAAATTGCCGCCTTTGCTTTCTGGCGCGCGCCCTATCTCGTCGTCGTCACGTGCGTGCCCTACTCCAGTAACGCACGTTGAAGTCGGTGACGCCGAAGTGCCTGCCTGAGGCGCGGTTGCCGTGTTCGATCGCGTACTCTATCGCTTTCAATTTGAAAGCGGCAGTGTAGCTGGCGTTCTTGCCCATGGTGAAGCGGCACCAAGCACAAAACAAATAGACCAAGAAGTTCTCAAAATGGCAGCGAGCTATCCACCACTGACGCGAGTGACTCACTGACTGCTGCTTAACGACGGGACCACGACGGCGACACCAGACACGACAGCGGGCTGCGCGAACACCGTCTAGTTGCGCACACGCGAAACCGGCTCAAGGACGGTGTGAGTAGCATGTTAGGGCGCCTGTTAGGGAGTAGCCATGCAGGTTGTTAGGGCGCCTGGATGGCCTTGGATACACAGCGCTGTCCGCCGAACGGAGAGGCGGCAGGGGAGGGCGCGCGTTGGAGAGCGCGTGCACCATGCGGGTTTCGCGAGCAGGCAACTTTCGCCGCTGCAAAGTTGGGGGTGGGAGGATTATGCGAGGAACCGAAAAATCCAAGTTTTGGTGGCTCACATTAGGGGTGCGAGGATTACGCGAGTAAATACGGCATATGTGTTTTCACCAATCTGTCTCCGAAGTTATCTCGCCTTCAAAATTTTGTGTCAGTGCCCCTTTAAGCAGTGGTTGACAAATTGCTAACATGCAGGACTTCTATGTGGCAAAATGTAGGCACATTGAAAACGAAAGCTATTGCTATACTGCCCTGAAACACAGGAACTACCGTATTTACTCGCATAATTATCGCACTCGTGTAGGCTTGTGCGAATAGTGATATTTTAGTTCGAAGCGAATTCGAAGCGAATAGTCCGAGGGGTCGAATACTTTCGAAGCGAATTCGAATAGCTGAGACATTCCAGTAAAAAAGTTCTACAGTAAAATCTCGATGATACGAATATCGCGGGACCGCGAAAAATATTCGTATCATCCGAAATTCGTATGAACCAACACAGACCAAGAAATTGAGCACTGAAAAAAAGTTTTCGTTTAATCCTTTTCTTACTTTCGCGTGGAGAAATCCGTGAAGATTTTCTGCTTGTTCTTAACCTCCATGTCGCCGAGCGGTAATTTCTGGACTTTCGTCTATTCACTCGCGGTGCCCAAGCTCACTACAGGAGCGTTTTTGCACGCGATTCATGCGCGTCGGCGTTGCGCGCGCGATTTTAACGCCCACCTCGGCGATTCCGCGCTCGCGGTCGCCTGTGCCTCTGTCAGAAAATGACGCGCGGGGCAGTGGGAGGAGCCTGGCACCAATGGGAAGGCGTGCACCTAAGGGCGGCAGTTTCGAAGCGCTCGAGACAGCTGGCTGGCTCCACAGGAGATGTTTAGGCTTAGCACCCCGGCAGATATTTCATAGGCGCTTTCACTCGCGGCGCGGATGATTTTTTATAGCACCATTTTCGCCCACAATATTAGCTCGTTTACCGCACAAGAAACTTCGTGTGTGCTTTGAGCGGTATCTTAAGTAGCGGTTAGAAGCGGTGGCTCGAGCGCCCCACACTACTTCGCGACCGAAGGTGCCGCCTGGTTGCCGCCGCGGCGTCAGCGCGCCTGTGGAGTCTGCGGCGCGTTTTCGCGAACAGAAAACAACAGCCCGGCCGTTCCTGGAGAAAGAGCCCGTACGTCACCGTCTCTCGCTCGTTCGTCAGTCGGGCGCCTCGCCGGCTCGTTCGTATCATCCGCCGGGCCGCGCAGGCCCGTTCGCGATAGCCGAAATTTTTCCCATTGTTGCAATGGGAACAATTTCATTGTTTGAAACAAGGAAACAGGAGTCTCGACTACCCTGCCGAACATGCGCGAAGGCTGCGACGAAGCGACAACGCTTTGAATGTGGCTTAGCTTGTCTTGGCTCCACATGTAGTCAAGATGTAGGACTGATGTCGATGGCACTGCGGCTTGCTTAACGAAACCGAAACTTGAACGAATTTGATATTCGTTCATCCCGAATACTTCGAAATATCGGAAATTTTAAAATCGAGTCGAAGCGAATTCGAATACTGTAATATTCGTTCGAATATTCGAAGCGCCCGAATCAGGGGTGAGACAGCTGAACCAGATTTGGGAGCAGTTTTTGGAGCAGCGAAATCTCGATTTTGGAGCAGAAGAACCTTGATTTGGAGCAGAATGATGACATTTATTACGTCACCTTAGGAGCCTAAAAATCAAATTTTTGGCAACTCGAAGGGGGGGGGGGGGGGGGGGGGGGGGGAAAGGGGGGAGTGCACTTTCTAATGGATTCTGAACGTACATAACACTGAAACAGCCTTTCAATGAAGGTTTTTCTACTAGAGTATCACAAGGCACGAACTGCACTACCTTTTTACAAGCCATCTATAAATTCTTAGGCTCTATGCATAGATAGCATGGAGTGCCGTTGAAAACATTGAATCGAAAAACTAAGCAATCGTAAGGCATTTTCATTATCATGTGAATGCTGAAATTATTATTTTTGTAATCCCAGACTCGGCTTTACACACAACTGTAGCGGCATGGCAAAAGTTGCGCAAAGTGAGGTGACAATCTTCGCACCCCACCAGCCCTCCCATTTCAACCCCTAAGGTGCGCATTCACTACGATCGCAATTTCAATAACGTTGTTATGTTTAGCCACCTCCTTCGTGGCATTAAATATCACTTCAGATAGATAAACCATTATTACTAGCATGCTATAATAGCCCGTCCCGCTATCGGCCACTGCTTGAACATTTTGCGGCGATGTAGCCTGCACCGCCACTTCTGCAGTGTCGATCGTCTCATTTCCGCCACTCGCAAGCTCGCTGTCAAAGGCAGCAAAAACTCAGCGTTTTATTATAACACCGCAATGAGTCCGAAATTTCACTTCAAACACGCACCGCGCCTCTCACTCGAGGCCGAAACACGGCTGTTTTCGATGAACCCCCGTTCTTCGAGTCACGCAACTTCCCTCAACAGATCAAACGACTAAATGAAAACCCAGCCACCCCCATAACCAAAACCACAGTAGAAATTGGCGAAGAGCACTCTGCCTGAACCACGAGCAACTGCTTCGCCCGAAGGCCATGTTTTCCAATATTCACCACACCAAGATGGCGACGCCCAGTAATGTCGTTCTGGAGATACGGCGCCCCGAAAATTGCCGTCTTTTCATCAATTTTCACCAGTAGTTTGTCGCCTGAGTACACATACACATTTTTTCTACGGGACTTTGCAATTGTTTTCCATGGGAAAACTTAAAAAACAAAAAAAACTCACAGAATATAACATGTGCAACCCGACATGGTGACCTTCGAAAAAACTACCTTGGGGACAATTTTATGCAGGTTATTTATTGTATGATCAATCAATTAAACCTTTACAAACAAGATCACTTTGGGGGTGCTGGAAAATTATGCCGTCAGTAAAGATTTTTCCCCACTGAAACTGGCGGGAGCGTTAAAATCCTTGGCTCTCAGACTGCTTTGGAGCAGTTTGGCGCAATTTTTGCAATTTTCAAGCTTTTGGAGCAGCCTGGCGCAGGAAAGTAGATTTGTATCAAAAGTGCGCAATATGCGCAGCTGTCTCACCCCTGCCGAATATTCGCACAAGCCTACACTCGTGTAATGATCGCACCGTTGAAGTTTGTCGTCAAAATTCGATTTTTTAAATTTCCCGCGCAATGATCGCACCCTGAACTTGCCGCAGCCATATGTCGTATGTGTGCCAAGTCTAGCTGATGATGATCGTGCTTACCTCTGTTTCCTTCCCTTTCAAAGCAGACGTGGCTACGTTATTGCCGCACACTTTAGCGATATCGGCAAGCATGCGCTCAATATTGATGAGTAAGAAACTCACTAAATGCACATAACGTACTAACAAGAGAAAGAAAAAAATGCGCTCAGCTTGCTGCGTCGGCCCCCATATCTGTTTCGATGTCCTGCACTGTGACAGCGGCAGCCCTACTTATTGGTCACCCTGTTGTCACCTCGCAGCAAACTCGTTCCGGCGCATTCCGTAATTCATGGCCCCTATTCTCGACTGCACAAATTGCCGGCATTTCGCCCATGTTTTTTTGCGTAAGCACGACGTAAGCAATCAGTGATGTGCTGCACCTATAGCTATGACGACATGCAGTGTAATTTTACGAGTCACTTATAAAGATCGCTACCAAGGTATCAAATATTGTACAAGAAAGATATAAAAACACTTGGCATGTACTATAAAAATTAAGACGGTAGCTGAGGCTGACAAGAAAAACATATTTCGGGAGGTCAAATTTGGAGCCAACACCACAAGGCGATCGAGTAACGTTGATCCAAAAGCGAGCGAAAGGCGGATGTCGAGCTAAAGAACATCACACAATTTTTTACCGTATCTATTTATTTCTTTCAATCGCTTTTATTAACGTAGCTGGGCTCTCTGCTTCAATGCAAGCTTTGTTGCGTTATCACCTTCCCTGCCGCCACCGCCGCCACGCCATCATCTGCTGCTATGTTACAAGTTTATGGCGTGATCACAGAAAAAGACGGCCGCAACCATCGCTTCTATCACACATAAGAGCAGTGAAGCGCTACGCCTGATAACCGCGGAGCGCACCGATGTCGCCGATTCACTCATTCGTCAAGCTGGACTGCAATCAGCGCTGTAATGAACTAAATAGTCACTTTTCATTGTTATTTTTCTCTTGAGTTCGATCATGTGACCCAACAGCTTACCAGGACAAGTATGGACAAATGCCATGCATTGGGTTCTCTTTGTCATGGAGAGGCTTGTACTGCCCTCTTATGTTGCGGTTACGCCAAACAAATTATTTTTATTTCATTGCCAAACATAAAAGCAAAACACTGCATGTTATTTGTATGTTCCATGATCGCTGACTTGGAAGCAGTTGAAACTATAATTTGTTTCGGTAGGAAACATGCTTTAAACAGCACGCATGCGAAACTGCGCCTGCTGCAAATTGCCGCACATTTCGCGGCGCCGTAAGCCGGGGCAATATTGGGCCCTATTTTGCTTGTATTTTGCGACAAAAACAGTTGCCATTTTCAAGCTATTACGTAGCATTACGTCACTTTTACGCAGGCTAAAGCTGCCAATGCATGACGTAATCATTCCCGCCAACTGTTTAAATTACGTCACGCCTTCTCAGCCAATCACAGAGGGGGTGTGTATTACAAGCAGTATTGCTGTTCAATAGCAAAGACAGGCTTACGTTGTCAAGTCCGCTGCATTTAGTCGGGTTTTTCATTGCCGGCCAAGAATTATGCGCCTTTAGTAACGAGAAATAAGGCAAACTTTAGAACTGGTGTCCGTAAACGACATGAAACGTCAAAATGATGACAGCACACACAACCGCTTAGTCAACCGGAAGCCCGTGACCAAAATTGAAAGCCAATCAGAAAAGACTTCCGGAAAATTGCCTGAATTGCCAGCAATTTGTGCAGTCAAGAATAGGGCCCCATGAAAACACTGCATTTTGCGTCACTTTGCAAAGCAACTGGCAGCGGTGTGCGGAGTTTTTAATTATGTTTGTATTATTTTTATTATGTTCATGAGACCTATCATAAAAGTTTTGACCCGCAACTCGCTTGCGTTTTCTGTGCTAAAAAGTTTTTTGCGAAAATTTACTCCACGTAATGAACGCACCCCTAAATTAGCATCAAATTTTTTGGAAAAAAAGTGTGATCATTACGCGAGTAAATACAGTAACCAAGTTGGCTTCTGCAAAGCAAACTTCAAATGTAACATCGATGAACATAGTGGGTGCTTATTAAGTAAAACGGCGCTACATTGGCTTCTTCAAGGTAATTCCATATTACGTCGATGAACATGGTGGTTGCACGTATTAAAGCGGATATAAAATGGGGCTATGTGGATGATGGTGACATTACCTCGCATCTGCTACGCTGGTGACGCGTTTGCCTGTGCTTGATTCATGCAATTTATGCCAACGCAAAGCTACTAAAAAACTACAGAAAATGTTTTCTTTGTTCTCACTACGGAACTGAAATATATGTGTGGAAACAGAGTACAAAACAAAATAATTTGTGTGTGGAAACAGTACTGCATAGACCAGTGATCAAAATACGTGCTTAATTTACTGGTGGGAGCCTTTTATTGCCATAAGGTCACCGAGGGTCAAAAAGCCCCACGCCAATGTGTGCATTTGTTCAGTGTCATGTCTAAGGCTAATACACTGGGACGATTAATGAGGCGCTCAACCCACATTCCTAGCACACTCAGTTCTCACGCCACCGGTGTGTCACAGCTTCGTTTATAGCTGTTCTTAGGAACTCCACGAAGCTGCACGTTAAGGCTCTCTCGAAGTTCCCAAAGATTGAAGCACAAGCACACAAGAACCTCTGCCCCTCCCAAACAAGACGGACTCACCTTTGCCCCCGCCCACTTGCCCGGTGCGACGCAGTTCTCCTTAGCGGACTGGGCTGCAGGGAGCACCGACGGTGCCGCAGCGGCAGGCTGTTCCAAGAACACGGCGTTCTCGTCGTTTTCGTCCGACCGCACCCGCACCTTGGTGTGGCCCCGGTTGCCTGCCGCAGAGCCAGCCGACACCATGGCCAGACCACCCTGCCTGGGCTCCGCTGTCGGGACCAAACAACCAGCACTCAACACACTGTAGAAGACAACATGTACCGTATTTACATGATTGTGGGTTGACTAAATTTAGGTCGGCCCCTCTATAATTGCATCTCTCTCCCTAAAAAAAAAAAAGCGAGCCCATTTTACACAAGGGAAATCTATTCACGTGGTTGCTGAGATTACTCATTGTCGCTGGAGTTGTCCTCACTGGCGCTGCGGCCGTCCTGCAGTCCCACAGCACGTCGTCATCAAGTGTGAGTACACACCTCGCAAAAGACCGCACCATGACATTGCGTGGTACAGACGCCCATGCAGAGAGGACCCACCTGCAAACCGTAGCCAGGGAGGCCCTCCTCACACGCCTGCTTGGGGTGAGTCGCAGTTTTCTGACGAAATCCGCTCCTATTCGCAGCGCAGGAGGTCCTTACAAAGGCTTGTTGACCCCCCTCCCCCCCGTCAAGAGGCTGAGGCTGACCTGTCAAGTCACTGGGAATTACGAGCATGTCGGTACGCTCCTTCTGAAGCACCGCTTTGACCTTGGCAGTGAGGAGGCCTCTGAATACAAGCAGGATTGGGATGTCTCTTGAGGGATGCCCCCGGCCTCAAAAACCACACCAGATAGCACCATTTTACTGCCATGTCATCCGTCATAAAGCCCTTTGCATTTGCCCGTACCACAACACCTTCGGGAAGCACCCCTTTAGTCTTCCCTTTTGAACACGATGTACGGGCGAAGTTTGGTGCCATCCGCCAAGCATTACAACACCACAGTAAAATAGAGCCATTGTGAGTAGATTCACATCGCGTGCGCCCTTCTCGCTCACTGTTGTATTGCTGGAGTTCGACCTGCCGATTTGGCCAAGCAAGTACTGCCGGGTGTCGCAGAGTTTCAGGAAGGGCCCCTGGAAGGCGAGCATTTTCTCTTCGTATGCGGACCGCAACTTCTGGCACACACTGGTGCGTCGACGTAGACAGCAGCCAGCCCTCTTCATATGCCCAAGCCCTGCGAGCTTTGAAACTGAGCCCTTGGTATCCCTGCCTGAGAAGCGTAGACACTGGCTTGTTGCGCGATCATTTCACAGGTGACCAACAGCGACCGATCACATTGAGCAGTCACATATACTGAAAGCTTCATCTCCAGCTCCAGAAAGCATCCAGACTTTGGCCCGCAAAAGCCACGGCACACGAAGTTGCACGAGAAAATTTTCTGTCGCTGAAGCCGAACCACACATTCGCTGATTCCAAACTTGCGTCCTGCTGCGCAGTTGTTAGTTACCTCAGCAAGGAGAATAGCAGCCCGTTTGAACGCTGCTGTGAACGAGCGCTGAGAGTTCTTCAGGCCCAGGGCACTCATGATGGACGGGACGATTCACCACAACACAGAAGTGACAGGAGCACGCAGCGACGCGGCCGCCTAGAAAATTGTGTCACGAAGAGAAGCTCTTCCGCCAACTACGAATAACCCCCATACGGCGGCTCTTCCATCAATGATCGATGCTCCCACAAGAGCTGTGTGCCCGTGGTGCGTGCAGTAGATGTTAAAAAAGAAATGCCTTTGTATAAGCACTAGGAATAACCGTGCGCTGTGGGTTGAGCAGGAAACTTTACTTGCAATTTTGAGAAACGACAACCAGTAAAGCAACCAGCAGCGGCCACTGCCTTGCAATACCAAAACAAACAACATGGTGGCTAACGAAAGTGGCAGCTCGTGACTTCCTTTTATTCGCGAGTAAGTTACTCGCATTCAAGACACGTTTTGCTCGTCACTAATAAACAAAATGAGTACTAGCAAATCCCTTGAGTCAATGCATGGCACTAATGTAGCCGCAACCATTGATTGATTGTGGGGTTCAACGCGCCGACGAAGTGCAGGCGATGAGGCGCGCCGTAGTGGAGGGCTCCGGATTAATTTTGACCACCCGGGGATCTTTAACGTGCACCAAAATCTCGTACACACGGCCGTTTTTGCTTTTCGCCTCCATCAGAAAAGCGGCCGCCGCGGCCGGGAATCGAACCCGCGTCTTCGTGCTCAGCAGCACAACGCCTTAGCCACTGTGCCATCGCAGCGGTTCTAAATCTGAAATGCTTGAGCGTACTGAACAAGTGCACCTGATACTTAGAATAAGCAGCAACGAAGTGCCCCAGCCAAAAACCACTGCTTTACACCCCTCAGATGACTTAGAAGCTTCCCAAAAGATTTCGCTCCCTTTTCCAGTCTTAGCGTTACTTGTGGGCACGTATGACAACGTCTGAGTGATGTTGCAGCCATCAGCCAGCTTTCAGTTACAGCAATAAGCATCTGATATACACTTTAAAGTAAGCCACAACAAATGCGAAGCATAAACGCATCTGCAGCAACGAGTGAGTTTAGCCCTGTGCTGGCGATGACTAGCTTTCATGATGCTTCTAGGCACACACACACACACACACACCAAAAAAAAAAAAAAAAAAAAAACAGCGAAAGTGTTTACTGAAGAGTTGCCGGGTGCCTTAACTGCGAAGCCACCTTTCTCGAACACTCCCTCCCTGACAAATTTGCAAAGAAAGAATAAGAGTACATTCACTGTTACAACTGTTACATTTACTGCAGGAGTGCGGCAAGTTGGGCGAGTGGCAAGTCACATTTACTGTTGATACAGCTGCCCAAAAGAATGAAGCATGCACACATGCAAAGAAAGTGCACATCTGATGTTAACATGAGAAGGAGAACCAGTATGCTGAGGAAGGAGGTTCCCTCACCGGGCCTAGCCACGGCTCCCGTGCGTGCGATGGTGGCCACTCCCCGCTTGCCCTGGGTGCCCAGGGGTGCCAGGGTGGCCCGCGCCTCCTCCTCCTCACCAAATGGCTTCTCCTCACGGACTTGCTGGGCCACATTCATACCCACTCGCGCCTCCAGGTGCCTGGGGGAGGAGATGCCGCAAGGGTGCACAGTGGTTCTTCCTCTGTTTGCACGAAATACGCACACTGACAAGAGGCACGCATCGGCTGCTGCTTTTTGTACCAACTTTCACAACCCAACCTTGTTTGTGCAAATGGAGGACTTGGGCCAGAAACACAGCCGAGTGGTTATAGGGGGGCCACTAGTTCTATTTTATTGAATAACTTTAATGCTAACACGCACTTATATCACACCGATGACTATCTTTTTCATACTGGCCCACATGACGGCACTCCTGCCCATAACACACTACTGTGGCGCCAAATTTGAAAGTTTTTTAACATCTCCTGAGTTTTCTCGGTTAACAAAATGTTTTCTGTGGCTTGGATGGAGGTAAGTGAGTTACAAAATCTTTCAAAGTGAACAAAGCTGCGTTTTGTCTTTTGTAAGAGACAAGTGGGGAGGAGGGTACCTGAGGGCCCTCTCGAGCTCCTCGACAGGCTGGGCCTTCTTGTCAATGCCGACCCGGAGGATTCTGCTCGCCCTCCGGACATCCCCAGCGGCCTCGAGGTGGTTGGCAAAGGCAAGAAAGAAGGCAGCGTGGCTGGTCCCAATGTTGCTGCTGTACATGGTCTTGCACACCTCAATTGGATGCTGACACTTGAGGGCCTGCCATCGAGAGGAGTCGTGGGACAACACTCAACACACACTCCCAATCTCAAAGTGAGACAAACCACAGAGAAACAAAACCGAGTGCAAGGACAAGGACTTGCTCTATGGCAGAACACAACAATGTCAAAGCAAAATCACACTAACGCTCCACTCCATGTACACGAATCCAGAATTAAAACTGCACAATGGTCACACATCCCGTGTACACCAATGACTTAACAAGCGGGCAAATTGGTAGAGAAGAATAAATCGTAAGTTCCCCCTTTTTTGAGAGCTATTTATTTTAATTATATAGTGGTTTTTTTATCAAATGTCATTTACAAAATAGCAAAAACCAAGTTCACTTTTTTTTTTTTTTTTTGCCACGGACCTGCCCAACTTATACACCTGCATATTGCACAGTGCCGTACATTGCGGTCAGTGAAGTCAGTACTTCTCCGCATTCACACAAAAGAAAGTCTCCAAGCGTGTCAGCTGGTTTCCAGCTAGGATACCTCGCGAGCAGCACAACAATGGAATGGATGGCTGCCAATCCCCTCTTATGGCATTACCTCAGAGCCTCCTGAGGGTTCCCCTGTATACGCCTGGAGCCTTCACTCGCACAGCATGCCTCGAGGATGCAGGCCCTTTCACATCTCCACCATTGTTAACCTCATGTACCATTACGACCATCTCCATACTTTAAAATGAGGGTGCCTCTATACCCATATATACGAGGCCCTGTACACCCACTTAGTAATGCCATACTCTTCCCATAGTTACAAACCTACACACACTGAATGAAGACTAAATCATAGTCTTGGCACTTTTTGGCCATGGCCGCAGATGCCCTTTCACCAGAAACACCCGTATACTACTACTACTACTGCCACACGTGTGTGTCATCTTATTGTGCACTATTTTTTTTACGTGTCCGACCAACCAGCCCGACAACAAATCTTGCCGGAGCAGCTGAGAGTTTGCTGCAAAGAGCAGAGTGGTCGAAAGATGTGGCTGGAGGTAGCGTACGTATCGTATCCAGATGCCGACGTAGCGCTCGTCGTTGTGGAACTCGTCCGCCTTGGCGAAGTGGGCCATGGCCTGCTCCATCAACTTCACAATGTTCACCTCGTGGCCACCCGACGGGTAGTGCTGCTCCACCCACAGAATGTACCTGCACACACACGCACACATTCTCTTCCACATTTCATGCCACAGTAAGGAGACAAAAGCAGCCAAAACACTCAAAGATGTCTGTTTACGACACCCCCCATCGAGGCTCCGATGGTTATAGGGGCTATACAGACAATATACAAGTGTCGTTCATTACAACCATTGCTTTGCCCTGACAACAATAGAAATGTTATCGCAAACTTTACAGGAATAATAGAGATATCAGGGAAAACAGGTGAAGCAGCGGCAATTCACCTGCTACTTTTCGGCAATTTCTCTTCGACGTCACAGAACATTGTGTGATTGCAGTGGGCCTCTAGTTCTGTTTGATTGTGTCACTTGAATGCAGAAGTGCAGTTGACACGCTAATAACCACATTTTTAGTGCTTCCATAGCAGTACGTCACTCCTGCTTATTTTAAGTCACTGTAGTGCTAGATTTAAACGTTTTTTAATATCTCTCGCATTTCTTAAATTTAAAAAGCTTAAAGCTAAAACTAACAAGAACAAGTATGTTATTCTAACTGGAACAACGCTGGACGAGTTAGCAAAGGCCAGTTCTTTCTAACTGAACAACGCTGTGCTTAGTCTCCATGGCTGTGCATCGTGAGCAAAGCTTGGGAATTAGCTAGTCAGTATCTGAACATCTTGAAATGTAGAACAGTGCTAGTGACACCAAGACATACGATGAAACGGAGAAACGAACGCCTAAAGGGTGAGGCACACCTGGTCAGCACACTGAACCTCATCAGTCCTCCTCCTTCCTCTTCATTGTAAATTTCTGCGTCACTTGGCACTCGTCTACATTTCTGAAAACACCAATCCCAGTACCGTCAAATTGGCCCACACATGCTGTTATACTCCCGTCACATGGCCGCTTTCAATCCAGATTGAAGCGAAGCGCGATTGCCTTGTCAAGCGCGCCCGACGCACCGCCGCTGATACACGGCATGTTTCGACCGAGAAGTTGCAGCGGTTGCACTCATACGCCAGATGGCACTAAACATGTACTTCGCAGCCGGCGTTTGGTAACTTTGCGCGGCCGTATTTATATGTAACTATATAAATGTTACAGCACACTTATTTGGGTAAAGTTACTTAATGCAATTTGTGTCGTTAGTTAAGTTGTCACCTTCTGTGGCATTACTGAGTGGGGACGAGAGTATCACCAGTCCGCGGCATCTTGGCCTTCAACCCAGCGTCCCGCCTAATTGTGGCCGTAGCGCCAAATCCTCCCCTGGCGAGCCTGGGCGGGCAAAAGTGAGTTGTAATTGCCATAGCAACGTCACCGCCACCTTGAGCTTGGAAGCGTACTAATTGTCATGGCAACACAGCGAGGAGGCGCAAAATGGGGGGGGGGGGAGGGGGGGGCTGATGCTTTCCTCCCCCCGCTCCGCTGCCGGCCCCGCTAGCCCCGCGCCGCCCGCTAGGCCTTGCCGAAACCGGCGCGCCTCCATGCAGGCGTACGTACGCAGCTGGTACAGTAAGACGGCAGCAGAAATTGCACTTCAACACTTTATTCATGTAACGAAAATACGACCGAGCACAAACGCAACGTGCCGTGATAAGCACTGATGTTCGACACGGCATAGCCCAAGTTGACATCGAACACGGTACACGTAGTTGTACAGCTCACGACACCGCGCTATCGTTCAGATTAAATTCACGCTTTACGAACGAGTGTCTCACCTTTTGCTAACACGAAGCAAAATCACTTCTTGCTGCGCTTCCTCCCTGTGCATGGGGCATATAACCGCTCTTCTGTGGTCTTCAGAACACTGTCACGATATTTCCGCTATGCTACGACTCGCACGCGAGCCCCGCGGCTTCTCTCGCGCACCGGCGCCGCTGTTGCTCCGGCAGCTGCAGCGACCGTTACCCCGCTGTCGCGCATGCACGCCTAAAGTCGCGCCGGGAAGAGGTATAGTGGGAAAAACAGTGAGAGAAGGAGGAGTGTTTTGCTTGCCCCGCGCCGCTGCGACTTGGAGCGCGTATATCAAAGAGGAACTAGCAAAAAGTCACCTCGGACTGGTATCACCGCTTTCGCCCGATCGCATTTGGAATGAGTTCGAACGCGTTCGAATGAGTTCGATCAACTTCGAACGCGATTCAAACTGCCGTGTAGCAGCGCCTCATCCGGATTGACTCAACCGCGATTGAAAGTGCCTGTGTGACAGCGGTATTAGATACACAAACGAAAGAACAATTTTGGCTAGCATGCCCAACATAACATGTGCCAATTTTCTTCTCCCATGAGTTGGTGCAGAGTGCACAGTGGCGATCTTGCAGAAGGCCTTCAGCTGGAGCGTCTTGAAACCCTGTTTTTGTCCTTGAGAAGTACCCTCCTCTCACACTGAAGTAACAAAATGCGCATGTCAAATGGGGCACCAAATGCATGAGCTATTTAACTTTCACACTACACCCCTAAGCCAGCAGCGATATATGACAGCTAGAGCATCGCGTTCTGCCTCCATAGAACAGATAAAGAAACACAGGTTTATGAATTACCAGCAATTTTTCAGCGGCTTGCATTCTCCACACTAAAGAAGCGGGAATTTCAAAATGGTTGGTCAAGTACTAAATTTGCAGCTAGGTAGTGAAAAAGACACCACCTAATTGTTTGCACTGTCCTGCTACTGCACACACACTTGCCGAGCTGTAAATTACACTTTGGCCATTTCTGCCTTTCGGCATCAGTTCCTTGCCGTCCCCATCTGACAGTGATGGCAAGGTAAAAAAAGGGGGCGTTAAGAAGGCAACCCATTCTGACAGTTAACCAGTATCATCTTAACAAAATGGAAGAATGGGCGAGTGGTTTGTGTCCATCCTAGAACAGAACAGCGCAGAACGACAGTGGACTAAGAAATGAGCACAATGGGAGCACTGTCCTACGTGGTGGCATCTTGTTTCGTATGCCCATCGGCCACACCACGCGTTCAAGCAAGTCAGACAACTCCAGTCATCTCACCTGTGCCACACATCAAGCAGGTCTGCGCCCGACGTGGTCCGGAGCTGCTCTTCGAACTCCCTGCAAGCAGAGCCCTCTCAGCACAGTTCACAAGGCAGCCACCCCCAAAAAACACGACAACATACACTCCTCGCAAGAGTAAAGAATTGAGTGAGGAAAAGTGTGCACTCGTTTTGGCATGTGTCTGCTCAATACACTGATCCCCCATGCTCCTGCGTCATTGCCAATTTCTTCTGGAAGAAAATCACACCCAAGTTTTTCGACAGCCTCTCCATGTTAGTATGAACTCTTCTACTTGAATGTGCACGTGAACAACAAGAGTACATGAGTCTGGGGCCTTGTAAGCGTCACCAAGTGTTCCCCCTACCCATTGTCATGCCCCCTTGGATTGAATGAATGTTGACGGCGTCCCCTTTGCAACCAGGTAAGTGTTGACTAAAGAAACGGATACTCTTACGTCGTACTGCTGTTTTAATTTAAATGGCACGCTTCAATTAAATTTTGCCTGTTCCATGCGGTAGCTGTCCTTTGCCATCTCTGCACTTCGTCCACCAGTGCTTTAACCTTCTTTGAGAGACTTTTACTATCTCTAGCTTTCCAGTCTTTCTTGTCCGCCGCATGTCCATGCTTTTCATGTAGAGCTAACTGAACACTTCGGCTGTCCACCTATGTGGATTCGCTGTTCCTAGCCTATCCCGAACACATATTTTACTTGGAGCTTCTGGCAGTGCTAGCAGTCTGTCTTGATTTTTACCCAAACGGCCAAACCCCTCACTGGCTACAGTGACGTAATTATTAATTGCTACTAATAATTAGAGATGATGGGATGTAACTAACGATGGCTAAGTGCCATGAAACTCCAAACTCCAGCAAAAGCAAAGGAAGAGCAATTCCGGCTAGTCACTGCCAGGTAGCGGGTTGGCTGCGAATAAAAAAATCCCAGGCCACTCCCACTAACGTGAAACCTGGGGAGGGGCGAATCATGCAGTGTATAAGTGTACTATCGCGCCCAATTTGACTCGCAACAGGCGAGTGGCCGCCGCAGCTGCTCCCCGGGAGGCGGTGGCGCCTTGCAGCGAAGCACTTGAGAAGTAAAGGAAGAGGGGGTCTGCGTTTCTGATACCCATCGGCATCCCCCTAGTGCTCTGTTGCCTTTCGCGCTCCGAATGCGGTGCGCATGAAGCTGCCCGATGTAGTTCAGCTTGGCGCAGCCTTGTGGCTCCAGAATTGTGGTAAGGCAAACATAGTGGCGCAGTGGCCATCAGTGACGTAGCTGAAAGCATAATAGTGCATTCCGTACCGTGAGGCATTGTCAGAATTAGAGGCAGATGCACTAAATAAAAAAATGCGGTCAGCCAGTGTTTCACACATCTTTACTTGTGTGGAAGATTGAACGTTATCGGTATTTCGCGACGCCCTATTATTGCCAAACTGGAAGGCTTGCGCAAATGCGCATGAGGGCATTGCATCCGATGATAAAAATTATCGCTGGCGATGCGGTAAGCCACCCCGAAAATTTCTGAGGCAAAAATTTATACCAGACGCAAAGGAAAGAAGCCAACAATGGTGCGCACGGGGGATGCCGATGGGTTTCGGAACAGCTGACCCCTCTCCCTTTACTTCTCGAGTGCTTTGCTGCAAGGCGCCACCGCCTCCCGGCGAGCAGCTGCGGCGGCCGCTCGCCTGTTGCGAGTCAAATTGGGCGCGATAGTACTCAAAGCTTGTAAGTTTCTCGCTAGCCACGCGGCACGTTGATTGGGCGCCGGTCGGAGGAGCAATCGCGCGCTTGCCAAGGCGGTGGCGCCGTCTGTTGCATTGCACCGGATTTAAGCAATTAAATGAGATACAGATTGTTTGCAAGTTGTCTGTGTTCCACGCCGCGACGTGGCAAGAAATAGCGCGAGGAGTTGGAAAACGAGTGTCCGGGAATGTCCCTTAGTACAATCAACGTTCTAGCACGAAGCGTTGGAAAGCGTGCGTTGTTTTAGTACCGTGACTACGGGAGACGGCGACAGCCCGAGCCCCTAAAGTGCTTCGCCCCTAAAACAAGACAGACTGCTCTCACCGCGAGTTGGGAAATGGGCGTGACACCGCTGCCAGGGCTAGGGGGAGAATTGGCAACACTTATTAGACCTCAGCACTACGTGACACTTTAAAGGGGCACTGACACAAAAATTTTGCATCTTGTTTTTTTGTTGCGATAAGTAGCTAGTGACCTACTTATAACCTGTAGAAACCTCATTTGCTTCAGCGTGTGACGGTTGTTTAATTAGAGGCATCTTCAATGCGGCCAGTCGCAGTTTCGGTTTCAGCGAGTGCCGCGAAACGATGGATTTTGTGTGAACAAAGCTGACCACGTGACCGTCGGAGGGATATCACAGAGCAGAGCCGCCGTAGCACTGTCGAATCCGCATAGACGGCAGTTTCTGCGAATGCCCCCACGTACTGATCTCGTGAGGCGCTTAATTAAAAAGCGACCGTGGATGTGACGCAGGCGCCTCGAGTGCAAATGCTACCGCGGCTAAAGAACGACGCCCAACGCTCGGGACGGTGGGTGGCAAGACGCGCGCTGGGAGCAGCCGGCCGGTCTGTCTACAGGTCCGCCTACAGATGTGTTCGGCTCAGCACTGCGGCGGATATTCGAGTGCCGCTCTCGTAAGCGGCGAGATGACAATTTTTAATGCAACCCGCCATCGCATCATTAACTCCTTTCTCATGTAAGCCACCATGGTCGGGACTTGGGGACAATTTCGTGCAGCGGTAACAAGCTATCACTCGAGCTACCTGCGCCGGCCTTGGCCGCCGCCTGCACAGCGACCGTGCGGCTAGCTCAGTGGGCTTTTCGTGCCTCCGGCGCGTTTTCGCATCCAATAATAATAAACAGTAATAGAAACAGAGTGCCTGGAATCAATGTAGAACTTTGGTCGCGGCCAGCTGCCCGATTAGCTGACGAAATCACGGCGCCTCCGCCGCCAACGATCGGGTCGTTCGTTCTCGAGAGCAGAAGCTCCGCCCTCCGGCCCTCCGATTGGAGCGGCGAGCAGGCGAAAAACGCCGGCAGTGCGGAAGCGGCAAACACAAACTCGTGACGTGTTGGATGTTGTTTATTTACACAATATCCTCGGGATGTCGATTGCGCGTGGTCCTCTGCTGGCTGCTCGGTTGCGTTTCGCGCACTTTAAAATTGATTTTAAATATGTTCTAGGCTGTATTCGCCGTTGATATTTTTCAGATGATGTATATGTGTTCCCACCAATCTATCTCCGAAGTTATCTCGCCTTCAAAATTTTGTGTCAGTGCCCCTTTAAGCAGATGAGAAACCCCTGTCGCACTTAGTGAAATCAGTGCTCCATTAAAACCATCCACTAGGCATATTCCCCTAAAGCGAAAACGAGCCATCATATCACCTGGCCTCAAACTAGATAGTGCATAAAAGCACCCATGTCGTCGGTAATGGGAGAACGCGGAAAAAAGCACGCTGACAGCTTAGTAGGTTTGTAAACAATGCCTCTTCGTCGTCACCCGCCTTGGGGCATTGGCTGTGCCACGAACATTTTGTAAACTTTCCGATGGCTTTAGACTCCAAACAAAGTTGCCATACGGCACTTTCAAGCGAGTTACGTTACAGTACAATCGTAAAAACGGTAGGCACTTCCACTATAGAATGGCGGCGTCAACCACCACTGCGTGCCAGTCGGAAAAATGAGCCAAGTATAGGCTTGTTATTGGTGCCTAAGAACAGAGCCGAGCTTACCGCCTTTTCTTCTTGAGGTCCTGCTGGCATTGTGGTGCGAGTGCGGTCTGCAGAGACGACATTGTCCGGCCCTGTCTCAACGGCTGTATGTTCTCCTTCGAGAGTTCCCAATCCCCCGGCTCAGCCATTGGGCTGCTGGCTGCCGATGGGCGCGACTGGCACGCCACAAACCGCCGCCTACTTCAATAACTGCCGGGATTAAAAGACGAAGTCCCGCTGAGGTTCTGCCATAAAGTCTAGAACTGCGTCGACGAGCCTAAACACTCCGCTGACCGCACAGGTAAGAACCAACCACGCCAACCACGCCGCAAAACCACAGAACAGGGCAAAACCGTTTGAATATCGCGAATGGCCTTCTGGGTATTCCAATGTTTGCGCTTGAATTTTTTAGATTTCACCAGCGCCACAATGTATTTTTTTATCTTATAAGCAATAAAAAGTAATTTAAAAAAATTTGACAAATTAGCGCTGATTTATTGGTTTTTTATACTTTTAGTATCAATTTTATTCTCTTTTTATTGCTTCATACCCAACTGACGTAACTGACAAATGTGGCGCTCTGTTTGAAATGGCAATTTCGATCTCCAAGCAATACACTGCAATGCGATAGTAAAAATAGCCCTCTTCTAGGTCACTTTACCAGTATTTTATCTCTCTGTAGCAATATGGCAATATCCTAGCACATTGTGATTTTCAGTTACTGACAGTCTCAGTGCGGTGATAGGGTGGCTCTAGCCACCTTAGCGGTGAGAGAGAGAGAGAGAGAACCACTTTATTTTACAACTGGGATTTAGGGGGGAGGGATGGCCGAAGCCCACACGGCTTCGGCGACCGCAAGGGCCCGTGCGGTTAGAGTATGCAGCAGTTGAATTGCCGGCCTCTTGGTCCTCTAACGTTCTTTAAAGATTCCAGAGGAGCGGCAAAGGAGTGGCCGTTAACGGGGGTGAGACAGCTGAATCAGATTTGGGAGCAGTTTTTGGAGCAGCGAAATATCGATTTTGGAGCAGAAGAACCTTGATTTGGAGCAGAAGAACGACATTTATTATATCACCTTAGGAGCCAAAAAACTCAAATTTTTGGCAACTTCCGGGTGAAAAGTGCACTTTTTAATTGGTTTTGAACGTACATAACACTGAAACAGCCTTTCAATAAAGTTTTTTCTACCAGAGTATCACAAGGTACGAACTGCACTACCTTTTTACCATTTTTACTAGCCATTTTTGAATTCTTATAGCGTGGAGTTCCATTGATAATATCGAATTGAAAAACTAAGCGATCGTAAGGCATTTTTATTACCATGTGAATGCCGAAATTGTTATTTTTGTAATCCCATGCAGACTCGTCTTTACGCACAGGTGTACAGCCACGGCCAAAGCGAGGTACCCGCCGCGGTGGCTCAGTGGCTAAGGCGTTGCGCTGCTGAGCACGAGGTCGCGGGTTCGATTCCCGGCCGCGGCGGCCGCTTTTCTGATGGAGGCGAAAAGCAAAAACGCCCGTGTGTTCGAGATTTCGGCGCACGTTAAAGATCCCCAGGTGGTCAAAATTAATCCGGAGCCCTCCACTACGGCGCGCCTCATCGCCTGCGTTGCGTCGGCGCGTTAAACCCTACAATCAATCAATCAAAGCGAGGTCACAGTTGTCGCACCCCACCAGCTCTCCCATTTCAATCCCCAAGGTGCATGTTCACTACGATCGTAATCTGAGTAACGTGTTGGTATGTTTATCCACCTCCCTTATTTTGGCAATAAAGTTCACTTCAGATAAATGAACAATTATTACTAGCGTGCAATAATAGCCCGTCCCGCTATAGAAGACTGCTTGAACATTTCGCGGCGATGTAGCCTGCGCCGCCACCTCTGCAGCGTCGATCGTCCCATTCCCGTCGCTCGCAAGTCCGCTGGGAAAGGCATCAATAACTCTGTGTTTTATAATCAACGCCGAGCCGTACGGTGCATGTGGGAACATAACAGCGTACGTTTCGAGCCTTTTCATTGAACATTCAAGCTGCCATCGCTTCGCACTTTCCCCGTGGAAAAAAACTCGGGTGATAAGGCAGGTGATTATGGTCAGGGGGACACGTACTGTCAGATTAATTTGCTGTGTTGATTGCACGACTGCGAGAACCTAAGCTCGACGATTGTCGCTGCGCGTCGTGGGCAGTAACGGTTAGGGTAACGATTACCCTTCTAGCACGCAACTATTAGCGCGCACACGCAGCATTAGGATACGGCATCGTTCATTTCAGTTTACTGTTGTTTTCAGCCCAGCGAGATCGCGCCCAAGAAGCGAAGTGAGAAAGAAGCTCCATACAGTGCCAACGTGCTCGCTCAGCACGCACGAAAACAGCGCGTGCACAAGCGGAGCTCTAAATATACTTACCAGAAACGAAATTATCGCAGTAAACTTTGGTGTGTATCTTGGCTGTTGATATGCCACCGCCGTTGACAGGACGAAATTAACCACACTGAGTGCACTCGGCATCTCTTCGTCTTGTGCACAGCGTCAGACGCCAAAAGGAAGCCCACCAGTTGATCATTTTCCCATCCACCTCGAGCGCATCGACGTGTTGCAGCAGTGTACGCAGTACTGAAGTACTATTAACCGCCACCCGCAGGCTGCTAACCAACAAACACACCAGAAAACTACCGCGGATCGCCGAGTCACCCTTCCCATAAGGCCTTGCGGCGTCGCGGCTGAACCGCTTGTGAATACTCCCTATATTCACAACACAGCTGTGCAAATCGGTGCAGCGAGTTTTTGAACACACCGTCGTGATTGTAGCAATGACGGCGTAACAGCCCCACTGCCAAATCAATAATAAAAGGAGAGACGGTACATTTATTGTTATTTTCTTGGTAATCACACTTTACTTTCGTCATGGTGTCGCGCTGTGTTACTTGCTATTTTGCCAAGGCATCTCTCTTTGACCTTCTTGTTCTTCCCAATACTGCAGTTCAATACGCAAGTGTTGAGTGAAAGTGCAAGAATACACCGCGGCCGCACTGGGAACCCTCGACCAAGCTTGGCGTGCAACATTTATCTGTCGTCTGAGTTCCAAGGCAACACGCAACACTGGAAATGGCCACGCACATGGCCGAAGCACCGCGGACATGGTGCGGCTTGTTCCACTGCGCCCGCACGCCACAAAAAAAAAAAAAAAAAGAAAAGAAAAGCACCGGCATGCTTTATCTGCTCCGTTTCAATCCGATTCTCCGCGGTAGTTTCGACAGATAGGTTATTAATCGCACTCACATTGGAGTCAAGGCATTACTATGCGTTCGGTGGGGTAAAGTTTGGAACGTCCAACACACATCTCGTGCTTAGCACGGACAAGTACCGCCATCCCGCGGAGCCCGACATAACCAGTGACAGTGCACTCACATGGTTGCCAGCATGCGTGCCTCGCTAGTGAATACAAGCTATAACTTCATAGCGTGATGATCCAGCAACCATTACGAATTCTGACAAAGTGAAACTCATAGTGTGTTCATATTGACTAACTCAGTAGGAAAAAGGACAAAGAGACAAAACAAAAGACATGCAGGGAGGTGGGGAGCAATACGACCATCGTCATTATAAAAAGGTGCAAGGCATGCTGACAACCTATTAATCGACCACGAGTAACAAACACTAATTTTACCCAAGGGTGAACAAGGCTGAAACTACATTGTCTGTTAGCCTGCAAGTTTTTAAACAGTGCACTGCGAAGTAGCAACATGTCTAAGAAGGCCACTCAAATCAAGCAAGTATGTGCTTTGAAAGATACAACGTCACGTTGCATCTTTTCAAGCACGTATACTGCTTTGAAAGCACGCACCTGTATAGCATACAGGTGCAAAGACATGCAAAGGCAGTTCAATGTAGCACTTTGTTGCCCGCGCGATAGCCATTGCATTTGCGGCAAACGGATTGCGATTCTGCAACTTACGACTCTCCAGGTATTTGTATCGCGTTTTAACAGCATTCACTTCAAATTGGGCGCAGAAACGGATGCACGTCACACATTGTTGAAAAGGTTTTGGTAACATTGCCATTACTGTACTTTTGAATATTTCTCATGTTTTCAGCACGAACTAAATAAAATAGATTAACCTCATCGTTATTTTTGTTGGTTGTTTACACTGCAATCACCAGGCGAAAAGAAAAAGCAAGCTCCAACATAAGTTCTCCCAGCGATTACGTGATTAAATATTGCATCTTTGCAGTACGTAGATGCCGGCAAGAGAAGATTGACGTAAGGCGGTAGAGTATGGCAAGATAAAAAGCTCCGACAGGTTTATCATGCAGGTCATGGTAGGCGCATTGAGCCCTGCCGTGTGCACAGAGGGGCGACGCAGAGAGGGCCATTGCATTTTAAATAGCGCGCAACTGATTTTGCGGCCCTATCAGAGGGGCACTGACACAAAATTTTGAAGGCGAGATAACTTCGGAGATAGATTGGTGGGAACACATATACATCATCTGCAAAATATCAGCGGCGAATACAGCCTAGAACATATTTAAAATCAATTTTGAAGTGTGCGAAACGCAACCGAGCAGCCAGCGGAGGACCACGCGCAATTGTAAATAAACAACATCCAACACGTCACGAGTTTGTGTTTGCCGCTTCCGCACTACCGGCGTTTTTTGCCGGCTCGCCTGGCTCGCCGCTCCAATCGGAGGGCCGGAGGGCGGAGCTTCTGCTCTCGAGAACGAACGACCCGATCGTTGGCGGCGGAGGCGCCGTGATTTCGTCGGCTAATCGGGCAGCTGGCCGCGACCAAATTTAAGTTCTACAGCGATTCAAGGCACTCTGTTTCTATTACTGTTTATTACCATTGGATGCGAAAACGCGCCGGAGGCACGAAAAGCTCACTGACCTAGCCGCACGGTCGCTGTGCAGGCGGCGGCCACGGCCGCAAAGTGGCCCAGGCCGGCGCAAGTACCTCGAGTGATAGCTTGTTACCGCTGCACGAAATTATCCGCAAGTCCCGACCATGGTGGCTTACATGAGAAAGGAGTTAATGATGCGATGGCGGGTTGCATTAAAAATTGTCATCTGCACCGATTACGAGAGCGGCACTCGAATATCCGCCGCAGTGCTGAGCCGAACACATCTGTAGGCGGACCTGTAGGCAGACCGGCCGGCTGCTCCCAGCGCGCGCCTTGCCACCCACCGTCTCGAGCGTCGCGCGTCGTTCTTTAGCCGCGGTAGCATTTGCACTCGCAGCGCCTGCGTCATATCCACGGTCGCTTTTTAATTAAGCGCCTCACGAGATCAGTACGTGGGGGCATTTGCAGAAACTGCCGTCGATGCGGATTCGACAGTGCTACGGCGGCTCTGCTCTGTGATATCCCTCCGAGGGTCACGTGGTCAGCTTTGTTCACACAAAATCCACAAAATCCATCGTTTCGCGGCACTCGCTGAAACCGAAACTGCGACTGGCCGCATTGAAAATGCCTCTAATTAAACAACCGTCGCACGCTGAAGCAAATAAGGTTTCTACAGGTTATAAGTAGGTCACTAGCTAGTTATCGCAACAAAAAAAACAAGATGCAAAATTTTTGTGTCAGTGCCCCTTTAAAGGAGCCCTGACACCAATTTTCGGCGTTAATATTATTGCACAGTTCGCTTCCTTCACTCAACAGAATACCCTGGCTGAAATATGAGCGGCCTGCGACGCGAAGAACATAGATCTCCTTTATCGCGCCGACGGAGCAGGGCGCGGAGCGGCACTCAGCAAATGGACATCAACGTGACATAACCCCGTGAAGCCAATAGAAGTGACGTGACAGCGCTCGTCAAAAACTCGTGACGTCACTGCACGCGCGCCGCCCCACCAGCGGCGAGCGGGCGTCGGTGACGTCCGCACAAAGCGGTGAGGTCAGGCCGGGATTCTGTCATGCGCCGTTCGGGATGAAAGCGCAAGAATTTGAAAAAAAAAAAAAAAAAAAAAAAAGATTTTCAGGCCGTTTAATGTAATTAACTATCGCGCGCTGAAGTATTTGAAGTGCTGCTTCAGGTCCGCCAGACTATTAAGCATCGATAAAAGCAATAAAAGTGTAACATAAAATTTTCGTGTCAATGCTCCTTTAACATTAAAGTGCTGACGAGTCACTGTGTGGCTATCAAGGTGTTCTCACACCGGTATACCAAGCCTTACAATCATCTGTATACACTCGTGGAAACGGTGCAACTGCCCATGATAAAAAGACGTGTACAGCGACTGCGAACCCATGGACAGTCATGGTCACGTGCAGTTAAACGTTTGTGGCAGCATCTGCCCGCACGGTACATGTACTGCAGACGACCATCGGCACTGGACATCGTCCATCACAAGTGCGTCACAGCGTCGTCGGGGTCGGAGTCAGTGTCCACGGTAGAGAAAATTCCTGGTGTGGGAGCCTCAGCCGTCGAGTCGTGGAGACGTTTAGTAAGGACATCTACAGCCGTGTCCTTCCTTTGTTCCTGCTGATCCTGTATTGCCTGAAGCAGTGGGGACAGCTTTTTCAGAACGATGTCTGCGATCGTGGCGGCTCCGTCTTCCTGGAAGAGGGCAGAAGTGTAGAGGCATGTCAGATGAGATAAGCTGAATGCCTGGCTAACGGAACGCTTAATTCTACGGTGACTTGACTAATTATAATTCGTGTTAAGTATGGTTGACATACCGGTGACCAGAATAATGAAGTTAAGAATGGCCATATTAGTCACCTAGCTGGCTTGTACTGGCGAAAATGTGAAAGAGGATTTCATTGCACCTTATTTTTCACAGGAAATGCATATTGTGGATGCAATGACAATATATGCAGTGCGCGTGTTTGTTCGGCTGCATTCGCTCTTTCCACCACCAGTCTTTTTAATGACCGTTGTAGGAGGCGCTGCTGACATTCACTGGCACTATCGTTCCTCGACGCTCGCTACGTCAACAGTACGGTAGTTCGCGCCGTGGACATTATAGTGCTTGCTGGGCACTGGCGGCAAAGCCAGGCCAGGATGCACATTCATATGCCGACAAGGCTAGATGCCTAAGGCTGCAACCAATCAGCCATGCCGTGTTTGTTCGTCGTGCGGTGGTCCACCGGCTTAGCTGTAAGATCCCAGTCTAAAATTCCAACAGGAATGCCGCAAAAACCTAACAAGAATTCCTGTCATACGTCAACAAACTGTTGTGACAACAGAAGTCCTGTTGTTACGACACACATTTCTGTCGAAACGACAGCCAATTTTCTCACCGACAAACATTCCTGCATTCACAACAGAACTGCCATTTACGCTACTCTTCACAATGGGTAAATAAGATTCAAACCATGTGCAACTACTGATGGAACGTCAGGATCAGGACAGGAATTTTACACAACAGAACATCAAAATGAGGACATGAACACGGCACACGACAGAACATCAGAATCCCGACACGACAACAATACGACAAGACGACAGTACGACACGCGAAAATGCGACAAAACTACAGAAATTTTTCTTGTCGTCATTTTCAACTGGGATATAATGTTTGACTTTAGGGTGATATGTCTAAAAAATTCTACAAAAACTGTTCAAACGAATGTGGAGGACTTAAAGGGACGCAGAAAAGCCTTTTGTAAAAGTTACAAAAGGTCTTTATTGTCAAGTAGTACCAATATAGCGATGCAATGCCGTTGGAATTATTGATCTACATTCAGTATTAGCTGCGCCAGAAGCAATTAAGTGCACCTCTCTCCCCTTGCCGATCGATTCCTCCTCCCTCTCTGCTTCTTTCAAAGCAGCTGGAAACACTGGGAATAGCCATGTGACATCGCGACGCTCGACTTCCGTTCTCCGCTAGCTACACTCCTGCGCCTAGGCACGCGTCAATCGCTACAGACCCGCCTTTGCCTCGGGATCGCGCAGGAAGGTGGAAGAGCAGCCGGAAGCCGATGGCAGTGACGTTGCCGGCGACCGACGATCGGCCGAATCAGGGGGGCGCCTCGCCGTTGCGTCAGCCGTGATCGCCGTTGCGTCAGCCGCGGTCGGCACGCTGCGGCGTCGCGCTCAGCGGCTGAGAAAGGCGATCTTCAAAAATTGTTTACAAATTATCCGTACAACGTATGGGGCTCACACTCGGCTCAAAAATCCCCCGTTGTGTGTTCTACCACCTGAATGCATTTGATTGCCACCTTCACAAAGATTTTCTGGGTCCCTAGTACCCCTACCCCTTTAAAGTTGAAGGAAAGGCAGCAGTTATGACTAAATTACCTCACACCGAAGCAGGGGGAGACGATAAGTGGGTAAAGCATTGCTCCAGCTAAGAATGTGGATGATTGTATACTGCACGCCAAGCACAATGGTTGCATTGTCCATTCGCACATCAGCTGATAGCTATCGCTTTAGGATGTCGTTTTAAGAGCAGCAAGCAACGACACCCGTATTTCTCGTGTTTTTCTCTCGTGAGCCAGAACGTAAGCTGGTTGTCTGCTCGCTACTCTTTTGCCAGTTTTCTGCCGAAATGTGAAGGTTATACACACTTACCGATAGCATGCTGTCAGCCGTGGCCTTTTCGCAGCTGGCTCCACCTGCAAGAGCAACAAAAAATAAATGTGAAAGAAAGATAACGTGCATAGGTCCTTTGAGCTTATAGCTACGAAACAAATGAAGGATACTATGCTTGCATTGATGTAACGACAGTTGCTGAGATCGGTCAGTAAGAGCAGCAGCAGATACTGCGACGGAATTCTCATGTACTCTTTGCTCCTTTTACAGGAAAAGAACAAAATATTGGGAGAATTACAGAACGTGAGTGATGGAAAACTGGCCATTCGATCATTTGAGGAGCTGAGATGCATATAAATGTCGCTGCTGCCACTGATTTCAAGTACTTGAATGAGTACAATACACAGTTGCACATGCCTAAGACTTTTGGTTTCGAAATAGGATTCGAAATAGTAAAAAAAAAAACGGAATGAATTTCATCATGGCGTCGTTACCCGCTGATCTGAGCTCATCAGCAGCTCCGGCCCCGTCAGTGTCGTTCTCAGCGGGACAGTCCACTGACTCGCTATGAGCTGGAGCCGCTTTCTTCTTTCTGCACAAGCCAGAAGTAGAAAAAAAAAAGAAGACGTGGTGTGGCGCAGTTAGAATGCAAAATTGCCGAAAATGAAAATTGCAAGGAATTTCTTTTCTATCATTTCGTGTCAAACGTTTTCAAGTGGACGAAGTAGTGCAGAGACCTCTACTACACAGTGCCACGTATCTTATCACAGCTTCAACGTCAAAACCCTGAATTGAATGCGCATCAAGGACAATAAAGTGTCGTATTCGATGTCGCGCACGAAGACGAAGTTGCAAGCATAAGAATGTGGGACGAGCCTGGCAGCTAGGAGTAATGTTTTACAACATAATTCAGTGCCATCCAAGCTAATACACATACATGCATGCGCCATACATATGCATGCGCGCACACACACATACGCATGCACGCAAACGTACACACACACACACACACACCCTCACTCACTCACTCCACCTGAACATAGGCAAGAAAGCAACTTCATGTGGCTATAGATATAGAGGTGTCGCTAGGGCTGTAGACTTCAGCTAAGCAGTGAGAGCGCGCTTTTTTACCAACAATTTAGGAATAGGTTTCTATTTTTCATTCACCCTTTGACCTCATATAATTAGTACTGGTCCAGCTTGTTATTTTTGTTGCTTTGCTTAAAGTTTAAACCTTATTCTTCTTCTCAATCGCCATGACAGGTTACCCGCCATGATTTGGAGGGCCATCATACACGCCGCCACGACCCTTACAATTATTGTCATCATGATTCGAGATGGTGATGGGCGAAGTGATAGCCGGAAACTTCCAAATAACAGCTGACATTGTAAAAAAAACACGCCATGCAGCGTCTCGCGTTTTCCGCCTCGCGGTATTCGTGGTACCGACGGGCATCGCGCTTACGCTTGGCCAAGCGGCCGGATCGTCGTCGGCGGTCTTTTTCTGCCCGTGCCGCGTATTTTGTCTCTTTGAGTAAGCTTCACTGTGCAACAAACGATGTGGGAAAGCCAGCGAAGAAAGACCAGGCTTACACCGATTTCCCTAAGGGCGGCTTCTCCTCTAAACGCAAGGGCACCGCTGGGAAGACATTTTTCTGGAGGCGAGCAGGTGGCACAAGGGAGAGTGTGTGCTTAACGGAGGAATAGGGGAGCGGCTTTTCTCTCTCTACGCACGCAAAAAAAAAAAAAAAAAAAGCGGAGTTAGCTTATAGCAACAGCTCGCTCAAAAAATACCTTTCATGGGAACTGCACGGGCACTTCAACACAATCTGCGCATTTGCGCCAACAAGAGACAATGCTGGTTAAAAGAGAAGATAATGAGAAAGCTCCTTCCTGCGGGCCGCCGATAAGTAATATATACACCCCAAATGACACTCACGGCTTCCTCTTGGCTTCACCGCTGCCGGCTACATCTTGGCCGTTTGGCACCCTGAGCGTCCTGGCCAGTTGCTCTACGCTCATCGGAGGCACTTCTTCGGGTCTCTCGCCCAGCCAGGCCACGTGGCAGTAAACCTCCGCATCCTTGGACGTGCCATCCGCTCCCGCGGCGTAGTCGAGACTCAGAGCATCCCCCTCGCCGACGGCCTTGACGACTTCGTCAGCCGGGGTGCGAACCCCGTCCCGGTACAAGGGCACGCCCGTCATCATCACGCGCCTCACACCACCGGTCTCCCTCACTTCGCACTCGACCTTGGCGCCCTCCACGACGCCCCTTACGACTGCCCTGGCACCGCGGTAGATGAGGACCGAGGGACGAACCACGAGCGACGTCATCCTAGGAACAGGGGCGGCTGCTTTATCAGGTTGCTTACTAGTGGCTTCCTCCGAGTCTTGGGCTACAGCCCTGGCCGCACAGCGCGCGTAGCTCCAGGGAGGACTCTTGTGGTCCCGCTTGAGTCCTTCCGAGAGAAGTGGCGCTTCTTTGGCGTCGTCATCGTCTTTTGCGGCTATGCTACGGGCCATCATTGCAGCTGCCCTGCCGGAGGACTCGTCTCCGTGCGAGGCATCGGAGACCGCGGGAAGGCCTCCGGACGAGGGACGGATGTAGGTGACCCACCACCTGGCCGACGTGCTCTCCTTGAGGTTCAGTTCGGCGTCGAAGCGGACCATGTCGCCAATGGTGAAGATGTCGGTGAGGTCCTCGACGGTCCTCTGCATGGAGCGTTCAACGACGGCCAGCCGGAAGTAGGCCGCCGGTGTCGGGTGGGGGCCGAGGCGGATGAAGCCGTAGTCGGACCTGAGCCGGTCGATGACTCCGTCGTGGCCCGCCAGGACACGCGGTAAGTCCTCGGCGCAGCCCCACTCTCTGCAAGTTACGTGTGCTCGATTTAAGGACGAGAAAGATGTCTAAGTAGTAACAGGGAGGGAGGGAGGGAGGGAAGGACTGAACATCTATCGGGTACTGAAACAGGGATGCCCTTTGAGCCCAATACTGTTCATGCTTTACATGGCAGGGTTAGAAAAGAAACTGGAAGAAAGTCAAGTAGGGTTTAGCCTAACCCATATGCTGCAAGGCGAATTGGTACAACAGCATATTCCGGGAATGTTATACGCAGACGACATTGTTCTTTTAGCTGATAACCAAACCGATATGCAGCGGCTAATAAATATTTGCGGCCAGGAAGCCACTGACCTCGGGTTAAATTTCAGTGCAGAAAAATCAGGAATAATGATTTTCAATGACGCTACCACCGACGTAGTGTCTATCCAGCAAGGCGAATTACCTAGAGTGAAGGAATAGAAATATTTGGGTGTGGATAAACGAAGGGGATAACTACTTGAGTACTCACGAGGAGCAACTTAAGGTTAAGGGAAAGCGAAACGCAGCTATAATGAAGCATAGAGCTCTGTGGGGGGTATAACAAATATGAAGTAGTAAGAGGAATGTGGAAAGGAGTAATGGTTCCGGGTCTCACGTTCGCGAATGCTGTACTCTGCTTAAAATCAGACGTTCTATCAGGCCTTGAAGTAAACCAGAGAACGGTAGGACGTTTGGCCTTAGGCGCGCATGGAAAAACAACTAACGAAGCAGTTCAGGGAGATATGGGCTTGGCGTCGTTTGAAGTTAGAGAAGCTCAGAGTAAAATATGCTTTGAGATGAGGTTGAGGGCAATGGATCAACGAAGGTGGGCAGCTAAGGTTTTTAGGCACCTATACTTGAAAAGCGTGGACACGCAGTGGTTAAGAAAGACTAGAAGGCTAACGATGAAATACGGAAAGAACAGTGGGGAATCCAAAACAGCCAAGGTAACCAAAAAAGAGGCAAGGCAGATTGAAACGAATAAATGGAGGGAAAAAATGGAAGCTAAAACGTCGTTAGAGATGTACAGGGCTGAGAAGATGAACATCAGAAAGGAAAATTTCTATGATAATTCCCAGGGCAGTGCTTTGCTTTTTGAAGCTAGAGCAGGTTGCCTGCGAACTAAGAGTTTTGTGAGGAAGTATTCCCAAAATGATGGGGTATGTGTGGTCTGCGGAAAATAAACAGAAACTATGCGGCACATAGTGTTAGAATGTGAGGGTATCCATCCAAATCTACATGAAGGGAATATTGGGCTTTCAGAAGCCCTAGGATTTAAGGGTATCAGAGAGGAAGTTAACTTCAAGGCTGTCGAGGGGACGAAAAGAAGATTAGAATGCTGGTGGACGAAAAGCAGAGAGGGGAATATTGCCTAGGACAGTTACAACCTGTAACAGGGAAAAGAAAGTATTTCGGGCCTAATAAGCTTTAGTGCCTGCCCTAAGCAGCGCTAGTATTAAACCAAGAGTGTAAAACATGGTTATATTAGTCCTTTTTGGTAAGATGACATGTCATCACCCCGCTTCAAAGGGGAAACCAATAGCAATCATCATCATCATCGGAGGGAGGGATAAGAGAGAGGGGGGAGGGGGAGACAAATTCACGCATCTCCACGAAGTGAATCATGACGAGTGGGCGAAGCACTGGGGATCGTTCTTACCGTAAATCACGCGTGGCATCGCCCACCCACGCTTGTAAATGAGTGACAACGCGTGTGTACAGTATATACAATTGCAATCCAATCCATTCCGATACAATTCAATTTAATCCGATCCATTTCAATGCAATCCAATCCAAATCCAATCGAATCCAATTCTCCTCGCACATGCGCAACACTGTGTACACGGACGCCAAGGCCCGGACAGAGCGAGGTCCTAAGGTGCTTCGCCCTAAAAAAACTTTATTGAGCATTAATTTGCGAGTGATTCGCAAGTGTCCATGTTCTGCCTGGGCTACCACGGCCCTAGCTGCAGATAGCAAGCAAGAATTGGTCTTCGGGTCGATAACCGGACAGCGGCCTACTCTGACACTGCGAAAATGGGCTAGAAGGTTTAGGTTATCCGCGCCATAGATTACTACGTGTTTCAGGGTTCCAGGTTTCTGACAGAATTTACATAACGCTGAATACGTGTGGGGAAGGGTAATTGCTTACGGACTCGGTGGGAAAAAGTGCCTGCTTGATTTTGTCTGCGGTTGCTTGGCTTTCGGTTAAAAATGTGTGAGGACCGGGAAAGGTCTGTCTCATGGTGAAATACGAGTGGGTTGTTTCTTGGTAAATGAGGAAAGGTACTATCCTAACGACGTTGCTAATACGGTATAAATAGCACCTTGAAACACTTTTGTACGCATTGTGCAGTCGGTACTATATCGAAATATCTGTTGTTATATCGAACTAGAGTGTTGCGGAAGGTTGTACGCACTTGCAGGGCTTTGGTGAGGCCCATCCCGGAACGCCCTTGACGTGGTGAAAGGCCAGGACCCGCCACCTGGCCTTCACCTCTTTGCGCCCGTTCTGCTCCGCGTCGAAGCGGACCAGGTCGCCGAGCTTGAACGAGTCCGTCACAAACCTCACCGGACGACCCAGGTACCTGCACGAGAGGACATTGCGGAACTTGCTCCTGTGGGTCGTGTCCTCTCGCAGGTCGACGTGACATCAATACAGACGCACAAACGTCTGATGGACGCGGTTTTAACAATCAAAGTTGGTTCCTATACTATATGGCCACAAAAGACTCTTCTGCGGGACTCAGGACGGTGCTGTGCCGGGGTGTACGCGAGAGCACAAACCATGGCACGTGTTGTCATAGGAAGCAGAGGAGGAATACTTTTTTGGTACAGACAGACAGACACGCACAGAGAGAGAGAGAGAGAGAGAGAGAGAGAGAGAGAGAGAGAGAGAGAGAGAGAGAGAGAGAGAGAGAAATATTTGATCTGCTACTTCCCACTGGGGCAGTTTTAAAACCGGTACCACATGCCACAGCCCTCTTGTTTCCGATAGCTGAAACGTTCACTTTCAAGTTGGGCTGCAACGTACCTACTGGTGACTACAACGTCCTTCAACAAATGCAAAATTTGAGATTCATAGCGGTACAAGCATTTCCTTGAATGCAAATCTCGCGTTCACTTTTGGACTAACCCACAAACAGTACGGTCACAGACGAACCACCTTCCCGCGCCAAAAAGGTCAATACAGGGTTTTAGCATAGCGGGTACCGTTCGCTAACGCTACGGCGACGGGCAGCGGGGCCCGACTGGGCAGGTGCAAATTCGTTCCGGTAGGGTGGATTAGTTCCGCGGGCCAGCCTTCGCCATGCCCGCGCATTCGCTCCGCTGAGGCGCAACCTCCTCGCCCTCCGCGCGCGCGCCTGCGCAGTCGGGTCCCGGTAACCTGCCGCCGTAGGGTGGGCCTCGGTTAGCCGCTATGCTAAAACTCTCTATTCGAATCGCTGAGCGTTGTTGGCGTTTCAACTCACGCCATCAAAAAAACAAAAAAAAAAAAAGGCCTTTCCACTCAATGTGAAAGCTGTCGGAAGTGTTGAGCAGTGATTCGCCATAATGGGCTGTAGCGCCGTTATCCTCTCACTGCTACGAACCAATGAAATCCAAATTTCCCGCCTTCGCAGTGCTCGCGCGCCACCTGCCTGACTGAAACTGCGCCAGCGGGAGTTCTGTTCTTCTTGTGCTTGCTTTTCCTCCCGCACGTGCTGGCGTTGCACGGCTACTTTTTAAGTGCGAATGCACTTTTATAAGCGACCCCAAACCATCCACCGCCGGCGGCGGCGTTGGCGTCCGCAGTGCTCCTCTATATTTGAAAAAGAAACAGCATCCGGCGCCAGGTTTCGATCCGAGGACTTTCCGGCCGCAGCGCGACGCTCTACCGACCAAGCTACGGACGCGACGGTGATATCAGTGTTAGACGCGCCTTATATCTTTAACGCATTCAAACTACGTCGTCAGCGGCGTGCGTTGGCGACTCAGCGGGGTTATAGCGGCTTGATAACTGCGTGGTGTACACGTGATACTACAAACCCGATGGAAGAGATGGAAGAGAAGGCGGCGAGGCGGTGGGCTGCGGGGGCCGAGCGCAAGCGCCGCAAGCGGGCCGACAACCGTGCATTCGCACTTTCACATTCTCCCCCTCGGGGAAATGCGGGGTAATTTTGCTCTTGCTATCGTAAAACCCAACCCAACGAGCGTTCCTAACTAAATGAACGCGGGCGCTGCCGGTTAATTACGTATGTTTTGCCTCAAATGTGCCGGCAGTTTTCTGTGCGCTAAGCAACGAGGAGATGTATGACAAGCGCCAGCGTCTCATGAGTTTCGAACGCTTATGACTATATAAACCGCTTGGCTTTCGAAGCCTCCGGGTTATCTCGCGACGATAGCCGCTACGACGGAACGCCGCGTGGCTCTGCTAGGGCCCCGCGAGCGAGCTACAACGACAAGGCGAGCCCCTAAAGTGCTCTGCACTTACTAACTTGTTCACTCCCGCTACATCTCCCATAGCCTTTCCACTTTCTGGCTTCTTTGTATCTTTACTCGTGCCCCATAGGCCCTCGAAATAAGGGCCGGTGCTTAACCGGCAAGCTGGCTTTTCTGCATTGCACTGCTGCGAAGCCGCAGGTGCAGGCGCATCCTCACCTGGCTTCGTCGTCCTTGTGGAAGGAGGCGCTCTCCGAGGGGAAGCGCTTGAAGCGGATGAAACCGATAGCGTCTCGGAGGTACTCGATGACGCCCTCCTCGTCGAACAGGCTGGTCGGAAGCCTGCCCGTTTCGCTTAGGGGCGGAAACTCCGACAGCGCCAGCAATGGCGGTGGCTTGCCGTCGTTGCCTCCACCACTCGCCGGCCTGCGACGCCACAACAGAACATGACATTCGGTCAACGCATACCGCATTTGCACGATTCTAACGCGCACCTTCTTTTTATGAAAAGAGGCGTCTTCCAACCCACTATAGACGAGGCAACCCTTACCTTTCTCTTTGTTGCATTTAAAACTGAATGAGCCGGAACATAAGTATACGTGAAAATACAACAAAACAAGGTTCACTTCGACAGGCCTGCGTTCCCACTTTTTTGAGGAAGGATGTGATCTTCATCTGGTGGCTATTCACAGCACTGAGCAGCTTGGATTCTCCACAGTGTCCACGAACAAAAGGGCCTTTATAATTCTGCAGTTTCGGATGCCGGAAGGTTTTTCTAAGTAGCTTCTCAGCCTCCTGGTCAAACATTTCTTCGTTATATCCAATATCGCGCGCGGCTCACGGTTTCAGTTTAGTTATAAAAGAATAAGTGCCACTGAAATAAAGCGTGACCAACCAAATATCGTATTTAGTTCGCTATAGCCGATAATTCGCTGTATCAGTGTTCGTTATAACGAGGTTCAACTATACTACTTGGACCGAAGCGAGAAACAACTTCACGAAATCTTTTTTAAAGTATCAGTGCTCACAACACGAGTCTCTGCTTTCTTTTGGTGTCAGCAGACGACGCAGGAGCGCCTAGAAACAGGTGCGCGCCCCTGATTGGCCAATTCGGGCGTGTCCCTTCTCCTCATTGGCTGACTCCAGCTGTATTCTGACTACCAGTAAATTTGTCGCCGGTGGGCATCACAACAACGCTCTAGAACGACCAATGCAATTAGTGTGTCGTCCCAGCGGACGAGACCGCTGGGACGACACCGCAAGGCGCGAATTGGTCGTTCCAGAGCGTTGTGGTGAAGCCCCCCTGCGATATTTTCTCAGAGTGCATACAATGAACCATCAGCTGAGAAGCATAACAACCGCCGTTGCGGCGTTCGGACGAGGATATATGGGGACGTACATGATGGTAGCTGCGTTCCCGCGGTGAACACGCTTGACGTCGTAGGCGCGGTACTTGACGCCCGAGTCTGCGTAGTTGTGGGGAACGGCGCTGCAGAAGACTTGCTCGTCCCGACGCAGGCCCGCGGCGATCAGGTCCCCGTGCCGGCGGCTGGGCTCGAAGTCCTGCGCTTCGAAGTAGACCAGTGCGCGCACGGGCCGACGCACGCCGATGCAGCCGCAGAAGCGAGACACCCAGGCCACGCGGCCGCGCGCTCGAGCCAGGGCACAGGGCTCACGGCGCTGACGCGTCATTGGCGACGCGACGACACGAACCCTGCATGCGATGCGCTGGACACGCCACGCAATATTCCTACCACTGCGGGTGCGCGCATTTGGTTGGGCGAGAGAGAAAAATGCAAACACAAATATTTCTAAACAAAGTGTCGTGGCCCAAATCTTCTTCGTAACACGAAAGTGCTTTATTCCGGGGGACACCAGGATTTCGCTGACGTCATATCCGACACCGAAATGACGCCAGCACAACGAAGCAAGCGGCCTGTAAAGGGTGCACCTCTGCACACAAGGTGTTCTTGCGGGGAAGCAACCTTTAGAACTAAAGAGTACATTATACTTAGGGTTGTTAGTTTTCGAGTTTTATATTTTAACACGAAAGCGTTTTACGCCTGGATACACCAAGATTCACTGACGTCATATCCGTCCCGGAAATGACGCCAGTACACCATTGACGAAGCGACCTGCCAGCAGGACGTCGCTCGTCAAGCACACCCACAAGACAGCCGCCGACCCGCAAATCATTCTCAGCTGCAGATTTCGCTGCACATTTCACTTTCGTGTTTTACTGATCCCTAAGACAGAGAAATCAACCACACTTTTTAAAGCAAAGCTTTACTACTTTCGTCCAGCGATTTCGTGAAGGATGCGCAAATGACACCATCGGGCGACACACCCCTCGAAGCGCATCGCGTGATTCGCCGGGCCCGCTGTTGGCGCCTGCCACCGCCGTTGCGACTGAGGCAGCCAACCATCCCCGCAGCCCCCATGAATGCGGCGCTCGGTCGTTTCCAAGGAGGTTAAAAAAAATTGCTGGAGTGGAGGGGGCGCCCGTGAAGTGAAGCCGCCGTGACGCCATCTTGCTATAGGGCAGAAGACGCGTAGTTGTTGCAGCGCGCGTTCCGTGTATGCGCGAAAAAGTGTTGTTGATTCGCGTGCGCGCCATGTAACGCGATCAAAACAAGTATGGTTGGTTCGTACGTGGCTTACGGTTGCGCAAACAGTGTGAATGCGGCGCCGGGAGTCAAATTTCCCACGTCAGTTGCACGCGTGCAAGCTTATTCCAAACTAATCATGCTCGTTGCATTGTGTCGCGCAGTATTTGCGCCTTCAACGTTTAATTTCTTTACTGCTAGGTTTCCGAACGATGCTGAGTCAGTGGCTTTTGTCAATGTCTTTTGTTTGCCATTTGATAGTATGTTTTATCAATTGGATGTCTTGGATCATAAGTTTGTCTTCTTTCAAAAAATAAACACTTTGTTTCCCAAATTAGTTCATCCTTTTTCGGTATTTCATGTCACTGGCAATGTAATCTCATGGTGTAATTTACCATAAAAATTGCTAGTTCTTTTTTTGCGGTTTATTTGTGCGCTATAAGTTGCGCAGCAATGCAATGAACGTATTAGCATTGGTTACTGTCATACTCATGAAAGTTTTCTGTGTCCGTTTTTGTCACTCCATTATGCCTATTATCGCAATACTGTAATCCCGGTGTTTCATGTTGTTTGTCTAAAAATGCCGCATTTTATGGTCACTTAGTTTGTTGCATAACTGCTGTGTTTTCACTCTACAGTGGCAACTCTCAATTGCTTTTGTTCTGACAACTTTCATGATCAATTTCTACATTTGAACAGTTTAAAATAAAGAACATACGTGTTAATCACTTTGCGAGTTCTTACGTATTTGTTTTTACTTTGTGGCAGCTGCATATCCGAGTTTATAAGGTGAAAAAAAAAACAATGTCCGTGTACTCGGAGATCTGAGTTTTTACGAAATTACTTTGGTAAAAACAATACGGAGACGTCCGACATGGCTCGCCTCATAGTACGCAGTGTTGAATTATAGCTTGAGAATCCGTTACGTAATTTAGAACCGCTGGGAAAGTCCGCAAAGACCGCTGCAAAGCACTTGGCATGTGGTTTCTTGCCCCCAGCAAGATGGCCGCCGGCGGCTTCATCCGAGCCCATTGGTTGGTATAGGAGCCTTCCACTGTCGTTTCTGGCAACGTGACTCGTCTCGCGTCCGGCGAAGAGGAACAGTGCGTTCGCCATGAATGAACGCCGCGTTCACCGGGGGCGTTCGCCGGGGCGGCGTTCGCCTCACCTAAACTTGCCTCTGCTCTTTCCCCCCCCCCCCCCCCCCCTATCAACGTCGTCGCGCCCCTCCCCTTGAAACGAACGAGCGATCATACGTTTTCACTGCGCAACCTCACCGTTAGCTGACGGTGTATTTCAGAGTGACGGAACGAGGGGTTCTCTGTATTGGAGCGGGAGTAATAAGCTTCGCTTAAACCGCGATTCCGAAGCATCCTGAGAGAAAGAGCGCCACGCCAGCAAGAAAGCGGTGCTCGTCTCTGATGCTAGACAACGCCCAGGCTGTGTCTTGTGCCTGCTGAGACGCGCCCTAAATCTTCCCTCTCTCTGTACTCTCGCCTCATCCTTAATGTTGGTTATTTACTCGTTTATTGCGCGGGCAACAGATGGGGCATGTCGGCAAAATGTTCGCGTCGATCCGCGTCGCTCTGTCAACGGATATAGCTACAGAAGAACTGAAAGCGACAGAGTGGAGAGAGTGCGTGGACAGAGACGCTTTCATAACGGTGCCGACGTTTCCAGGGTGGTGCCAGGTGGAAGCGCGGCTCGCCAGCCACCAGCGGGCTCTGCGCAGGGCTAGAAATTAGGTATCCGCAGCAAGGAGTACGCAACAGGCCGATCCTATCTAAGTTCGCGAAGGAGAGGCCCCCGCATTCTTGGAGATCCACCAATAGATCTTAAATAAATACTCGTTCGGTTGTCTCTGCTCACAGCTGTCGGACGCGTTTGCCGGTGGAATGACCTTTTTTTGCAACACCCGTAACTGAGTTACGATAAATGAATGTTTTTCTTGTTATCACCTTGGAATTATCCCAGCAAAGCTGTATATCTCTACACACCCATGTTTTCATCTCCATGGGCAAAACGCCATGCGCTCGGCCTATGATGACGAGCGCATGCGTCAGGCGAATCAGGCATGCCGCATAGTTTAGAATGGTGAGTGGTTTTTAGCACACGCAGTGCAGGTCGGGACACCCAACCCGACCGGTAGGCTTGTTGGGAATAGGTGACTATCTTCCAAACCCCTGGTTGAGTGAGAGCCAAGGTGATGGCTGCCTCGTCTGCTGCCGTCATGTCTTGGGTCTTGAGTGAGGTACACGCAAGGAGGTTGGTTCTGGAGGTAGCCACGATGATGGCGTATTGCTGATCTCGATGTTTGGAGGCGTCTGTGTAGATAACTGCATGATCCCCACCGAGGGTGGTGTTGACCGCTTGAGCCCGTGCTTGTCGGCGACCCTCGTGGCATGAGCTAGGGGTTCACATTTCTAAGCAAATGGAGCATAGTTAGTTCTTGTCGCCAAGAGTCCGGGAATACATCAAGGGGAGTGACATTCTGTGCTGCCCAGCCAATCTGGTGAAGGATGCGGCGACCCGCCGCTGTTCTGCTCCGTCGGGAGCTTCTGGTTAGAAAGATGGCCCTCTATGAGCTCTTCCACCGTGTTGTAGAGACTCGTGCTAAGCAGCCTCTCTGTGGGCGCACTCATGGGAAGACCAATGGCCTGCTCAACCGCCTTTCTAATCATTATATCAAGCATCCTTATGTCCTCGTTGCCGAGAAGAAGACAGGGGGTTGACGTAAGTGATTCTCGAGAGGACAAAAGCTTGAATTAATCAAAAGGTACTGGATTCCTTGAGGCCTCGACAACAACAACAACAACGCCATCCTGCGGCTGGCACTGCGGCGTAGCTGTCTTACTGTGGGATGGTTGAAAGACAGCTGTGACCTGTCGCCTACGTGTCATCCTGCGGCTGGCACTGCGGCGTATAGATGCCATTGTACAGGAAATTATTTAACGAGTGCGCAATAAATAAATAAGTAACGTTAAATAATTTCCTGTAGAATGGCATGTATAAAGCAGAAATCGGGCCGCGAGGCATCTCATAAAATAGGCATTGTTCATAAAGACTGGCCACAAAGCCAAAAATGTGCATGAGAATTCACGCGGTCCACCCATAGGCATTATCATGGCAACATACTTTGCCAAGCGTTGTCCAATATTGGCCTTCCAAAGCTTGGTCAATTGTTGGCTTGTCACCTTTCCCAAGCGCCAGCCAATAATGGCGGCCGAGGAATTGCCAAGCTCGGAAACATTGACCACCGATGATTTGCCGTGCTTGGGCTTAGCAATTTCTGCTGCTTGGGAACGTCTTGTACACGTTGAGGTTCGTATGTCTTCTAGTGATCTTAGCAAAGATATCAACATCTCACGGAGCTCAAGACGTCGGAGATCTTGCACAGGTGTTCTGTAGATATCTCTCTTAAGACATCTTTGAGATATAAAAAATAGACGTCTTATAGCTAACTCGCATAGCGCAAGACGTCTAAGACCTTGCAAGACCATGGTAGACATCTATAAGACGTTTTGTGTTCAGTGTGTGTGCCGTTCGTGTCGGGTGCACAGTCAAGAGGGAACGCTTGTTTTGACCGTTGGCGCTTTGGGTATAAATAAGACTCCCCCAAGCGCTGTAGTTCGTTCCTGTTTGAGCAGTGAATCAATGCTGTCACTCTGCTCACAGTCGGGGCATTGTTCTTGTCTGGCTTCGGCCATCTCATGCCATGAAGTAAACAAGTTACATTTGTCTACGGCTTCTGGACTTCTTCGAGGCAGCAACATTGGCTGGCCGCTCACTTGACCACGCTACCACACGTATGTCGGAGGCGACGGAGCCCGGCTCGGGTCGGCCTTCCCGGTTGCAACAACTGGTTGGCGGCGGTCGGATGGCAACTTCGTAACACCTGGAGCCACCGGTGCGAGATCCAACACCACGGACGTCAAGGCGGCATCGGACTTCGCAGAATTCACGGCGGTCAATGGTGAGTGCGGGACTTTTCTTCACTGAGTTTTACCAGGCTTCTGAGGATAGCTGGTAAAGCGTGTGTTTTTGTCGCGTGGGTTATTCACGCATAACATTTTTGGAGCAGTGGGAAAGCAGTACTCTAGACCGGCCATGAATTTGAAAGCGTTGAGAAAACCTCAGTTGTTGGAGCTTGCAAAAAAGTTGCGCTTGGATGTTTTAGACGCGCTGAGAAAGCCAGAGCTGATACAGGCTATACTCGCTGTTGGGCTGACGATGACGAGCTGTCTGAGTGCATTGAGATGATCAATGGCAGGGAGACCGCGAAACGTCAGGCTGCAGAGGCAGAGGCTGAGCGCCAGCGTGAGGAACGTGAGAGGCAGAAACAGGAACGAGAACAGGAGCTCGAGAGGCAGAAACAAGAACGCCAGGATAGAAGGCGAGAACAGGAGCGACAGCATGAGCTGGAAATGAACGTCTAGACATCGAGGCACCTCTATGACAGCAGCGCGCCAAGCGTGCAGTCTGCGGCGACTGAGCGACCTACGTTGCGAATGAGTGACCTAATGCGACCCTACAAGGTAGGAGAAGACATCGGTCTTTTTTTGGTCAACTTCGAGCATACGTGCGAGAGGGCCCAGTTTAGCCGAGACACACGGCCGCAAAAGCTGCTTACGCTTTTGCCAGGTGAGGCATCCGACGTGATGGCCCGCTTGCCAAAGGAGGAGGCGGACTACGAGAAAGTCAAGTCGAGCCTCCTGCGTAAGTACAGGCTGTCGGCAGAGGCATTTTGCCAGAAGTTCCGTAATGCCGAGAAAGCTACGGGCGAGTCTCACTCGGAGTTCGCCTATAAGCTGAGGGCTCAACCGGTTCAACGTACGAAGGATGCATCATGTCTACCGTCGCCGCGTAGTCGCGAAGAACTCGGCACGGTTTACCGTTGACCACGAGCTCACGTACGTACGGCTCCAGGAACTGCCTGCTATCCTCACTCTGGTCTAGCACGTGAAAGACGAGTTTTCCCTTCTTGCAACTCGCAGCGAAATGCCCCGTCTCGCCGCAGTTGTAACATGCGGAGGAGTGGCTCAAAGAGGCAAAGGCTTTCGGAGAGCACGACAAGGTAGTTGAGTGCTCCGGTCTCGAGCAGCTTTACCGCCGTCTACCAGAAAACCTGAGACTTTGGGTGCAAGACAGGCCAGGGGTAAATACTGTGGATCAGGAAGCTCAGCTAGCCGACTAGTTCGTCGCACGTCGAGGTGCGCAGGGGCCGAAAGACGGTCATAAAGAGTTCAGGCCGAGGCCTGATAAGTCACGGCCGAAAGGCAGAGCTCCGCAGGAAGACGGTGGAGCTAGCAAAGTCGTTTTCTCTGATAGTGAAACTGGCCGCGAAAACGAAAAGAGCGCAGACGCGCAGAAAGAAAGCTTTCGAAGCGCGCAGACAGGCTGCATGTTACAACTGCGGCGAGACGGGGCATTTCGCTGCGAGTTGCAAGAAGGGAAAACTCGTCTTTCACGTGCTAGACCAGAGTGAGGATAGCAGGCAGTTCCTGGAGCCGTACGTACGTGAGCTCGTGGTCAACGGTAAACCGTCCGAGTTCTTCGCGACTCCGCGGCGACGGTAGACATAATGCATCCTTCGTACGTTGAACCGGATCAGCTGACGGGACAGTGTGTTTGGGTGAAGCAGGCCGTAGCAACACGAAACGTGCGCCTGCCGATTGCTAAAATGGTCACTCAGCATCAGGTCCGTTTGGTGAACTTGTCACGCAGGCGGCAGTATCCCCACAACTTCTTCCGGAATACAGTCACATATTCTCGAACAGGTCGGATCAGCTGTTACGCGACAAGGGATACCATTTCGAGAAACTGCCGAGCAAAGAATCAGCTGAGCTCGCTGCGAAGGGCTCAAGCATGGAGGAAAGAATCCATGGGCCGTAGCAGCACGAAACGTGCGCCTGCCGATTGCTAAAATGGTCACTCAGCATCAGGTCCGTTTGGTGAACTTGTCATGCAGGCGGCAGTATCCCCACAACTTCTTCCGGAATACAGGCACCTATTCTCAAACAGGTCGGATCAGCCGTTACTCGAACGATAGTGTCGCCACCTCTGAGAGGAATGGTGAGACTCAGACAGATAGCGAGGATGGGGAATTTCCGGAGGCTCACGACAGAGGGCAGCGTAAGTACACTATGTGTAAGGCCCCTACCGCCCCTACTGTGAGCGGAGATGTGTTAGCATCGTCGTGTTCGGAGTGCGCAGGTTAACGGGAGGCCTTGAAAACGGGTACCGACCCGAACGCGCACAGTTCGCAGGCTAACGACGTTCCGCGGGAAAGCCTAAACCATGACGTGAGCGAAAGGAGGCAAGACGAGTCCGTTGAAACGAAAGGTGTTTCTCCAGACGCGAGTTCAGAACCGAGCTACGCTGGGGCAGGGCCGGCAGTAGAGACACTGAACGGTTTTCAAGGTGCAGCTAAGCTTGACGATGCCGCAACTGAACAAGTAGCTAGCGTTCCACCTCCAACTCAGATACTCGATGTCGAGCAACGGCCACCCGAGCAGGTAGCGATTCCGGTGTCGCCTGGGGGTGAGCCGTCTTCTGAGACCGGGCCGCCCGTGCTTCAATTGGCCTTGACAGCCGGAAAGGAGAGCGAAAGCACCCTCTCGTGTTCGCTTACCGACAGTGTCGCTAAAAAGTGCTCCAAGAGCCCTTATGCGGGCCTGCCGAGTGGTCAGCGCCGCACGCACGCTTTGCGCCGGGTCTCAGCGGACCTCGGGAGCGGCCGAGAACGAAAGCGCACGCCTTGCTCGAGCGGTGGAAATAAGAGCAGTTTTCTCCGCGCGCTCGAGGTACCGTATAAACCGGATTATAGGTCGAGTGGGAATATAGGTCGACCCCCTACCTTGAGGTGGGAAAAGTTGACAAAAAAATAATTCGGCACAGAACGCACACACGTCTATATTTATTTTCGACGCCTGTCAGTCACTGCCACTCACTATGCCTGCCGAAGTCACTCGTCCGAGCTCTCAGAGTCGTTCGAGGACGACTGCTTCTCACTGTCATCTTCTGTGCCGTCAGGCGCGTTGCTGATGGAGCACTTCCTAAACGCTCGTGCAATCATGTTTTCGGGTAGCGACTGCCAAGAGAAGGACACCCAGCTTGACACGGTCACGAGACATGGTCTTCGCAACCGGCTTGTATGGGTCTTTTCGTTGTCGCCGGCTATCCACTCATTGTCCAGTTCGCGGACCTGGTCCACGGATGGCCTCCGCTGTAACCGGGCGCGATCGTGAGCGAAGTTCCCGGACGAAGTCCGCCACTTTGTTCTCCAACTCGGGGTGCACCGCTTGATGTCCACGGAATGATCTGTTCCGGGGGTTGCACGCGCACAGCTTAGCTTTCTGGCTCCGCCAGTACCGCCGCTTTTTTCCGAAACGCCAAACTGGCGTTGCGCTGCCATATTCGCATTCTGCTCGGCGACTCAAGCGCCTTCAGCCGCGGTGAACTGGCGTCGACTGCCGCAACTCATCTCGGAACAGACACGTACAGAAATGTACGCACACACACACACACACACACACACACACACACACACACACACAATAGACGACCAAAAAAACGAAAAACTAGACAAAAGCGAAAAGCAAATAAAGGCCTGACAGTGCGAGAGAGCAGTCCGACACAAAGGGCAATGGCGACAGACTACGCTTGCACATTGTTGCCAGACAACAATTTACATTCTGCCAATGACCGCTATATAAGACGAGGGGTGACTTTTGTGCGGATTTTTTTGGAAAAAAACTCGACCTATATTCCGGTTTATACGGTACGTCTCGGAAGAAGGCCGATGTGCTCTCGACCGGTCGCTGCAGCTTTCAGAGAACGGGCGCACCTGAGGTGCGATTCAAAAAGGGGAAAGCTTAGGGCAATGACAAGAGCTCAAATGGCAGCTCGAGCGAGAAGTGGCCAGTGGACGCCTGACTTTCTCAATCGCATTGTTTTTCCTGGAGCAGGTTTCGCCCTTACAATTACATTTCTTTTGTGTGGGACATTTCCAATCACGCGAAATGTCACCTTTCAAGTTCGTTTGCTTGGCTAAAGTACTGCTGGGCTAAAATATAACTATTGTAGTTAGTTATTCGCGTATTTTTTCGCAACTAAAAGCCTGGTAGATCTTTAGTGTGGATTTGTCTTCGCACTTGCTGGCGATGCGGTTGTGTCTTCCTGTGTTGTTCTGTTGCTTGCCTGGCCAAGCCAGAGACGTTCTTCGCGGGCCACTAATCGTCCTGTGACCGGCCCGGTGAAGCTCCAGCACGGTGTCGTACAGCCCAGGCCTGGGGTAGAGCATCTGGCGAGCACCTCTCTCCGAAAGCATCCCGCCGGACAACGGTTGAACATCCTTATTCATCGGGATCTCGGACCCCCGGCGGAGAAGCTGTTACGAATCAGCCTGCGCACCGCTCAATACTCCTCGGCTGTGCGGCGAAGCCTCCACTACGTGCGCCTTTCAAACGGGCCTCCCTGTCGGTGACTCACACTTGCAGCCTACAATTCAAACAAGCTGTGACGTGTCTGGATCGGTGGCGCCTCGCTATCGGCGCGATTCAAACCGGCATTGGCAGACGAGGCAGGGTTCAACCTGTCCGAAGGACACGGAAGTCCCGCGTCCGCTGCGGAGACCTCCTCTCTCCCCTCTCTCGGACTCAGCGTGCGCCGCTACTACTGACTGCTCACGAACTCTGGAAATAGTGTTGTGTGTGTCTGTGCCGTTCGTGTCGGGTGCACAATCTAGAGGGAACGCTTGTTTTGACCGTTGGCGCTTTGGGTATAAACAAGACTCCCCCAAGCGCTGTAGTTTATTCCTGTTTGAGCAGTCTGCTCGAGTCCTGTACTGCAACCTCGCCCGTCGGGGCATTGTTCTTGTATGGCTTCGGCCATCTCTCGCCATGAAGTAAACAAGTTAAGTTTGCCTACGGCTTCTGGACTTCTTCGAGGCAGCAACATTGGCTGGCCGCTCGCTTGACCACGCTACCACACGTATGTCGGAGGCGACGGAGCTCGGCTCGGGTACGCCTTCCCGGATGCAACAGCAGCTAACTATAACTTTGGTAAACAGCTTGTAAATTTCTGAGAGTAGGTTGATGGATCTGTAATTGTTGAGGTCCTTGCGATCTATCGCCTTATGAATGAGAATAATGTTATTAATGAGAATAAGTTTAATTTACTTCTCATAATTGTTTTAACAAATTTGTTCAGAATTCTGCATCGTGTAGTTATGCTCCTTATTTACCTTAAAGAGAAAAATGACTAATAAGTTTTCTTGCGCGTATCACATAGCAGCTTTTCGAAACTTTTTGATAAAGCATTGGTGTTCGATTCATAATGTCTGTGCGGATATTGGTTTATTGCCATGCCTGCGAACAGCTCGACAGTGCAGACTTTTCGCGCTGGCCCTTGGTGAAATTGCACTCCTTTGGAATTTGTGGTTTAGAAATTCGATTGTCTGAATGGCTTTTGTTGTCCCTTGGTTTCACCAACGTCTTGTTTGCATTGTCGTGCGGACGTTCATGCATCTTTTTGTTTGATAACTGAGCAATGGAAAAGTCTTTTCTCGCTACCAAATTCAGATATTCTTAGGCCAGTTATCAAACAATTTTAGTTGAATTTCATGGTTACTGCGTTAGAATTTTTTTAGTGACGTCAAAAATGTTCGCTTGTTTACTATAGCTGGGCGAGCAAATTTAGTCTAATGGCGCGTACGAGAGTCCGCGATCGGGATATGTGAGTCACCGGGGAATTAACCCGTACCGATTACAATCGCGATCTAAAGTCCCATTCATCAGCAGCTCATCTGAGCCGGGTCCTGCTCGTTCATTCAAAATGATTTATTTTGAGTGCTTGTTTAAAGTTGGGTCTTTTGCTGAATAGTTGCGGCGAGTAGGTGCGGTGTGATCCCCCGGCAGACGTCTTCACCGCCGAGCGTCTCGGCGGGTAGGTGCGCAGTGATTCCCGTAAGACGTCTTCACCGCCGAGCGTCTCGGCGAGTAGGTGCGCTGTGATCCCCCGTAAGACGTCTTCACCGCCGAGCGTCGCGGCGAGTAGGTGCGGTGCGTTCCGCAGTTCGTACTTTAATTGTCCCTGACTGTACGTTGGACGGCCGACATACATCCGGTAGTTGCTTCGCTGGTGTGGTTCCACCACGCCCAATCCACTGGTTGGGAAAGGAGTCGTCGATGAATTTATGAGCCGATGCAGAAAAATGCGGCGGGGCTCCGTCATGCTGGAACCACAATTTTTTCAGCGCATTTAGTGGCAACTCTAAGGCAAACTCCGAGGCGGAAACCAGTAATGTTTCCGTTCATGAAGTAAGGACCAACAATAAGGCCATCATGAATGCCACACCATACGTTCGCTGACCACCTTACCTGGTGCGTATGCTCACGAAGCCAGTGGGGGTTCTGATCGCACCAACAATGTGCGTTGTGCAAATTGACATTCGAATCCCTTTAAAACTCGGTTTCGTCAGTCCAAAGCACTCGGTTCGAAATTCCGGATCTTCGCCGCATTGAACAAGGCATCAGTTGCAAAAATCGAGCCGTTTTCAAAAGTCGTTTAGTCTCAGCCCTTGGTGAAGACACACATGATATGTGTGGTTGCTGTGTCTTGAAAGTGACCTCCAAACTGAAGCTGGGGTCACTCCATATATGCTCTGGCTATTTCCCTGACGCTTGCTTCCAGCCTGACAGCGGCGTATATGCCAGCACATAGATGTCAAAATGATCGCTTGCACTGGCTGCAGCGTCTTCCTTTTCTGTGCACGGACTGATCCAGTTGTCTTAAACCGATTAAATATCGCGATACGAATGCGGGGCGAGCAAACACACGGCGTCCAGGATATTGGGCAGCACACAGCATCGATGCCACCGGTGCGTCATTTTGCGCGCACATAAACCAGCCCAATGTCCGCTTTCTCGGCAACGAAGTACTCAATTTGAGCTGGCGAGGCAATTTTCACAATATTCGCGCTGCGGCGTTGAAACCCTGATCCTCAAATGCACCAGGATCAGGATGCACGAGTACTGCAATGGCTTTGTCGCAAGCGCACCCTTAAAGGCAAACGTCAACGCGTTTGTAAAACTGGCGCTACAAGCCACTGCCGCGAAAGCCCTCCTCGCTCCTAAAATGAACCTTTACTTTGTCTGATGCGCTTCCCATAGCACGAAACGATTTTAAACAAACAGCAGATGAGCTTAACGAATAAATGAACGGATGGTGACGTCTTACATCTAGCTCGTCTGGTAGCCACGTCAGGAGTGGCCGAGACAAAGAAAAAAAAATGGTTGCGGCTTAACTCGCTGCTCACCTAACCTTGGATTTGCAAAGCAAAAGCTCGGCTTAGTCTGGATGAGTCTTGGTTTCGCTTGGTTAACCTTTGATTTAGCTGTATTGCCGACCACGGCTCAAAGCCGCTCGGTCCCGTACAACGCTCACAGGAGGAGGCCCGGCCTCGCTTTCATTCTCGGCGAACGCGGCGTTCCTCTTCCACGGCGAACGCAGCGCAAGATGAGTCACATAGCCCGAGACGACCCAGCGGCGCATGCGTGGGAGGCTGCGGGTTTGGTCGGCTGCCGATCAGCTGAGCGGCCGCTCCCGTCGCAGCCGCCGCCGCTACGTGAGCATACCGACTGGAAACGGGGCCTTGTGCGCAGCGCCGAAAGTGGGCCTGGCGAATCACGCGATGCGCTTTAATTCGAGGGGTGTGTCGCCGGGGGTGTGTCTCCAGTCAAAAGGTTAACTTGCGCATCGTCCGCCAAATTGCTGGACGAAAGTAGTAAAGATTTGCATTAAAAAAGAAAACCAAAACTTCCGGCCACACCCACTTGGGCTCCAAAAACGGGCGACCGTGTAGTGGGCGATGGAAGAAAAGATAACGTCAGCCGTGGTCTAAGCTCAGCGTAGAGGCTCTCTAGCCTGGGGACTACCAGAGACAGCCAGTGCAACGGACGCTGGTTTGCACTGCATTTCCGGCGCATCATGTGCATCGCGTTTCAGTTTCGTGCGGGAAAAATACTTGATTTTCGCAGGCTGCAGGTCTTTACAGATGAACTTTTCCCTTGCTTTATAAGAACTGATACGGCATCGCCGTCTCCGTGGTCACAAGCTTGCCATTGGCAATAACCGCCAAACTTCGCTAATTAAAAAGATCATAAGACAATTTGCTAACTATGAAATTCGCATGTTTCTGATAATCGCTCACGTCCGCCGAACCTGATAGCTTGTCCTAATTAAGATAATTCCTTTTTTTCTCGAAAAGCCTACCTTTAGGAATTTTTGAAAGTGTTCGCTCAAACACCCTGTATAGATACCCTCGCCATTTTCATATCATATGTAGCGGGTATGAATGTGCGGTAACGGGTGAATTTGGGGCAAACCCAGATGAAGTGGTGGTAATCAGTTTGGTGCGACGAAAGGTATTATAGCTTCTAAACTCAAACGTATGTGACCGGTCTGTACTGCACTCCCTTTGGTAAAAGAAAGGTCGCGAGTACTTGGGGCCTACCGTGTTTTTTTAACGAAAGTGTTTTATTCCTGGATACACCAATATTTCACTAACGTCATATCCGTCACGGAAGTGACGTCAGTACAACGAAACAAGTTGCCTGTAAAGGGTGCACCCCTGCAGACAGGGTCTTCTTGCAAGGAAGCAACGTTAGTACTAAAGGGTGCGTTTTACTTAGGGTTGTTCGTTTTCGGGTTTTATATTTTAACACAAAAGTGTTTTATGCCGGGATACACCAAGATATCACTGACGTCATATCTGCCATGGAACATGGAAATGACGCCAGTGTGCCGACCCCACAGGACAGCGGCCGACCCGCAAATCATGCTCGTCTGCAGATTTCGCTGCACATTTCACTTTCGTATTTTACCGATTCCTATGACAGAGGAATCAACAAGTTCTTGTTTTTGTCACTGTAGTACCAAGCCCCCCGATTTCTTGTAAGCTCGGAGCAAACCGATTTTTAAAAGCTAAAAATGCGGAATAAATTCCGAGATGTGCGCACCCCACGACTATGCTAAAGGGGTGCTGACACGAAATTTTCGTGTAAACTTTTTTTCGCTAACAGTCCACTAACCATATAAAGGCACATTACACGGTCGATAGCAGCGCAAATAATTATTCGCAGCCACGTTTATTTGTGTCCGTTTCGGTTTCGACTACAGTCGAGCACGGATATATCGAACACGGGTATATCGAATTATTGTCTATATCGAACTCATGAATTATCCCCTTGAAAATTCTGTGTAAAAGTATAGGAATTCGTACGTTTATATCGAACGGAATTGTTCCCGACATTGGGTATATCGAACACCGCACTAGCTGGAAGGTGCTCTTCGGCGGTCGCTGCACCCCGATTTCCGCGCTCCCTTAGTGTCTTCGCCGAAACCCGACAGGGACAGAAGCCGGGGTGTCGCAGCGTCATGCTTGCCTTCGCATGGATAACTGCTCGGCCAACCAAACCACCTGCGAGCTCGACAACATCGAGCTCAAGTTTCTGCCTCCGAACACAACAGCCAGGCTGCAGCCGCTCGACCGCTCGACTAAGTCGTTCAAGGTTGGGTACAGGAGGCGACTCCTCGATAGGCTTTTGATGAACCTCCGCGTGGGCACCGAGCTTAAAGTTGACGAGCTGGGGGCCATACACATGATGACGGGGGCCTGGAACAGCGTAAAGCAGAGCGTGGCCAACTGCTTCCGGAAGGCAGGCTTCGTGACGGCCGAACTTTCGGAAGCTTGCGAAGACGGCGACGACGACGAATAGGGCATGGACGACACGTTTCGCGAGCTGTCGTCCCTTTTCCCGGCTGCTGTTCCAGCCAGATTGTCTGCCGGCGACTTTGTGAACGCTGACAGCAATGTTTAGGCTGTTGCGAGCGTCGGTGACGAGGATATCGTAGCTGCGGTTGCAGGAACCCAGGCTGATAGCTCGAGTGGCGAAGATCGTCCGGACGAGGATGCGGCTACACGATCGTACTCCGCCGGTGAACTGACGGCTGCGTTCAGCTTGATTTTACGTAGTTGCGGCGACATAGGAGGAACTGGGCTGTCACACCTGGATAGCCTCGAGAAGATCGAGACCAGCGTCTTTAATTCCATGTACAGGACCAAGAAGCAGGCCAAGATCAGCGATTTCTTTTCACGCAAATAAAGCATTCTGTTGCGTCGTTAGTGCGGAATTAGTTGTCATTCTTGAATGCGGCGATCGGTACGTGGTCGTCCGCCGCAGGTGAGGTCTCACAGCCCATATTTTTATATCGAATTTTTCATATATCGAACTATTGGCGATCCCTTTGGAGTTCGATATATCCGTGTTTGACTGTATCGGCTAAACAAACACCGAGGCGGCCGCAATGACAGGAGGGCGCACGTGACGTCATCGTTCTCGTCGCACCACTGCCGGCGTACGGCCGTCGTCTCCACCATCTCCACGCGCCGGGCAGCATGACGTCAGTCCCAACTCTGCGACGTGTACACACGGCAGAACAGTGCACGTCACGAAAGACTTCACGTCGGCAGTTTGGGGCCGCGATAACGTTGGAGTAGATGGCGTCATTCTGATGCCGATTGCGAAAGGGTATTCGTTCTGACATTTCTCGTGCGCGCAAAGCTTAAAATAGATTTAAAATATGTTATACTGAACGGTTACTGTTGAAACTTGCTGGGAGATATCTCCATATACAAAGGAAGCCTTTTAAGTAGTTGTCCCAGCTTTGAAATTTCGTGCCAGTACTCCTCTAATATCAACACACGTGACAAGGCATAAGCCTTGCCAAATCGAGCCAAATTAATCGTTGGGTTTTTCATATGCATTCGTTTGGGGCAGCTTTATTCAACCCTTTGGAACCAGCACGCGCCAGAGCCAAAAGTTCAAGAAATCTTTAGCAGGATGGGAATTCAAGATACCGCACTTCCGCGATTATTGGTCTCTCGCCCTTTTTTCCAGATCTCTGGATCCGAGAGGTAGGAGGCGTCCCCCCCTTCCCTGCCTTCCAGGTTTGGTGAGAAGAGCGGGCCCGGTAAGGGACTCAAATGAGAGTCGACATATGCGCGAGTAAATACGGCAGTTGGCGTATACGTTAGGCGCAGCGTATCATTGAGTCAGCGCGGCACGACGAGCATATCTAACATTGTCTACGCGTAAATTTACGGGGGACCGCACCAACTGCCCGAACTCGTATATTTTGAAGCTAATATTCCTGAAAAACACAACACGTAAATGTGTTTGCGTTCTAGGATCGGCTGCTTCCGCTTAGCCACACATATACCGTTTCATTACGCTTCTTCGCTTCATACATACCCCGACAGCCTTTGTTCATTTCAGGCAGGAAAAATGAGCTTGTGTTTGACTTACGAGAACTTTGCGGCTGCGGATAGCACAGCCGCTTGCAACTTGAATGGCACTCGAGAGGATGCCAAGGCCGACTGTACGTGTTCAAGCTATAGGTACCGCCGACGTTTTGAAAGCATTTTCCACGCGATGATCGCACGTTAACCAGCCCGCAACAGCTCAGTACATAACCGTAAAGTACACGACACGTATCGTTCAATCGCGGATTTCGTTTCGCTCTTGAACAAGCACCACAGCCAGTCGCGCCGCCATTGGCCGAGTTTGTGCCGCGTGATCTAAAGGCCTCGAGACGGTTCAAAGATAACGCTGTCCAAGTATGAATTCTTTACCACTCGTAAATGTGTGCGTTTGAAATCAGGCAGCGCGCGCTTAAGAATGAATTTTAAACGCCAGAAAATGATTCAATTGCGTACAGCGCTCTCTGACGTCGCGTCCCAACAATCGTCTGCTACAGCAGATTGAAGACGTCTGCAACTCGCTCCAAGTGGGGGTCGTATTTCTCGAATTCGCGTTTTTTAGAAGCAGTTCGTAAGCTCGGCTACTCTAACGTGGGATGGCAAGCTGAAGCGTAACGTTCTCCGTGAGCAACGAGCATGGCTACAACTGGGCTACGTCGTAGGATTTGTCAGGAAGCCGCCATATTATGATGGCGCCCAGTATTTCATTGCCTTTCTTCCTTATGTGACAAAATGAATAGCCAATAACAACAAGCTTCCAGAAAGCGACTTCCAGGCAAAACCGGAAGCAGGACAGTGGGTCTTAGGAAGGTAGAAGCCTACCGTTTTTAAGGAATTCAGAACAAAACAGCCGAGGGCGCTTAGATGAATTTGCTCGAATTGTGAAGGAGATCATGGAAGTTGGGTGCATACAGTAGTAAAGAGACTTGCAATGTCTTGCAGTACCATGATGGCCAGGTAAATGAGAAAGTGGTTGCGCAAAAATTCATGACAAGGGACCATGAATGCAGCCTTGAGGGGCACAATAGTACAGTTGTACTGGCAGCCAAAAAAAATTTACTACAGAAATTACCTCGACATTTCAGCTAATTTCTTCTTCCCGAGATGCCAGTGCTGTATGCCACAGCAACTCAATCGCTATTACCAAGCCAGATGACTTACCACTGCTACTGGTCATGGCGTACCAACAAGGTATTCCTCTAGACACAAGACCAAGACAAGTCAATTTTTTTTTCTTTTATTCGCGAACACATAAGCCTCCGTATGCCACCTAATTAAAACACCCGGAAGGTATATAATGTATGTATATAAAAAAACGAATAAAAATGCACACAGTACTGGCAGGTAACAATCTTGAGCACATTTTTCGATTTCATTGAGGAAAAACAAGGCAGAAAAAAAAAAAACAGCAAAACAAAAAGGAAGGAAAAAAGGTTGTAGAGACCTGTAGAGTTCAGAAAACAATGCTAGCAAAGTAATCGTGTATACGTCTCGCAGCTATAACAACGCCCGCTGGCCACAATTTTCCGGCGTTGTGTGAACAAACACAATCGAGAACTAGAGGGCCAGTCCCTACACAGCTGTTAACCTCATTACGTCGAACTTTTTTTTTTCTTTTTGGCACTTGTAAAGTCCACGATGCCAAGGCAGCTGCACTCATCACAAGACGTCACACGATTGGCCACCTTCAATGCCGACGTCACGGATAAAACAGACACAATTCAACACAAAAGGTTGTCTCCAGAGCTTGGCTCCCCCTTCCCCCCCCTCTTCCAACAACAGAAGCAACAAAAAAGTCACACCACAACACATGTTCCCCTGGGCACAAACTCCACCATTCTAACAAACCACGATAAGCTGATTTTTTCTTCTTTCTATTCTTCCCACTCTTCATCTCTCCTTAATCTTCTTTTTCTGAGGCACGCTTGTGACAGTTTACGCTGCCCACGCCACTGAAGCACTCTGGACAGGATAACCATGGTCGGATGTGAGCCGCAACGGGGCAAAAGCCTGCTCATACGACTGGACGGATGATGCGGTCTGAGGTTTGCGTGCTTGCATCCCTGAGGATGCCTTCGCCGAGCCGATCTCGCTGCTGTAGCGCGTGAAGTTCTTGAGCCAACATCCTGGCGATACGACGGAGGACACCATTCTGAAACAGATAAAGGTGCCCACAATACTTGAATACCAGTTTGTACGAAAACAGGGACTTAAAAAATGCTGTTAATCCTTATTTCCAAAAGAAAATTGTAGTCATGAACTTTGTAGCACCTCATATGAGCAGCATGAATAAGACTTCTCTCGCTATTCTTTCTTACTAACTGATTTGTGAGAAGTGGCGTGGGATGATCACAATGCAATAAAATCTTGCTCCAAGCAAAGTATGTCTCATATTTCGTGATAAATCTAGCACGTCGTTGCATTCCGCAGCACAATACAGCTATGCAATGCCAGAGGAGTGTTTTGTGTGGGAGTTAGAGCAGAGTTTTCATCTCACGCAGTGGTTTTCAACCATGAATGTGTCAGGAACTTTGTCTGGGCTCGCAAAAGTGATGGGAGGGTCAGATATGTAGTGGAAGCGGGAGAGTCCCGCCGCGTATCTGTTTCCCTCTTTCAAGTCAGAGCGCTCTCTTTTGGCGCTTCTTAAGACACAGCCTGGAGCTGTAAATAATATGCGTGGAGAAGGGAATTACGTGACATGTCATCAGAGCAATTTGCTCTTGAATTTCCAGCCACGTGAACACTTGTTATACTGTAAAATCTCATTGAACCGTACCCGCATAAGCCATAGTTTCTTTTTGCACGTAGTTAAGCCGAATCCCTGACTCGTTTTTTTTTTTCTAACCTAATGCATCCAGACAGTAGTGCCCGTTAGCACGCACTTTATTCGCGTCCTCGTCAGGCACAGTTTAATGAGGTTTCACTGTATATGAATCTTTTGCGTGCTTGGTTTTCTCACAAACCTCCAGCTTTGGCGCAGAACAAACACAAATATGCCCTCACAAATTGTACCACATGATACCCACAGAATCTGCAAGAATGTCTATGCTTCGCCGCAGTGGCTAAGGCGTTGTGCTGCCAAGCACAGGGACGCGTGTTCGATTCCCAGCCTCCGCGGCCGCTTTTGTGATGGAGGCGAAAAGCAAAAACGCCCGTGTGATCGAAATTTCGGAGCACGTTAAAGATCTCCAGGTGGTCAAAACTAACCCGGAGCCCTCCGCTGCGGCACGTTTCATCGCCTGTGTAGCGTTGGAGCATTAAACTTCATAATCAATCCACCTCAATGCAGCCATACGGCTACAAAAGAAAGCTATACAGCTTTCAAACTTTCCTTCGCAGAAACTTACTCCACCTTGGGGATTTCCCCTAAATCTGGTCAATTAACACCTGTCCATCATTTCGAGTTGTTGATCAATTCGTTCACGCGCTATGAACGACTAGCCTCCTGGTTAGCTCAGTTGGTAGACTAGATCAAAACGGACACAAAACGGACAAAACACGAGAATACGGCCCCAGACTAAGCGCACCAGGACAGGCCTGCACCTATAAAAAGTCTGAGAGACGCCGTTCAACAAGAGAGACAGGGAGTGCACAGTCGATACTTACACTGACGTCGCTCGACATCATGGCACGAGCCAGTGAGGAATTTCCGCCTGCAAGAAATAGTTTGAATTAACGCAAAACAATGCGACCCTTGCGCTCTCTTGCCCCGCCTCCCCCTTTCTCTCACAAAGTTGTGATTCTTTGAGAAGCCACGGCAGGAGTAATCCTCTCCCCCTACACTATAAAAAAAAAAGAAATAGCGGCGCCGGTTTCGATCCCACAACTCTCTGGCCGCAACGGGAGGTACGTGGCGCTCTTCCCACTGCGCTACAAAACCGAGACAGGAGCAAGTACTACGAACACGCCTTATGTCCTTGACTCATTCAAACTACGTCAAGAAGCTACTGATACAACGAAGGCACACGAAGCTGAACGCCAATGGAAACGACGAACTGAAAACTTTAGAGGAGGATGTTGAATTTCCCATGGGAAAGCTGTGGCGGGAAGCACCACGCACCTTGCAGCTCAACCACAGAAGAGGACAAAGAGGGCAAGCAGCGGGGTAGGAGCGTGAGCACACAATAAAGAAAAGTCGAGAACCAGGAGGTGTTCGATCAGGTAACGCCGGTGTCGGTCTTCTCTGTCTCTACATGGGGGTTCACACTACGTTCCCATTCTTGCTCCGATAAATGAAACAACATAACGGCAACAGAATGGAACCTACACGGAACCCCTATGATGCTTCGCATCCTCCTTATGGTTCCCCACAGGAAGATGGTGTAATTTACAATTTCATGCTGTTTTGCCCCAACCGGCACTGGTTATGAATTAAAAAAAAAAAAGGGTAGACGAGTTTGCACACTTGATTCCCATGAAATAGGTTTGGCACTCTATAAAACACATCACAGTGCACAGTAAGCTCCCTTAAGAGGACATAACTGTACTCCTTTCACAGGATGGCACAGAAGTGGGCGCTCTCATTCACCACACAACTGTGTGGCCAACTCTAGAGTCGAAAGTGCATCATCGGAGGGAATAGTCCACTGCTCAGTATTCTAGTCCATTTCTGTTTTACCCCTTTGCGGTCCGTTCTCGAGCCCTGCCCGACAACGCAACACGCCCGTAGCGGCCCGCTATCGGGGGATGGATACGCCCGATTTAAGTGTTCAAGGTTAAATTTTGCGGTCTTTCTCACTGTGATGCACCCGCATTCTTTGTATAGCGCCCACATTCTTTGTATACATGACGCGCCATCTCTTGAGGGATAAGTGAATTTTGTTTGTTGGAAGCTTTCTTTTCTTTTTTTCTTTTTTTGCACTAGGGTGCAGCTCAATGTCCAGCACGGACCTTATGGATCCCAGAGCCTTTTAATGTGTGCGCTGTTTGCTGAGAAGCACGGCCGCTTTTTCATCACGTGCGTTCAACGGTGGTGCACTTAGGGAAAGCGATGATGACTTCAGTGAGGAAGAGAACTGCGTGCCTCCATCAGTCAGTAATGGCAGTGACTAGATAGAAGCGGGCAGATCTTTATTCCATGAGCTACACATTTTGTCGAAAGACAATGAAATGGTGGCGAAGGATTTTTTCCTGGCATCTAGAGCTTTCCATTATCAATAGTTTTATTTGGAGGCCCACACAGCTGCAAGATGATGTGGAGAAAACAGCCGCAAAACCTGCAGTACTGCCACAACATCATCCAAAAGCTGGTGAATGATCTGAGGGCTCGAGCCAAAAAGCAGGGCCTGTCTGCACGTATGAAGTGCGAGGAAAGGCTATTTGGGATGAGCCATTTTACCTAAAAGTTCCCAGGATAAAACAGCAACGACTGTGCTGTTTGTAGCGACAGCGAAACGAAAGGAGGCAGGAGGGAAGCTGTGTTCTTCTGCAAAACCTGAAGTAACAAGCCTGGCCTGTGCCCAGGCGAATGCTTCAAGCGCTTTCACAGACTGCTCAAATGTTGGTTAAGGAGTTGCAAGCAGTATGCAACATAAAAAATAAATATGCGTCTTTCCTGCATAGTTTGTGTTTTTCTTCACAGTGCCAGAAGCTGCCAAAAGAGTTGCGTCCTGGAACTGCCGGAAAGTGAGTAAAAGTTTCAGACTGTAAAAAGTTAGAGCGGAGATTTATTTTAAAAAAACACTTTCAAGGCGATTCTGTCCCATTTAGAATATTGAATTGTACGGGTGAAGCAGCTTACCGACGAAAATTCCTCTGTGAGACTGGCATGGTCATTTTGAGCTAGGTAATACAAGTGCGTACCACCGTTTCACTAACCTTCCTTTCTTAAAGAACCAGGCAAAACTTTATAAATGAAGATGTCACCTATGATTTGGAGGAACCTATCAAAACAACATACGGCGAAGCAGCCGTCAAGCACTTCTGAGAGTTCTCAAATCAAATGGCGCGGCCTTTGGTCAGCACGTATTTGTGTCAAAGGGTAGTTTCTAGAAACGTCCCACCAAATCAACAATGTCGTCAATCAAGCCAGTCGTAATGGCGAGCGGCAAGCTTGGCTTGAAGTCGGCAAGAACAAAGGGGCTCTCTGGTTTCAGTACAGAATAAACAACAGTCGCGCGCAACGAAACTGGCAATGAAATGTAAGCAAGCTATAAACAGAAGTTTGGCAACACTTCCTTTTTATGAGTCGAGATAGGGATGTTCCAGAACAGGATAGGAGCACCCAGATGCAGAGATAGAAGCAAGCAGGTGAGCATTTTTGCCGTTCTTGGTGTTAAGCAAAACATCCCACAAAATGCAACCTCAGTGCAAAGTTTGAACACGAACAAGGAGGTGGCATGCTCAGGAAAAGAAAAATGATAATAATAATAACGACGCTGTAAAAAACTGCAGCCAGCTCAATTTTAAGAAGTCCTTTGGCCTCTCCCTGCACAACATGCATCAAGCGTTGTGCACGCTCCAGTCGCGACAGAGGGTAGTGCCAGTACTCACCGCAGAAACCGTTGGGCAGGCCATGGTCTTCGTGAGCACTTCCCGGAGTGGACGCTGGCGACGGTTCGTTGGACAGCACTGACAACGACGGCGGAGTGCTGTGACTGCTCCCAGGCCTGTGAGCAGCGGAAAGAAGGGCCAAGTGTAGCAGAACAGGACAGAGAAGCTCTCACTCCACTCAGCAAAAAAAAACAATGGGCGAAGTCATAGACACAGCATTAGGTCAAAGTTCGTAAGGTACGTGTGGGTTTTTTAAAAATTTGCACACAAGTTTTTAGCGATAAAGCAGCATTAGAAAGGTCCCTTTCCTGGCACAATTTTTGCAATGTCAGCCTCAGTGATTCAACTGCAAGCCTGCAAAGTGGTGCATATGCAACTGCAGACATGCACATCATACACGACATGTTTTTGAAGAAATACAAGGGGTGCGCGAAAAATAACAGCGAGAAATTGCAGTGTTAAAGCACAGGTGACTAAAATGATGTCAAGCTACGCTGAAAGTACATGTGATGTCACTAGCAGAGTGTGAGGTGGTTGTTGGAAAGCCTATGTACCGTAAAGCTCCGAAGCAATGCGGCCTCCTACCCTCATTTTTTGGTGAATTGTCTATTCCAAGCCTGAAACACTGCCCCACCTCCTGAAAATATTATTTCGGCGCATTGGAAATCCCAGGAAGCTCTCACGGTAAAAAACAAGAAATTTCCAATGAAATAACGCACAAATTTGGCCATAAAACGCAGCTTCACCACAATGGGGCCTGCGTCATGACGCATGCCACACGTTTATTTTTCATCAGTGGTAAACAAAACCTCTCCAGTATTCCAGCTGGCTTCTGCCAATAGCAAAAATAAAATGAGTCAGCTTTACTGTTCAGTCTTGAATTTGCACCATCCTATAGCTCCCTCGCCGTGAAGCGTCAAAGAGGATAACACATACTACTTCTGGCACAAGCAAGAGGGCAGCTTCTGACAACCTGGTATCTGCCTGTATGTAATCAGCTCTGTAGATGTGCCTTGTTGCAAAGCAATATCATTAGAGAGTTTTAGCAGACCGTCTGTTATGTTGGTCACGTTGCTACCGGGTTTACCGAGACCCATCTGCGCCTGCGTGCGCGGAAGGGCGAGGAGGAAGGGCAAGGAGGCACGGACATGACGAAGGCAGGCCCGTGGAACTAATTCCTGTACCGTGACGAACTCCTGAGTGCCCAGACGGGTCCCAGTCTACACGCTAACTACGTAAGTGATGGAACGGACGGACTGCTACAACTATTTTCTGGCTGAATTTCTGCCCTGGTAGTATGCATACACAGGCATGTCAAAAAAAAAAAAATAATAATAATAATAATAATTGTTTACAATCCCTGGTACATTAATCGCAATCGGAATAAACGTGACACTATTTGGATGCAATCCTTTATGAAGATTAAAATGTTGCATTGTGAAGTCAATGGCACACGTTTCTCTTTCTCTCGTTCTCTCTCTCCCCTTTCTCTTGGCACAAAATGGGGGTGCGAGCTTCCCGAGGGGTGGTTTATATGTGCAAAAATATGGTAACCAGACTTTGAACAAACACGATGACACTAGTCCAGTTCATCTTGGACCAAATGGTAAAAGTAGAAGCAAAGCCATAAAGAAGCATCAGGTCAAACATTTTCCAGTGATGGCGAGTGAGTAAATAAACGTGGATTTACTGGTGCGTCACATGCAGCCACTTTTTTCTAGTTTTTGGCACTTGACCCTAAGATCGCCCCCCCTCTTTTTCGCCAGTGAACCTGGCAACTACACGGCAGTGTCTTCCATTTCCTCAGTGCTTTAATAGCAAACCTAAGATTTGGACCTTGTTACGCTACAAAATGAGGGATTACACAAGTTGGGCAACACAACACCAAAGTAAGTAAGACGTCAAGACATTCATATTACGGTTTTTCTAGATATACAAATCCAAAAATGTTGCTGAAGCTTTAATGTCTTACAGTCTCTCTCGGCAAACAAGTCCTTAACCAACAAGCGAAAGACTAGTTGAACCAGTATCAGTGGAAAACTACCCGATACAAAGCTTTTTAAAACCGCTGCTTCACAGCCATCACCAAAAGCTCAATCACCACCACTGATTACCTCCCCAGTAGCCCCTTGAAAAGGTGAGATACCACTGGTAATGCCTTTAATACCCCTGTCACACGGCAGATCTAATGACATTTAGAGCAAATGTCATTCGCTCTAAATGTCAATTTGGCACTACACGAGAATATTGAATGACATTTGAGGCGAATGACATTTAGAGGCCAACTGAGGTTCGGGAGCTCATTCAGCAACCAAATGAGTAGCCTCGACAGCAGTGGCGCGTCACAAGAGGAAAAAATTCCGTAATAAACCGAAGAATACTGTTTCTAAAATCTGTCAATGAACTTATATTTTCCCCTTCATGTCGTGTTTCAAATAAAGAAAGACAAACAAGTACGAACAAAAAAGAAAATCTTGTCCCCAATGCACGCGCTACCCTAATACGGGTTTTTTGTGGCCTTGTCTCGGCTTGTGATGTCCACTGATGTCACCTAAACCAGTGATTGTCTTATTTTTATTTTTTAAAAATATTCCTTTGTTATGTTTTAAAAAGATATGTATGAAAACATTGTAGATGCACTTGAAATATAATTTTGCAGTTTTGTGAGCTCGCTATTCGTCACTGCTATCACTATCAAATGACATTTGTTTTGCCGTGTAGACCCGCACAGCCAAACCGAATCTCATTAAAGGATACGAACACGAAATTTTCGTGTTACATTTTTTTTTGCTGCTATGGTTGCCACTAATCATAGAATGGCACATCAGACGGTCGGTCACAGTGTAAACAATCATTATGGCGTCGTTTATTTGTGTCAGTTTCGGTTTTGACAAAACCAACGCCGAGCAGCCGCCACGACCGGAGGTAACTCCCGACATCACCATTCTTGTCGACCCGCTGCCGCCTGGGCAGCATGACGTCAGTCCCAAAACCATGACGTGTACACACGGTGTGGCAGTGCACGCCAACCACAGCCAGTGTCGGCTACGTCACGGCAGCCCCGACGTCGGCAGTTTGGGGCAAGTAGCAGGTATGTCATGCTGGCCCACTCTGGGCTTTCTCGCGCGGGCAGAGATTGAAATGGATTTAAAATATGTTGTAGTGAACGGCTACTGTTGAAGCTTGCTGGGAGATATCTCCTGATAAAAAGGAAGCATTTTACACAGTTATCTAAGCTTTGAAATTTCGTGTCACTAATCCTTTAACAGATAATGTCATTCACTTGCATGACATTAGATTTGCTGTGTGACAGGGGTATAACTTATACCCCTGTCACACGGCAGATCTAATGACATTTACAGCAAATGTCATTCGCTCTAAATGTCATTAATTCGGCGCTACACGAGAATACCAAATCACATTCAAGGCGAATGACATTTACCGGCTAACTGAGGTCCCGGACCTCAGTAACACCTCAGTTGGCGGCCGAATGAGTAGCCTCGACAGCAGTAGCGCGTCCCTAGACAGGAAAATTCAGTAACAAACCAAAGAATACTGTTTCTAAAAACTGTCAGTAAACTTATATTTTATTTTTTGTATTGTTCTAATAAAGAAAGACCAGCAAGTACTAACAAAAAAGAAAATCGTCCCCAGTGCGCGCGCTACCGTAATTCGGATTTTTTGCAGATTTGTCTCAGCTTGTGATGTCTACTGATGTCACCTAAATCGGGGGTTTTCTTGTTTTTATTTTTAAAAATATTTCTTTGCTTTGTTTTTTAAAAAAATAGTACGCGTGAAAACATTCTAGATGCGCTTGAAATGTAATTTTGCAGTTTTGCGAGCTCGCTAATCGTCACTGCTATAACAATCAAATGACATTTGTTCCGCCGTGTAGACCCGCACGGCAGAGCCGAATGTCATTTACAGCTAATGTCATTCAGTTTGAATTACATTAGATGTGCCGTGTGACAGGGGTATTAGCTTACCGTGAACAGCAAAGCAACTGTCTGCTTTATCAGCTTTATCTGCACACTGTTAAAGAATGAGTTTATAACTACCACCAGATGCAACAAAGCAACCTCGAATGCTTAGCTGCGAGCACGAAACAATGATAAAATAAAACAAGAAAAAAAAAGTAGCACATCGCTCACCTCAGCATGTTCAACGAAACATTTTAATGATACCTGTATTAGTATCTTCTCTGCAATGATATGGCACAATTTTACTGAGCAGAGGCTATTAACTGTTGCAGGCTGCAGCAAAAGGAAGAAAACCATGCTTCAGAAACCTTGTCCCTAAATCTTTCTGTAAGGCCAAAGACAACCACACTAAAGAACTAGTCTGAGAAAAAAGCATGCAACGCAGGCCATGCCAAGCACTCACATGCTATGCTCAATGATGGGAAACTGGGGTCCGCCATTGAACACTGGTGCCTTTATCTGCAGCAGGCTTGAAAACTCCTCCGGGCTCATGTGAACCACGTCCGTCGGGCGCGCTCCCTGCCACGCCAGGTCGCAGCGCACCTCCCGGCGAGATCCAATGGTCCCCACCATGTAATCCAGCGACACCGCATCTCCCTTTGTGAGCCGTTCCCGCAGCCTCCCAAGGCTCTGCCTTCGGTCCTGGTAGAAAACGGCACTGGAAAATTCCACCTTGCACAGCGTCACCCCCTCGTAGACACGCGCCGTTGCAACGTGGTCGCTCACATCCGTAATGATCCCCAGCGAGCTCCTGTACATCACGACAGACGGCTCGACCACCAGCGGTTCGTGTCGGAAGCTCTCGTCCCTGTGGAAGTCGTCAAAGTGGCTCTCGAAGTCATTCGGCGTCGACAGCAGGTCGTGGCTCTCCTTCGGCAAGTGCTGCTTCAGCCCGTCCACCAACGTCTGCGAAGAGGCCGCTCCGCCCAACGCCAACCCTGCTCCCAAAGGATTGGACTCCTCCTCCTCACTCTCGTCATTGTGGGCTGCCAGCCGCTCCTGGATCAAGTCCATGATGTCCGACTCGTCGTCCGAGAGGAACACCTCATTGCCGCTCTCGTCGGCAGAGTCCGGGCTTTCGCCCCCGAACTCACTGAGCCACACCGTAGTCGCCTGCCACTTGACCTTCTCGGACGGCTTCTGGCTTGGCTTGGCCTCGAAGCGCACGCGGTCGTTGATGGTGAACACGTCAGGCAGGCTCTTGATGGTGTCGCGTGGCGGCATCGCCACATTGTTCAGGTGGAAGAAGGCACGGTCCCGGTAGTTGGTGCCAAACTTGATGAAGCCGAATTCCGGCTTCACCATCTGTATGAGTCCGTCGCGCTTGATCAGGGTCCCTGGAGCAATCTCACTCCCATCCGTCTCGCTTCCCGAATTGCACGGCGGCATGTTCTGTATCGTGTGTATGTTGGTCACCACCCACTTGGCCCGCGCCGTCGTGTTCTTGTTGAGGTCCGCGTCGAAGCGAACCTTGTCTCCGACTGCCAGCACCTCCGGCAGAGCCGGCACCGCCGAGCCAAGGTAGCGCTCTATCTCGGCCGCATGAAAGAAAGCGCACTCCTGTTCCTTCTCCAACTTAATAAACCCAAACTCGTCTTTCAGCGTCTCGATCGCCCCTACGCGGTTCACAAGGGGCATATGCACGTTGCTTTGCGGCGCGGGCGACGACTGTTCGGACGACGCAGCCGTGTGCGCGCCCTTGATGCGCGTCACCCTACTGGCGCGAAACTTGGCCTCGCAATCGTTGGGGCCCGCTTCCGCGTCGAGCGTGACACCGTCTCCGAGTTGCAGGCCCGACGTAAGCAGGCTCGAATGCTGACCATTCTCGAAGGAACGTAAGCTGAAGTAAACGCTCGTGCTTATCGGCTGCTGCACGGAGATAAAGCCGTACGTCTTAAACATGCGGTACACTTTCCCCTTGGCGTTGCTCAACACCGTCATTTCATCATCACTGCCGCCACCGGACGAAGATGCGGCGCGCGTACTCGCGGGCTTCGAAGTCACGACGTGAACCTGGTCGTGGTTCCGAATAACGAAAATGTCCGGAAACTGTTCGAGCACCCGGCGGATGGAGTCGACGTTTCCACCGTACTTGGTGCGGATTTCGGATGGAAGCTGAGACAGGTGCCCTGTCAGCTTTTGGATGGAGATGCCCGGATGCGATTCCACCCGCTTCCGGAGAAACTCCTTCAGCGTCTCACGCGATGATTTAGTAGTGCTCCCGTTCAGCATGGCTTCTGTCAATCTTTAACGTCCTGGGGAATAAGAAGAAGACAGAAGGTGCGTGTTACACTGCGTCAAGTTCGCTGTGTTGCGCTGTACCACGCACATCGTTACTTCCATGACTGAACACCAAGGTTAGCTCAGTGTTCCACCTATTACCACCACCTAAAAAAAAGAAAAAAACGGTAAAAACGTCAGCTATCTAAAACCTGTGTTAGCTAATGAAGGTGCTGCAAACAGTGCTACAGCAGAGCAATAGCACACCTTAAAACGAACTAGCTAACTTCCACTCACAGCAGACACAAGGCAAGAGTCTTTGGGCATGCCTTGTCAACAAGTGTCAAAATGGCATTGCCCAGCTATCAGTATCCAACTTGTGTCATTGATGCTGCATTCGTTAATCCATACAATGTAAAAAATCGTTCTATTCTCAGCAAAGTGAGCCTCATGCAGTGGCTTATTCAATAACACTGCAAAACAAACATTGCTGTCCTAAGGACATAGGAGGGACCTGTAGTGAAACTATGAAAATTAAAAGTAAGCGGTAAAAGCACCCACTGCAAGACCTGCACATTAACTATGTAGCAAACATAGTTAGCACTTATCGCTGTGTTAGTAAAACTATAGCAGCTATAAGATACCTTCACTCAAGGCATGCTCAAAATCTCCACACTAGGAAAGAATTAACACTCCCTCTGCCCTTGCTCAGCCTAGCTTTATAAAGTCCTTACTGCTACTCAACACAGCACCAGCAGTGTGAATAGAAAGCATGGAAGTTATTTTCCTCAATAAGTCAATTCTCTTACACCACTAAGGGAAGCCCCCCCCCCCCCCCCCCCCTCGTGTTCTTTTTTTTTTTTTTTTTTTGATGGAGACATTTCAGACCAATTTACTGCCTTCATGTATATGCTGCTTTTCACAAGCTTGTTCACATGCGACACTTGAACGCTTGAAGGTGTACAAGCTACTTAAAGGGACCGTGAAAACAGCATGGAACTTTGCGTTATTCCAAACAGCGGGCAGCCGGCACGTCACTACAACTCTGTTGGACTAGAATGTTGTTGCCATCGATGAGGAATTACATGTTTATTGTCTTTAACTACTGTCTGGCAAAGGCCCTCTGACGTGCTTAGGGGAGGATCCCAGACCGGGCAATCAGTACATAGACTCAACACTACAGTAAAATTGGAGGTTTGGAATCAAACCTACTGGGGCGTTCCAGCATGCAATAACTTCATGTCGGGTAGTGGCGTAGCCACGGGCTTTGTTCTTGCTTCGGGTGATGAAAGCAGCGGATACAGGGTGGCCCTTCAGGAGTGGGGAGAATGTGTAAAGGCATGGCCAAAAGGGGAAGGGGCATGGCACGCACCGTAGGTTTTGTAGTGCTATTTTCTCAGGTGCTTGTAGATGGGGAGGAGGTGATCACCCTCACTGCCCCCCTCCCAGGATCCTCCACTAAATGAAAGTGACTAGAATTAGCTCACTTGACCTCACTCGAACTCAGTGCCTCCCGAGACAACAGCAGGTGTGATTCTTCAAACTCCTAAGACCTGTCGTGATGCTGCTGCAAAAGCTATTCATAGCATTTCCCTCTACTTTATATGGATTTCCCCTACCTCACTATGCTGTCTGTAGACAGTTTTTAATTACCTTACCACAAAAAAAAAATGTTTTAACTGAGTTCCAGCTGCAAGCGTAACTATTTCAATATTCATTTGATGTGGTTGGCATCAGCCAATCATGCAAAACTAGATTCGCAGAGTAGCAAGTTGAGTGCGGAAAATAGCCGGTGAGTTGTCCCAACTTTTTCTCTGTTACCCTCATAAACTGATTTCAACAGAGTTTGCTGCGAAATTTGCATCAATGTTAGTCCAACGAAACACTCTTTTGGGTGGAGCAAAGTTGAATGGTAGTCTTCGTGGTCCCTTTGAAAGAACCCCGAAGCCATGAAGCAGTTGTTCTCCCTTTCCTGCCTCCGCTTCAAATCCACAGAATCTTCTGCGGCCTCAACCCGGTCATTTCATGTTAAAAACCGTGTCACAAGTGACACCATCATCAGCCGTTCATGTCCACTACAGGCCTCTCCCACTGTCTCCCAACTGATCTCACCCTGCACTGCCCAAACCCTTTCCTTGAAACCAAATTTCCTTGTTTCATCCCTCCAGCAAGTCAGTTATCTTCCTTAACTTCAATCTTGTCACTTGGCAGCCATTCCATTACCCTGGCAGTCCACCAGCTGTCAGTTTCCTGCCGTACATGTCCAGCTCAACTTCACCTTTTCCTCTTAAATTGAGCTCGAATGTACTCCACACGACTTTGCTTTCTAATTAAAGATGCTCGTTTCCAATCCTTAAGCACTACTCCCAACTTACGTCTCTCCATGACTAGTTTGATTGACCCAGGTGTTCTAACAAGAACCTTAGTAAGTACCTACATTTCAGCCCAATAAGTCATGTCCAGCAGTACGCTCCCGTACTATACCATTCTTTTTAGCTACACAAGTGGCCTGCTGTTCATTACTTGAGGATGCTTCCTGAATGCACCCGTGCCTATTGTAATTCTACGCCTGACTTCCTTATCGCAGTTTGTATTGGCACTGAATACTTACATTCGTCCACCACTTTCAGTATTTTATAGCCTCGGCCGAGGGCAGCGTTTTCTGCATGTCTATCTAACATTACTTTCGACTATTTATATTTATCTTTAATCCTACAAGGATTTCTGAGTACAGTTCCTGATGCATTCTTTGCAGGTCTCCTCCCATGTAAATCAAGAAGACAATCTCGCCAACAAATCTCAAGCGGCCCAAATGCTCATTTACTTGTTTCCCTCACGTCTCACCTTGTAAATTTCCCTTCTACATGAGTTGGGTGTCATGAGTGACACGAGACATGTATTAGGCTGGTTCATTTTAGTTGCAGCAATAAAAACATTATGATGCACATTATAGAAGTCAGTGTGATTAAAGCAAAGCAGATTATGCAATTACTCGTTGCGAGGGACCAATGGCAGAACCTGGTAGTTCGCTCACGCCAGTGCGGCTTTTTTACATACTTCAAAAGGTCATCCTATCTGCCTACACACCTCATGCCATTTAAACAACAAAGTTCTTTTTCGTTAGCAACAACTCTGAGCAAGCTTTTCGTAGACAGATTTTTTTTATAAAAAGGAGACAACACAATTAAAGGAAAAAAATACAAGTAATAATGGCCCACTACAGAATATATATTTTAAAAATGGTAGATGAAAAAAAAAAAATCAGGCAATGCTACATTTAAAGTGTTAATAGGGAATGTAGAAATCCTGGGCCATATTTTTTACATATTGTTTGTCTTGTATACACCTGCGTCGTAATGCAGGTACTACAACAAAGATAAGCAAATAGTAGTGGCGTTCGATTAGTGAAAGTTTCTATTGGATAGACTACGATTCGAAGCGCATAAAAAGCAGGGTATGACTCCTATACAGGATATGTTTTTTCCCTTGTCACATTTTTTTTTTTTCAAAATACACCATATTGTTCACAAGTGTCACACCACGACAATTCATTTTGAACACCTAGTTTTGAGCAGCATTCCTAGCAGTCAACACAAACCCGAATACTTGTAATATGCTTCCATATTCAGCCAAAACTGAATATTCAAAGATGTCAACCACCTAATCATGAACCACTATTTCTATACGCAAACTCCTAGTAGAACAAAATGCTTCAAATAAGCTGTAAATCAGGTAATAATCGCTAATGTACTTGAAAACTGCAAAAATAAAACAAAAATACATTGGGAGCCCAAAACAATAAGGCAGCATGAACTCCGCTCTTGTGCCCCAGCTGTTTTTTCACTTGTTTTACCGTTGCCATGCACAAATGTCACAAATTTCAGCACTACCTGTAAACTGCCCAGAAAAAGCCCAGTTGGAGAAATTTTTTTCGAGCTAATGTGGAAAATTACAACAGCTATCGCGCTTGTGGGGCTTTTATAGCCAACAAAAAGTAAAAGCTATTTCCCACGCGCAAATCATAAGAATAATATTACAATGCCAGATACCTTGAACAGGTACCCTGAACACTGGCCATAAAGTTGGGCACCTGCCAACCACACTCATCCCAAGTTTTTATCTTTTTTTTTCAATCAAGGCATAGTTTCAAAAACATTCCAATCCCTGAACTTAAACGCATATGATGGCAATTTTCCCTCTATTTCCAAGGAATACGTCTTTGCTTAGTGCCATTAAAGTATTAGAACACGGTTATTTCAGTGTCCACCATTGCAACCCATGTTTTCGCCCTTGCCCCTTGAAATTTCTCGTTAGTCTACAAATCCCCTTTGCCAGTGAAATTCACCATTCAGGTTCGTTTACTGAAATCGACACACTAAACACCTGGCGTCTTATGTGCACCTTAAGTACTCGGCCTTTTTTTTGTATTGGTCAAATTTCCTTTCTCGCTGAAACCCCAAGAGCTGGTGTTAAGACATTCAACACTTTTCACACACACCTTAAACCGCACTACGCGTGACAAAGCACCCCCGCCCTCATTTAACTTTTCAACCCAGCACCCACCTAAAATTAAGAAATACTCAAGTTTTGAATACATTCTCAGACTGCACAAACTGTTACAACACCCTAAGTCACCACGGTTTTGAGGTAATGGCAGTGATGCGTCACGCATCGAGTAGCCATAATGCTTCAAAAAATGCGTTTTCCTATTAAACTGTATTATTCACGCTTTATTTTTTCTATGTGGGGAGTTAATTAAGAATATGACTTTATCCTTCGTTCTTCTTACTGTACGACGATTTTGATACTCTCTGACATCCAGGGAAAAACGGCAGTCTTCTTTTTACTAACACAACAGCACAACACAACAACAACTCAGTACCCAGCCCAAGCGTGGCACAGTTCGAACTGGTTCAGTTCCCAATCATTTCCAGTCGTAGAACTTTGATAAGAATCTACGCACCACGTTCACTACAACGCGTAAACGAATCGAACACGTACAATTAGCGCCGGAAAATGTGATGACTGTGACGGACACGAATTTGCGTGGCCCCCTTTCGTACGGCAGAAGTGTCTAACCTATGACAAGAAAAAAAACCACGCCGCATTCACGTGTTTCGAACACGGCCTCGAGGCTGAGATCACCCACGGCAAACCCGCTTCGAGGCCGGGTGAGCGGACTTTTAAGAACAAAAATCCTTCAGTACAACTCATTTGAATTCTCGCGGCACCTTGAAAAACGGGTGGACTAGGGGTTCGGAATCAGCATCTGGCGGCAACAAGTGGTCAGGCGCTGACCGGCTTATTGTTAACCCCCCACAAACCGAACAATTCGCCCGGCGAAAAAGATTAACGCCGAAACTGCTTATCTCTATTCAAAGATACGTACTACAGCCGGCTGACGCATCAGGGAACCGACGATTTGACCCGAAAAACGTAGTTAACGCGATGCGCAGCATTCGTTTTCGAACGTTTCTGAGCTCACCTGCGCGACGAACGTTCACCAAAGTCATGGGCTCTTCCACTGCCCACGTGTCCTTCACTGCATGTCCCTCACGTGAACCAATACGAATTGTCCGATGATTAATTGGCGAAGGAAGCAGCTACCGCAGCTTCAACAACTTCTTACGAGCGAGAGATAATAGAGATAATCGGACCGAGCCTTGAACCCATCACTAGGCGTACGCGTCTCCCCCGCCGTTCTTACTTCCGCTAGTGGTGATCGGCCGATTCCGCCAGGCTGTCTGTCATTTCCGGTGTGAACACGTAAGCAAAGCGCGATTGCGGGGGGGGGGGTTTCGCGCGCTGCACTTCATCGGAATATACTTACGGCTATGTTGCTCACGGTGTCGCAAAGTTTGCAGCAAGAACAGCGCGACCCAACTCGGAGAATGTCCTGTCAACGCGCTACCGAACATAGTGCGCGTGTGTCCCCTGCACGAGAAATGCGATGCGAGGGCTGCATGCGGCCGTTGCCTTTTTGGCGGGAGTTTGCCCGAGGGGATGAGCAGCGCCTGTGTGGTCAAGCTAAATATTTCGTCGAAGAGAAGCAACGCCTGCGGGACGACAGTATTGTATTTTTTTATTTTACGCGTATATTTTTCCAAGCATTGTTGACTGCGTTCTGAGTAGGGTTCTAGCTCGCACGATCGCGAGACCCGGTTTGGTGTTCTCGGACACGAAGCTGTGAAACTAGGCCGCTCTTAAAATGTAATTGGTAATCCCGGGGTGACGCTGAACAGCTTACCGTTGGGCAAGAAAACTTGTGGGCGTTTCAGCGTGGCGCTGTGTCGAAGTACGGTCTTACGAGCTCGAGTCATATCAGCTGGACTAATCGGCTGGTCATATTCGATGGTGGAAATTACTAACCACCTCCTGTCCGCCAGACAACTACAAATTCTCTCCAGTTGCAATTTTACTGCACGGCTAATTATTAGCAGTGTAGTCAAGCTTAGACACTGTACTTCACCATACCCGATTCCCTCGCCGTGTTTATATTTCCTGTGAACATGTCACCTCGCAAGACTAGTCATCCTTAGCGTTTACCTTCGAGTTGAGCAAAAGACAAACACGTGCACAGAGCTTTCAAGCTGGAGAAAAAAAAAAAAAAAAAACTAACCGCGCAACGTTGTTCAACTATTACTTTATTCAACATAAGAAATCAGTACTGTGTTGAACTATTTATTCTTCAGAAATCCATAAACTTGCGGCAGACCTTCCTCCAAGTGGCAGATCCAGTTGCAGCGTGGTTCGCAGTGGCCCTCGCGGTGACCATTTTCTTGTGCCTGAGGCAGGCCGCAGGAACCCCGTTTTGCATTTGTATACCAGTCGCCCCCACACTGTCGAAAACTTTTGACAACACCCGGAGATATCGATTCCAGAGTATTTTAAGCGAAATGAGTTGTAAATAAAACAAATCATGTTCTTTGACAAGTCGGCAGCATTGGGGCTGGTTCTTCTGCTCTAGATATGAATTTTATTGCAGAAGCCAAAGCCATGAACATGATGTCCATGCACTCCCTTCGACCCCAGCAACTTCAGTCGTCTGACACCCTTTTTCCATCTTAAGACACATGTAGGCACTCGAAGCCATTCTGCACCTTTAACACGAAAGGCTCACTATTTTTTCCCCTTATCTGCATTTTTGTTCCGTTAGCAAAATTGTTTCATTACATCTTTTAATCATAACCCCCATAGGTGTCCAGAGGACTCCCTTAATGCGAATGCCACAATAAATCCTGTCAACTCGAAATACCTGAATGTCTTCGTAAAGTACACAATAAATAAATTTTAAAGAATACGTTTTCTTGTCTTTCTAAACAAAAGGAAACTGCAGCAATCTTCTGTGGTGAGGCTATCTGTACACTTCTCGCTTTTGATACCAAAAATGCAATGCCCTTTGTTCACCAGGCAGCAGCAAGAGAAAAGTATCATCTCGTAGACAGAACGACACATTACATTCTCAGCATTCAGAAATCTCAGTTTCCTGACCTTTTAAAACCCACGCATGCAAATGCACGCGGCGTAAAAAAAGATGAAACAGCTGCACAGAGCTCGTCGTTTTGAGTCAACGCTGACCTTTTCGTCTTGCCGAAAGTTCGGACATCGCACCAAGCCGAAAGAAGCTACTAGTATTTTTTAAAGTGAGTACCGCAGCTATAGGGCGATGTCTCGCAATTGAAGCATTTAGCAGAAGTACCACTGCCCACGCACTGTTGCAAAAAACAAAGCATGCAATATTCCATGCCGCTAATGACCCAGACTGAAAAAAAAAAAGACTCTGAGCTACAGCGTTCATGCAACTAGCATTAACGGTGGCTAATTTTTCTTGGCTACAAGAAACAATATTGCTGCCATTATTATTTTGACACTAAGCAGTCAAGAGAAATGCTTCTATTCTCGATGTTTAACAATGTGTACTGCCAGCATGTCAAGAAAAAAAGAATTTGTAATCAGTTGGGCTTTATAGTAGCATGTATTTTTTCCACACGTGTAAATCGCTCGAGCATCACAACAGTATGAACAAGGACAAAATGCTTGTTAAGGTTTCTTACAGTAAACTTTTAACACACTTGTTTTAAACTTCTTTTAACACACAAGTACCAAAAAATAAAAACAGGACACAACAAAATGTCTCTAGAAACAGTTGGCGCTCAGAAACACAATCTGTGCAACAGTACTGCCCGCCAGGAACTCAATCTTTGGTTTTGCAGAGCACAAAAAAAAAAAACACATAACAAGACAACAAAATATCTCAAGAAACTGCTCAGAAACACAATCTGTGCAACAGTACTGCCTGCCAAAAACTCAATCTTTGGTTTTGCAGAGCACGAAAAAACGGAACAAGACAACAAAATATCTCAAGAAACTGCTCAGAAACACAATCTGTGCAACAGTACTGCCTGCCAGGAGCTCAATCTTTGGTTTTGCAAAGCTGAAAAAAAATCTATATACATATCTATAGAAACTGCTCACACACAGTCTGTACAAGAAGAGTATTGGCTTTCAGGAACTCAGTCTTTGGTCTTGCCAAGAGCTTTTGCAAAGCGGGCCTTTTGAACACACTTTCTGACCACAGCGCCGACTAGTTTTCTCGTAAACATGACTAGTAGACCAAGTTAGTTGGCACTGGCACAAAAACCGCCCCGACTTTCGGGATAACCTGTAAAGCTCGGACAACTCGACAACACCGCGTCCTTGGCACTTCACTTCGAACAATGCGCTCAGCTAACTCTTGTAACCAAAGAGGCATTTAAATAAGTGCCGTGACAAGTAAAGAGGTGTTCCTTACACCCATATGAAACTGCACTGCGTGTGTGCACTGCGTGTGTGCACTGCTACTGGCATTGCATTTGCATCAAACAGCCGGCTGTGATTGGTCCACCCAACCTCGGTCAAGGCATCAAGGTGCAAGGCTAATACTCGTGGCAGTGGTACAAGTTGATTGGGCGAACAGGACTGCCCTCAAAGAGTACACCTGAATGACAACAAAAGCAGCATCGAAATAGCACTGCCTTCTCGGGGGCATTTCAAGTGAACGGAACAACGCTGCATAGAGGCACGGCTCCGGCCACATTGAACAACTCTAAAGGCCACTCGTTCCATTTCAGAAGCCGAACGGAGCTGCCTGCTTAACAGCCTGTCGTGAATCAGGTTTCCCTTCAGGCACTGCACACCTGATGGCTTTCAAATAATACTTATCGCGGCACAATTGCAGACAATCTCACTGAACTAATTCTGCCTGTCTCTTCTTCTAACAAACAAGCAATAACACACACAAACACCTTCAAGAAAAGTCCATTTGCAGCTGTGTAGCTGCGTACCGTTTGCCTGTCCTTTCTGGAATGCGCACACAATTCAGTCTTTAGCAATCCTCCCGGAACTCGTGCGAGTCTATGACGAAAGCAAGTGAGGCAATCGTCCCGGGTTTTGCGAGCCCTACACGGGACGGCCTGCACAGGAGGGACCGCCCCCGTCGACTTGTGTCGCTGCGTCCCGGCGCTCGGTCATCATCTTCTGCACCACTTCTAACACCGTCTTGCGCAAGAAGTCCTGCAGCTGGTTCCTGATCTCCCGGACGATTACCCCGATCATTCGGCGGAACATTGCACCCTGGACACGAGAAAGACCCGAGTTAATCCTCGTGAAAGCTGTCACTGCTTTGACACTTTCAGTTTTATCGTTTCAATACATGAAGTGAGCGAAATTTAAGTGGCACACTGGTCTTAAACAAAAAAAGCTTATTTTTGCAGTTATGATGATGAAAATTGAGGGACATTTGTAGTTTTTCATTCTGACTGTGTGTATAAAATTTGTTTTTATGTAAAATGAGTACATTCGAATTTATTCAAATTTTTATAGTATTTGATATCTTGACAGCTTTTGTGAAAAAACTGCTCGAGTGATTCAGATGAACAAGGTACTAGTGAACTGTGCACAAATCAAGGAGTGCAATAAGACTAACATCATTCTATCTGGTCTGTAGCAGAAGTTACAGCCTTTTGAGGTTTGGGCCTGGAAGGCAAAACCGCTTTTTTCTGGTTCCCACCTTTCAAGCCCAAACTTCAAACGGTCGTAACTTCTGCTACAGACCAGATAGAATATTAATACTTCTTTTATTGCACTCCTTGATTTGTGCATAGTACACTGGTACCTTGTTCAGCTGCATGTCTCCAGCAGTCTTTTCACAAAACCTGTCAGAAAATCAAATATAGAAATTGGAATAAATTTGAATGTAGTCATTTTACACAAAAACAAATTTTTACACACAATCAGAATGAAAAACTACACATTCCCCTCAATTTTCATCATCTTTGTAAAAATAAACTTTTTGATTAAAGACCCATGTGTCCCATTTAAGGAAATTCTTCATGCGATAATAAAGTGCTCAAGAAAACAGAGGTGGCAACAACGTTCAGTTTGGCAAGGCCTGAAGTTCTAGGGTGATTTCTACGCCCACTCTAAAACCTACAAATCAACTGTGTACGTTGCAATGCTTGAAGTTTGAGCCTAAACCAAAACAAATTAGGTCAAGCTCATGTGATATTAAAGCGTTGGAACCTAGCGAAGGGTGTGGGTTGAAATACTGGCTTTTATCTTTTGTGTTGTTTGATGCAAATGGTTTCAAAAAGACATGGAATCAAAACGAAGAAGAAGACAGTAAGTTATGATCCCCATAAGGTGCCGAGATTAAATCCCCATAAGGTGCCGAGTACACTACCGTCATGAAAACCATTGCACTGTTATAGTCTAAAGTGATTTTTTCTACTGCGGTGCATACCGTATTTTCACGCGTATAACCCGCACCAAAAATGCGAAACTTTCAGTGGCAAAGTATGGGTGCGGAAAATTTGCAGGGTTTTTCCTTTAGTGCAGCTTCACGGCAATGCACGTTGTGCCGTGAAGCTCGTACGCAGTAACACTGACTGAGCCTTACAACATGGCAGCGATTGCGTAAATCATACAGGGACAAGGAAGAAAAAACAAGGACGAGCGCACTCTAACAGCTGACTTTTATTAGTGAATTGTGACTTTCGCCTTGCAGTCACTGTATTATACTTGCTAAATATGCGCTCCCCAGGTGAAAATATATGTTTGTTTCCTAGCTGGATTATTGAACCAGAAATTTCCTCTTGCTAGAAATATTCTCGCAAGAAATTGCAGAATTTCTAGTTAGAAATTCAGTTTCTAGTTTATTTCTAGCTGGATTGAGATTTACTCCCAGCTATCATTTGTCAGTCCAGCTCGAAGAAATAAAAACCGCAGGCTCTCTAGCTAGACGAAGAATTTTTTTAGTTAGAAGGTGTCGATGCCAGCTAGAATCTAATAATCTAGTCCGAAATGAAGCGGGAAATTTCTTGCTAGAAATGCTCCTTCCATTTTCACGGGGGTCTTTCTGTGTACATAGTATGTCGTGTGTTGCTTGAGCAGTACCTCTGGCACAGCCTCTCGTGTATCACATGTTCGGGCAATACGCAAGGATTTTTTTCTTTTCCGGCATGCTGAAAATGCGGGTGCGGATTATATGCAGGGGTGGGTTATACGCGCAAAAATACGGTACATAAAAACCTAAAACATCACAATTATGTCTGCTGTACGAAGATTTTTATAGCTGCAGTGGTTTTCAGTATAAAAGCAAGTCTTTTCCTGATTTTTAACATAAAAAAAAAATGTTATATTGCATCAGGGGTCATGCAGACAAAACACAAGTTTGGTTCATTCGAAAGATTGCCTCACTAGAATCATACAGACACCACTTTTAACGTAAACTTCGCTCAAATAAGCTACATAATTAGGACAAAAGGGAATGGCCAAGTGACTCACCAGCTCATTTCCCACAACAGAACCTATGATGTCATATGTGAGAGCTCTGTGATTGGCTGAGGCCGGCAAAAGCAAACGCAAATTAGGCCTATGAGCTTTGAGCGCAGTAAAAATTAAGGGGTGAACAATTAAAGTTACGAATAAACGCACAAACACCGAAGCAGTTAGTGCGGCACTTCGCCAGCTGACACCGCTAACACAACCGTCGGACGCGCTGGACTTGTCTGAAACAACACTGACCAACTGACACAAGCGGCACAGTCGCTTACGTAACCATGTTTGTCAGGTCATGGCTTAACTTTTAGAAAACGATTAGTATGAACCGTAATAAACGACAGGTGTAGAAGTCACGCCAGAAGCAAAGTGCGAGCACTGGCACTTCAGCAGTATTGCAGCGCCATCTACGAAAGTGGGTGATAAACAAGATAATCAAACAGTCACCTGTGAGGTGGTAGCAGCCCTGAGCTATATTTAGTTTTCAGGCCCGCCGTTAATATGCGATTGCTAACGTTATGAAAACACGATTTGGTGGAAGAATAGAAATTTTGGCTTAAAATGTTTAATTTCTCAGTGAATAATGTATTGTTTGCTGCCAGACAAGCGCCGAAGGCACTATAAAACACTAATATATTTCAAATAAAGCAAACTTGTATTTTTTCTGCATGGCCCCTTTTAATTGTTTTTTTTTTCCAATGCTGTTTGGTTTCAAATCAATTAGTAGACTTGAAAAACCCTTGTTTTTATGTTCTCCTGTGCACGGGGAAACCTTGAAACTGCTTTCTCTTTTGGAAGCACTGCGAAAACTCGTGCTAATACCAGCACAGAGGGGTACACCGCAATATTCCCAGTGCAGTGAATATGTTTACACGATAAATTTCGCTGCGCCGCCCTTCAGGTGCCGCACTATTAGCTGCAACTCAGCGAAAGCCAACCAGCCAATTCACACAGCCGTTTTTTTCCCCCCCGTCACTGTCTTCTGTCATGAGCGACGGTTTCTTGGGCGATTTCTCGCCGAAAACGGTGCGACGATGACGGGAAGCTGAGTGCTACGTTTCCGTTCCATCAACACGATGGGACCAGTTCCCATGGTAAACCAGCCAATCAGAAAACACACTTTTACGGCTGAATTTAGCTAGAAGTGAGCACACGTAAAAATCTAAGCCATTTTCTTTACTTTCCAGATTAAGCACGCTCAATTCTAGGCTAAACTGATCACTAGGCAGACGACCCTGTACTCTGACGGAGAGCTCCAGTACGAACGCAACTCCGTTACATATCCGTCGTGGCGTCTTGACGTGACGGTGCCGTGACGGAGAAGATGATGGCTGTGTGAATGAGGGCTGAGACATCATCTCTGACAAGTGGCACAATTAGAATTGAGGGATAGGTGCAACTTCAAAGAACAGAGAACAGGAAATAGCTCTTCAGCGAGCTTCCAAACCCTCTATCATGCAAGCAGTTTTTGCTCTAGGATCCCATGTGGCACTCACTCAAATGATGTAACGACTGAATGCACCCCCCGTGTTCAAAAAGTGTCTCAAGTGCTCAAAAAAAGTGTCACAGGGCAGTGGAATGTGAATAAAGGGATGTACAACATGGAGAGAAATCGGTAACTTACAGTAAAGGTATAATGTCCCTCGAAGATGTCTTCTTGAGGGCGGAGAAGAGTGCAAAGAAGTGAAAGATAGCATCAGTTACTGGCATGAACTGTGCATAAAAACACTGCTCGCGAGGACAGTGAAGCCACACGTACCCACAACAGCAGCTGACACCCGTTCAACTTCCTCTTCCCCTTCCAGAGAGTTGCAGGTCTCTTGCCACAACACCACATCTGTTTCATCTGCTTCAGGAGTACAGCCCTCCTGCTGCGAGCTTGCCTCAGGAGCTTGTGTTGTTTCCCCTGCGGCCATTTCCTGGTTTGGGTCCGTCGAGGCACTCCCTGGGATGTTTGCCTCCAACTTACTGCAGATGAAGATATGATGGGAAAAAAAAAAAAAGAAGAAAACGTAGAAATTCACTGTCCCATTACTGAGAGAATTGTGCGGGGGGAACTTTGGATGGGAAGATTGATTGATTGATTGATTGCAGGGTTTTAACGTGCCGACGCAACACAGGCGATGAGGCGCGCCGTAGTGGAGGGCTCCGGATTAATTTTGACCACCTGGGGATCTTTAACGTGCGCCGAAATCTCGTACACACGGGCGTTCTTGCTTTTCGCCGGATGGGAAGGATGATGTATTAAGGTAAAGAGTGTGTGCGCTGAAAGGGGGAGCTCATTATGAAATGTGTCGAAAATCAGGAGCAGAATCTACAGGTCCCAGTCCTCACTAGCTGGTTGATTAGAACTTTTAACTCAGTACTAGAAAGCAAACTCAGCAGTAAAGCAGCAAACTCGGAAAGCAAAGCACCAGTACTAGAAAGCAAAACTTAGGTCAGCTCAACGGGCCAAGGAACGAATAATGTTAGGAATAGCACTCGGGGACAAGAAATGAGTGACCTGGATCAGAGAACAAACTCGAGTAGAAGATATCAGGTTCAAATAAATTATTAGTACTAAGTAAGTAGTGCTGCGCACATTAGCACTGCACACATTTTCAAGCACAGAAAGAAGCCGCAGTGCTGTGTACTCATCATCTGAAATGCATTTTTTATCTCTTTATTCTTGGCAAAAATGATTGCCTCCTCCATACTGGTTGGCCCCAGTAGCCGTGAGATGAGAAGCCTTGTAACTGCCCCCCATATGCCTTTACTGACTGATTGGCCCCTGGCTGTGAGCACGTCCGCTCAATCAATGCCTTTTCTGCACAGCACCATAACAGTTGGACAAACTGATAACTTTTGGTTTTGTCGTTCGAGAGGGTTAATAAAAAGTTGTCATGTTAAGACGAAAACTTCCAATCGCTTTATGAGGAAATGAATGAAGGGGCGGCAATGGGGAGGCTTGCGCTCATTCGAGTGGTGTCAACCTTTTCGCCACATTACAATAAGAAATTGCGTTGAAGAAATTGAGTCCTCCAACTGGTTGAAAGGCACATTAAGAATCTTGTAAAAACCACATCACTGCTTTGGAAATTGCCCTTTACTTTCCAGCCCAACCAAGTCGTAGCAACGTACTTGTTATATTGATAACAATTTGTCGGCATTTCAACCTTTCTGTACATACATTTGTGTGCGTGTATGCGTCATTTGCATGTACGCACGCATGCACACATGATGCACCAGCACACCACCAAAAAAAGGCTGGAGCTGTCCTGAGCAAATCAGGCCAAGTGAATGTCTTCTGGTGTTGTTTGGCGGGGTGATCAGTACTTTTGAAGTTGTGTTAACCTAACTAACTATAGTCAACGAACTGCCTAGACGATCTTTTTTTTCTTTTTTTTTAACTATTATCATTAACGTTACAGGCTACATTTTAACGCATCTGACCTGTTTCCAACATGTTACTTTTGCACACCTCTTTCCATATTGTTGCAAAGATTGCCTCACGAGTGCACACCAACGTACAAATGAGACCTGTTCCGGTTTCTGCAACAAATCGCCATCAACTTGCTCACGGAGCGCTTTTAAACCTTTCCCCCTCACAGGAGAGCCAATAAAAGAAAGGTCGAGATAAGATACACTTACACCGCCGTGTCGTCGTGACTGGCCTGTTTCGCGACATCCACTTTCCCGCCGGCATCGCCCGCCTCGAGCCTGGATGTCCACCCGTGCCGTTCCTTAGCCCCGCCTTGGGTCGGTTCGTTCGGGGTGACCTCCTCCTCCTCCACCTCGCGACCTCTCCAGCCATCTTCGCAGCCCAGCATCACCACCTCGTCTTCTTCAAAAAGTTCATTCAGCTCCTCCATCGTAATCTCTTCATCCATGCCGAAACAATCGCCGGTGAGCTCCCTCTTCCACGGCGCCTCTCCGTTCTGGACTCCCGTTCTGTCCATGCTTTTTGCAGCAGCTGTGGCCTTGACTTTATTGTAGGCAGGCATGGGGGTCCTTGTAGGGACAGCCAGCATTGAAGACTCCGCACGACTAGTTGTAGGCACAGAAGGAACCGGAGGGACAGTCAGCACTGGAGAAGACTCCACATGACTAGTTGACCCTTCGTCGGCACTGACCTGAAGAAGAAAAAAAAGAAAAAAGAAAAAAGAAAGTTCATCGGTCAGTCTGCTGTAGCTTCCCACCACTGCTGTGCTAACCGTTCCCACAGATTTTCTGCGCATATTTCACAGTGTAAGAGTACGACTGATGTTATGCGGCACCTGCTTTCGTAACAACATACAGTCAAACCCGGCTATAACGAACCCGGATAGAGCGAATTATGCTATATATCGAACAAAAATAATATACATAGGAAGCATATTCCTTATAACGAAGTTCACATCCGATATATCGAACTCTGCGCGCCTAGAATGGCCGCCGAAATGCATGGTCTCGGAGCGGCGATTGAGATGTGGATTGGCCGCGACCACGGAGCGAGCAAGAGTTGCGACTTAGACATTGCGCCTCGCACGGAGCGACATGACGCCCAACACTTTCCGTAACGGTTTCCGGCGTGCGGGACTCACGACAGAACCCGCGCAGTCAGCGAGTCCGGACCAAGACAGCAGCATCGGTGAACTGTGGGAAGAGCTCCCCCACATTCCCGATGATGTCGCGAGTGAAAGCCGTCCGACGCTTATAATGAAGCGCTTTCGGCAGTCAATGTGCTCCGCCAATGTTACTTAGATTTTGGAGGACCCAGACTTGAACTGGTGCAAATAATGTTTCGTGTAGAGAATGCTATGCTAGTTGAAGCCACCAAAACGAAAGTCAAAACAAAAATCACCGCTTTTTTGTTTGCAAAATAGGCAGTTCAGGCGGAAAGTAGCTTTATTACTCTCAATAAATGGATTATTTTGGGTATGGTAACGGCTACTTTACTGTGTTCGTTTCTGCATGTGGGGACGGTGGAATTCGGGAGGGGGAGGGGGGCTCCCGCGGATTGCGAACTTGTAACGATAAGTTCGTTATAGGCGGGTTCGGCTATATCGAACTATTGGATATATCGAACTAATCGCGGTGCATATTGCAATTCACTATAAACGGGTTTGACTGTAGTAGACTGCTCAACACAAGCTGGACGAGCAACGTGCATGGCTGCTGTCAAAACAGCAGTGGACGCAAGTCAGTTCAAAGTTGCTTCAATGGAACTGGCACTCAAACAACAATAGCACCGATGATCGATAGGCTTTGCTCCTCAAATAAACTGGCTTCAAGCTTCTGTAACGCTTGCAGGGCACAAATAAGCCAAGTAGGCGACTGGTTCCACAGCGAAAGACAACTTGTGGCTGGGTTTACGCCACTGTGCGAGTCATGCTTTTGGAGGGAGTAGCCGGCAGGAAGAAGTTATGCAGGGTTGCGACACAGAGAACAAAAAGCAAGCGGTTGTTTACACTCACATTCTGCACATGCTGCTGCCCCCATGCATTGGCCCCTGCAATGTAATGAGGCAAGTGTAAACAAACGTAGAACAGGAAAAGCAACAATGCAACTGGTTTGCACCGAACTGGCCACCCCTTCATAACCGTTATCAGCCGTTACCAGTCCATCTTCTTCCCAATGACTTCCAGCCTTCGGTACCTGCAGCGTCCAAGTAAGATGTGGTAGTTCAATGGACTGAACTCTTTTTGCCTTTGAGTGATGGAGGCAACTTCTGTTGTTCATTACTTCGCAATGTTTCTGCAGTACTCATTTCTGGCATACAATATCCACTTCCCCCAAAACCTTCACGAGTAGGCTCTGGAGAGAAATGGGTGTCAAAAGTGCTGCAACAAATGCCGACGAAAGTGTGCAGTGTGTTGGATGTCACACCGTACAAAGGCTGCCGCAAAAGGCGCTTCCCGTTCTGCAAAGACGGGCGTTGCCACGTGTCTCAAGCATACGATTTTTTAAAAGGAGGCAACAAGCTGGCCCTAGCTCTTTTTGATACCATTTCTTACGCTGAAAAATAAAAGAAAGAAAAGAGAGCAGAGGTGTTGTTTTCAACGAAGTTTATGCACACACACGAATTTATCAGAAAAAAGAAACTGTCCTGACAGCAACGGATAAAAAGCCTATGTCTCGATCTGTGACTGTACGCACCGGTTAAAAACAAAAACTACTTCAGTCCTCGCACACGAATTTCATAACCTAAAAAAATTTTCCCCGCATTTCCCCGAGGGGAAGAATGTGAAAGTGCGAATGCATGAGTTGAATTTGCGCGGTTCGGTAATGTTCGCGAAAGAGAGATCACACACACACACACACAACTACAAAGAAAGAAAGATGCATTTATTCACAGACACCTATTTGTGCTGTCGTTGTACTTGATTGCTAGAGCGAATCTCAGCTTTGAAATTTCGTGTCAGTACTCCTTTAAGCGGGTGCATTAGCCCTTCTCACGCCTGATTCCTGGCCAATCCCCCACGTGGGTATGTGCCATGCACAGACACCTATTTGTGTTGTCGTTGTACTTGATTGCTAGAGCGGATCTCAGCTTTGAAATTTCGTGTCAGTACTCCTTTAAGCGGGTGCATTAGCCCTTCTCACGCCCGATTCCTGGCCAATCCCCCACGTGGGTATGTGCCATGTCAGCGGCCAGGCAGCGCGCGCCCATCTCCCCCCGTTGCCAAGGAAGACGAGGAGCGCGCGCACCCGCAGCTGTTGCTATGTGGACGGACGGCGGTCACCGGAATTCAGGGTCGCTTATAAAGTGCATTCGCACTTAAAGGAGCCATGAAGAGAAAACACAAGTTTGGTTCATTCAAAAGATTGTCTCGTTAGAATCATACTGACACCACTTTTAACGTAAACTTCGCTCAAATAAGCTACATAATTAGGAAAAACGGGAATGGTCATGCGACCCACCAGCTCATTTCCCGCAACAGAACCTGTGATGTCACATGGGCTAAGCTCTGCGATTGGCGGAGGCTGGCAGAAGCAGACGCAAATTAGGTAGAGCTTACAAACTAGACGAACGAGCGATTTGCGCTTAAATTTAGGGCACATTCTTTACAAAGCAATAGGAATGATGGGACAAACAGTGGAAGTTACGAAAGCACATGTAAACATAGAAGTACTGATGCGTTCTGCTGTTCGTACTGCGCACAGCATGCTTTGGTTTAGCTGCACAGCACTATGGGGCTTGGGGTTGTCTCAGACGACACTGGCCGATTGACGCAAGCAACGGTGTCTTACGTGACCACATTTGTCAAGCGAGCACTGTTTCAGGGAACGAATATTTTCTCCCAGAACAAAAACAAGCCAGGTTTAAATGCGGGCAAAAACAAACCAAACGCTTGCCACGGTATGGTGGCGCCATCTAGGTTACGGAACTTAAAGAAACGCGGGAACAAACCAACACCGCTACAGGGTGGAGACAACCTTTGAACGGTCCCGTGCCGCCGCAATTGGGCCAACGGGCTCAACGCATTATTCTTTTCGTTTCCCACGAGACCTAGCAACGCAAAACAGACAATATGATTCAAACTTCTTCAGTAAACCGCGTTGCGGCGATAATTTTAGCGCGGTTTTGACACAATGACTTGCTTCGGCGGCGAGCGAGCAACCGAACATGGCGGCGCCAGCGTTACGTGTCTCTACCCGGTACGGCGGATGCGTGAATGAAGGTACTCTAGGCTGCAGAGCGGTCGGTTTCCGTGATGTCACTTGGGACCACGAAAACGCACGATTGAGCGGGAAAATCAAAATTTTAACCTAAATTGTTTAATTTCTCAGTGAATAAAGCACCGTTTGTATCCGGATAAGCGCTGGGGGCACTATAAAACACGAAATCTTTCGAATAAAACCAACTTGCATTTTCTCTTCATGGCTCCTTTAAAAAAAAATTAGGCGGGTTTTATGAGCTGAAGCTGCACTTGGCCTATGATGCACAGTAGCTGGAGGAGGGCTCCTGGCTGAATTTGATCACCTGTGGGTCAGTAATGTGCGCCAAAATCTTCGAACATGAGTGCTTTCACTTTTCGCCTCCATATATGAAAAGCAGCTGCCGCAGCAGATATCATCCTTATCGATTCATTGAGCGTAGGGTTTAACGTGCCGACGCAACGCAGGCGATGAGGCGCGCCATAGTGGAGGGCTCCGAATTAATTTTGACCACCTGGGGATCTTTACCGTGCGCCGAAATCTCGTACACACGGGCGTTTTTGCTTTTCGCCTCCATCAGAAAAGCGGCCGCCGCGGCCGGGAATCGAACCCGCGACCTCGCGCTCACCAGGAAAACACCATAGCCACTGTGCCACCGCGGTGGATGATATCATCCTCATCACCGTCAATAATAATAGGGACACACTTTACACAAGTGTGTGTTGCTGCATCCGAGCCAAGTAAGAAAGAACAGGAAACGTGTCTGTACCAACCATCCACTACAGCAATTGTTTCACAATAGACGGTGATACAGAAACCAAACCACTTACACTGCTTGCCAGGTGCAGAGCTTTTTGTAGGAATGAATAGCGGTGATGGACCCGAACACGCGACACTCGACGGTAGGTCGAAACTTGCTCCTTGTTTCCCGACAAGAGCAACGGCGGAACCGCAGCTCGGGTGGCTGCCGTGCACCGCATTACCACGAAACTGCACTCCCCTGCAATGAGAAGTGCTTCTTAATAATAACAAAAACCGTGTTTCACAGGTGTCATTAAAGGGACCACGCAGACAAACTACAAGTTTGTTTCATTCGAAGGATTTCGTACTTTGTAGTGCCCCCAGCGCTTGTCCTGAAGCAAACGATGCTTTGTTCACTGACAAATTAATCAATTTAAGTTAAAGCTTTGATTCTCCCGCCAAATCAGATGTTGTCATGACATCTGCAATGATGTCATAGGTGCTGAGGAGCCTTGTTTACTGACAGTCAACCTAGATGGCACCACCATACCGCGGCAGGCCATTTCCTGCCTTTGTTTTTGACCGTATTTGTACCTGGCTTGTTTTTGTTACGGTAGAAAATAACTGTTTCGTGAAACACGGTGTTCGCTCGACAAATATGGTCACGCAAGACACCGTCGCTTACGCCAATGGGCCAGCATCGTCTGAGACAACCCCAAAACACCGAGGTGTTGGGCATCTAAAACAAACAGTGCGTGCAGTACCAACAGCAGTACGCATCGGTACTTCTATGTTTATGAGTACTTTCGTAACTTCCACGGTTTAACCCACCATTCTTACTGCTATAAAAAGAATGTGCCCTAAATGTAAGCACAAATAGCTCGTTCGGCAAGCAATTTGCGTTTGCTTTTGCCGGCCTCAGCCAATCGCAGAGCTGCAACGTATGACATCATAGGTTGCGTTGTAGGAAATGAGTTAGTGGGTCACATGGCCCTTCCCTTTTTTCCTAATATGTAGCTTATTTGAGCGGTTTACTTTAAAACTGGGGTAAGTACGATTCTAACGAGGCAATCTTTCGAACGAACCAAAGTTGTGTTTTGTCTGCACGGCCCCTTTTTAAAGGAGCTAAGAAGACAAAATGCAGGCTCGTTTAATTTGAAAGAACTAGCCTTTGGAAACATACTTGGCTCCATTCCAGCCAAAAGAAAAAATGCTGGAAATACTAAGAAACTTCCAAATTTCGCACCACGTTGCACGAGATAACCGCTCGCTTCCTCAAACCACCACTGAAGGGTCATCTGGGGCGACGACTTGCCAGGGGTGGTGGGGTAACCTCAGTTCCTGCGTACATCACACTGTCTGTGCTTCGAGCTGGTGGAGTCTTCCCCAGGCAGATTGAAGCCTTACACATTTCGCCTTACGTCTCCTACAGGTGGCATTCACTTGAAAGTTTAGCTGTCAATTTCTTTGCTTGGCAACACTGGAAAGGGCCACAGACATGGTGCGGCTTGTGCCACTGTGCCCGCACGCCACAGAAAAAAAAAAAAAAAAAACACCGGCGTGCATCGTTTGCTCCGTTTCAACCCAATTCGCAACGGTGGTGTCAACAGAGGTGTTATTATTCGCACTCACATTGGAGTCGAGGCATTACTTAGCGTTCGGTGGGGTAGAGTTTGGAACGTCCAACACGCATCATGCACTTTGCACGGATGAGTCCCGCCCTCCCGCGGAGCCCGACGTAACCAGTGACGGCGCACTCACATGGTTGCCTACATGTGCGCCTCACCAGTGAATGCAACCTATTTCACGACGCACCCGCCACCAATGCTCACCATTTTGAATGTTCAGCAACTACACCAAGCACAATCACATACCAGTTTATTTCAACCCAGGAGTGCCACTATGAAAGCTTCCTGTTACGTTGATTCCTACCTCTCTGCGAGATCTGCCAGTTTGTTTTTTACATATCCCACCCTTGCACCACAGGTGACGACATTCATAAGGTCAATCGGCTAAACAAGACAAAGCGCGCATGGCCAGAGCGAGGCTGCATCTACCTTGCAAACAGAAATTTGAGCGTTTGTGAACTACCACCTTATCTTCCCAAACCATCAGAGCAGGCTGGCCTTTAGAGCCCTACACCAAAAAATACAATGTTAACTCAAGATCACAACACTCAGTGAACGTTGAAAGGAGTTCACACGGAACTAAGCTACCTGCAGTGTTCTAAACCCTCTCGGTGTCAATGTAGCTGGTACTCACTGTGGAGCAGCGATGGCTGCAGCTGTCAAAGGAACACCAGGCTGCACATCTATGATGTTCAGCATTTGGCGGAACTCCTCCTGACTCAGCTGGTCTACGCACGGTGGAGTCAGCCCCTGCCAGACGAGGCCACAGTACACTTTTTCGTTGCCGTCGTCTGCCACGCCCACCATGTAGTTGACGCTCACCGCCGCACCCTCCCGAAGCACTTGGTCCAAGTTGCAGTAGTACGCTGTGCCGTTCCTGTAGAAGCAGGTGAACTCGATTCTCCTCAACCGGCCGGGCTCCTGGACTGCACACACAGCGCTGCACTGTCCAACCCTCAGGACGGTGCCTCTGGCGGCCTGGTAGGCCGCGACGGAACAGTCCGGCTCGGGAATGGACGAAAAAATGCAGATTCCGTCGCGGCTTACAGGATCATGGCCCAGACTGCCCAAGATGGTGGTGCCCAGCGCAAGGTTGGGCACGCCCTCCTTGTAGTGTCTCAGAGGACGCTCGCCCGTCCACACAAGTGTAGCAGCCCATACATCGCTAGCAACTTCGACCGCATCGACAAGGACCTCGGCTGCTCCGTCAATAGAGGAGTTCGACAGGAGCTCGTTAAAAGACTTGATCTGCCTGCCGTGACGGTAGACAACACCAATCTCCACAACTAGGGCGGTGTCTAGGCCGAGACAGAAGACGAGGGCGGTCGTTGCCGAGTCCGGATACAAGGTACCCTCGGTGCCCAACAGCTTCCTCCCGGCAGAATACCCACTGCTAAGCTCAGTGTTGCTGGGCTCAGGGTGCTGATGACTGCTCGCCTCCCAGTCAGCATGCGCAACTGCACTTAGGCCGGAACCCGTATCAACTACGTCTTCTCTTACGTATCCTTCCAGCAGCTCGGCGAGTTCAGACTCGTCGCCAGACATGAACACCTCATCCCCACCATCATCGTCGTCCTCATCCTCATCGGCGTCGTCGTTTTGGCTTGGCTCGCGATGCTCTACTACCTTGGTAACCATTGTGGCTTCCCACTTGACAGTCTTGGTGCTCCTTGAGCTGGGGCGGGCGTTGAAACAAACCGCATCTCCCACGGCAAAGACGTCGGACAGCTTCTGGTTAGGCTTAAGCACTGTCTTCTTTACTTTATCCCTGTGGAAGAAGGCGCACAGCTGTTGCTCGAGGCCAAACGTAATGAAGCCGTGGTTGGACTTGATAGAGTGGATGAAGCCAGTGCGGTTGAAAATCATTTTGCCATCGCCGGACTGAGGTGACTGCTCAGGTGACGACGGTGAGTCGGCAGGCATCGAGACGGTGGGGCCGTCGTAGCATTCCACACACGTTGCCTGAAACTTCGCCTTGTGCCCCGAGGGGCTCCTCACAGCACTCAAGAGGACGGCGCTTCCCACCTTCACATTTGACTTCCTGAGGTCCTTATGCTTGCCGCCTTCAGCGGCTTTTCTGTCGAAGAAGACGTTAGCTTTGACCGGATAGTTTACCATGATGAAGCCATAGATGTTAGACGGGGCCAAATACTGGACAGTCCCGTGTACATTGCAGAGCTCGATTATCTCATCTTCTCTACCCGAAGTCGGCCTGCTCAGCTCAGCCGTAGAAGGTTCATCCAAATGTACGCAAGAGTAAACTTTGTCGTCTGCGTCTACGAAAATAGTGCCGGGAAACTTCCTGGTCACAAGTCGTATGGTTGCTGGACTTGCGCTGAAGTTGCCTCTCGCCTTCGGTGGTAGCCGCGATAGCACCCCCTGCAGCTTAGTCAGCGGGATGCCTTCATTTTTCTCCACAGCATTTTTTAGATAAACCAGGATGGCCTTCAGCGCATCCTCCTCCTTCCTTAGCACAGACATTGGTTCCAGATGGGCTGTTGCCAACAGCTGTCAGCCAGGAATGTACACAACCAGCAAATCCAGCCGCTGAAAATGGGAGAAAAGAAAAGCTTTATTTCGCTTTTTACTGCTGGTGCATACAAGTGCCATCAGAAGTAACTGGAGCACGGGAGATGTGGCCGAACCGCATAAGAGCGCTGTGTGGCCACACCGGTGGTAAATGAAAGGAGCAGGACACACATATGCGCCTGCCGACAGTGATAGCTGATCTAGACTTCTCAACCCACTCCTTTTAATGCGGCTTCATTCGCAGCATACTGCTCTCAGCGATGGCGCTGACAGCAGAGGCAGTATCTGGCAGCGTCGCTCACACACTGTCAGCGCACGCAAGCTGCTGGAGAAGCGTTGCAATCGCAGGGATCTGAAGTGACAATTTTTCTGTTCTAATATCTTTAGGTGGGTCGGCTATCAGCGCCATCGCCGGGACTAGTACGCGAGGAACAGCGCTCGAAGCTGCGTAAAAGAAGTGGGTTGAGAGGTATAGAGGGGCTACCGGCTTCGGTAGGCACGCATGCGTGCTCTGCTCCTTTAGTTTACCGCTGGTGCGGCTACATGGCGCTTGAATGCGGTTCAGCCATTTAGAACAACAGTCCCCCCCCCCCCCCCCCTCCCCCGTTTCATGCACGAGTTCGTGTGGCCACCATGCAATGTGCATACATTCGTGCCAGCACATACACGAAGATACAAATTTAAGTAGCGCGCCAACCGGCGAGTGTTGGACAGAGGGCGCTCCTTTTCTAGGCCTTCTCATAGGTCGCATCGCTAGACGGCTAGTCCAATTTTTTCGCCCTCTCTCTTCCCCCATCCTTTTGCGTGTAATTCTGGTTTAAAACCACCACGAAATGCCAGCTTGAAATCGCTGTCACGAATCAATGAGTGACAAACAGCTGCGAAGTCCGAGAACATGCCCCTGCAAAGCATAAACCTGACATTCACCGTGCGCTCTCAAGCCGGAGAAGGCGAAAAGGCCGCCAACCCGCGTAGGACATACCGGTAGTCTTCACCGTGACTTAACACGTCTCAGGAACCAAGTGCTCGGTCAGCTGCCGTGTTCGAATCTTCGAACTGGAACCATGCTCGCACCGGCACCCGTTTCCTGCCCCGGCGTTTCACAAAACTACGGCATACCTAATCGAAGCTTGTAGCGACAGAATACGCCCCGCTTATACCACTTCTCGACGCGTGAAGGCGGGCATAGCGCTCAGGAACGCGTACTTTCCGCGTTTTCCGCAAATCATGCACCAAAAGGCTACCGAACGCCGCAAATGCAGCAAAAACAAAAGTTCGACATCAACCGGAAGCGGATACCTGGACGAGTTACCGGAAGTGGAATAAGCAGCTCAGCTGGGATTGGCAGCAGGGCCAACTCCTTGCGACCAGTTTCGATTTTGCCGAGCGCGCGTAGTATTTGCCGCTCGAATGAGTTTTAGCGGCTTAGCCAGTGCTGCCACTGCTACTGATTTATCAGTAGATCTGCTGATGTTGTTCAACTTCTGCTGATTTAGTGATAAGAGTGCAAAATCTACTGATTTTTTTGCTTTCTGCACATCAGGTTACCGAAAGCTACCACAATTTTGACCTCAGCTCGAGTTAATCGGGGCGTTGCCATTTTTCCGAGAACCTATTCTGATTGGCTTTTCGTCAAGAACTGAAAGCCAACCAAAAAAAAATAATTGGCTCCAATCCACGCTGGAAGGTGGTTGGAAAGCAAAGCTTTAAACGACACTCACAGCTATTGCCCATGAGAAGTCACTTGAATTCACACACGTGGCTCTACAAAGAGTGAAACCAGAGATTTTGCCAGCCATTACATTCGCGGGGGCGGCGGCGGCGTCCCGAACGCAACAGCATCGTCGGCCACGGCCGGGCTAGAGCGGCGGACGCCGCCGCCTCGCCGCTGCAGCACGGCCGTGAGGCGGGAGAAACAAAACGCAGAGGAGCGTCTTTCGGAGGGTGAGACAGCGGAACCTAGCCACCTTATGTGCTAGCTTGTGGCTACACCACCGCGCGACACGAGCGCAGATACCGAAACGATTCGGCGTGTGAGCTTAGTGATTCCCATTTATACTTATTTAAGCAAGTTATTTCAGTAAGTTTTAGAATTGCGAGAGAGCTGAGGGAACTTTTATAATCGCTATTTAGCAGAACCAGTTTCTCCTTTTGCCTTTTGTAATACCTCTTAAAACAATAGGTATTCACCAATTTAGAAAACGGGGTCCCATTCGTGGCAAGCTGTGGGCAAAAGGTAGCGTTTCTGTAGCGGCCAGATGTCCGTATGTGGTTGTCGCCCTGCAAACCAATCCTTAAAGTATGTTTGCCGCACGGCCACTTAATCCAGTGGGGTGCGAGTTACCCTGGTGGTGCGGTCGAACAAGTTAATCAAGCCGTGCAAAAGCAGCGCGCAATGGACGCGAAGCTGCGCCAAAATAGGCCCAAAAACAACCGTCGCTAAAGCAGACGACAAAGCCGTGACGCCGACGCCGCCGCCAGCGAGCAGGCACTTTCGCGCGGGGAACGCTGGGCAAATTCACCGTGCCATCTACAGTGCTGCTCCGTGGATGAACCCCCCTCCTCCCGCCGCCGCCTCCGCCGCGTTGGGAGTTTGTTGTCCCGCACGCTACTAAAGAACCGTTGGCTGGCAGAGCTAGGAAGGTTTGCTTTAAAAATGTGGTTTCCGATACGATTTTATTGCGAACCCCTCAAAATTCAGTAGGAATGAAGCAAATGCGTATTTTATTGTAACAATGTAATTAACATAATGGGTATAAATAAAGGGTATAAGGGGTATAAGTGGTATTCCGGTCAGTTTAATGAAACTCACCGGAATTAACCTAATAAAAACCGACGACAGTACCCGCAGTATACAGTTCAGGTGTTTGCGACGCCGACGCGCACAAAGCATATAGTACCCGAAAAGAAATAAAAAGAAAAGAACCATAGTTGCATTTGCGTATCTTCCCCCTACGTGGCGCCACCATACACGTGCGCGTGCACGAATTGGCTAACGAGCGTTAAAAAATAAGTTTGAAATGGAAAGTTGCTCTTCCTTACTTGTTTTGAATAGAAAAATCTGCTGATTTCTGCTGAATTTTGAGCCAAATTTTAATGATTTCTGCTGAGTTTTCAAGCAAAAATCTACTACTACTTTTTCTTTGCCTGTGGCAGCACTGGGCTTAGCTTGTAGTTCTTTAGTTGTGTGTCACGCTGCAGCGTTGGTGCGCAGAGAGGGATGTGTGCTTTCAATTTCGCCTCTACCCGCGACCTTCAGTTTTGTCGGGGATTATGTCCGCCTGCTTGATTAAAAAGCGATACAATTTTTAAAATTATTTTATTCGCACATCACCTCACGGCCATGATCAACGTTCACCGATCCGACCAGGGCTGCGGCGCAGTTAATTGTTCTCACAAGCCGAACGCACCCATTTTCTTAGATTAAAAATATGAAGATTAAAATTTGACGAAAATTGCATAAGTTATACGTTCAAAATATTAATGCCTAATAATTGCGCCGAAGGCAGGGTTTTCCGTTTTCTTTTTTTATCTACACCAATAGAATCACAATGAAAAATGTAGTTTTTCCCACAATTATGTCCCACAATTTTTATCATCATAACTGCAAGAATAAAGTTTTTATCAGACCAAACCCTTGATTTATGGTTACATGTTATATCACCAGAGCATCGTCTTGTCCGCGACTTAACAAGACTAACTTATATGCTAAGAAAACTAAACCTTTTTCGTTGTCTTCAAGCCTTAAGGGAACAATGATAAAAGAAAGAGGTAGGTTAGCAGTGAAGGAAATTAAGTCGTCGGTGGTTGCACATCACAGCAGCTGCAGACATGCTCCAAGCCAACAGCCCAGGGAACGATTTTCAGCCATGCGGAAAAACAGGGACAAGTTCTCAAGCTTACACTGTGCACAATATACTGGGCCGATGCAATGGCAGTTCCTGGAAGGCGCTTGCAGAGGGCAGTTATAGCTGTATGGACATTTCATACAGTGTAAGAGAAGAGTTCACTTCTGCATGCCCCCCTCTCCTGACTCCCCCTTCCCACTACTCTTCAGCAAGAAAGTATAGGTTGTATTCACTGGTGAGGCATGTATGCAGACAATGTGAGTGCGCTGTCACGGGTTACGTCGGACTCCGCGGGATGGCGGTACTTGTCCGTGCTAAGCACGACGTGTGTTGGACGTTCCCAACTCACCGAACGCAAGGTAATGCCTCGACTTCAATGCGAGTGCAATTAATAACACCTCTGTTGACACCACCGTTGGGAATCGGGTTGAAACGGAGCAGACGACGCACACCGGTGTTTTCTTTCTGTGGTGTGCGGGCGCAGTGGCACAATAGCCGCGCCATGTCCGTGGCTGTTTCCCGAGCGCAGAAATTGACAGCTAAACTTTCCAGTGAATACCACCTATAGATTCCTTAATATCGCGCGGATTTTCATTTTCTGCCCTCTGTGTAAGTGAAGACACATCACAGACACACTTTTGCACAAGAGCTGCACGGAACACATTTTCTTGGATTTTTTTTAAAGGGGTTCAAAATAAAAACTCCGATGCTTTCCTATGCACAAAAAAGGAGAAAAAACACAAGTACAGCCACACCGCAATTGAGAACAAAAAAAAAAAAAAAAAGCAGTACTAAGCAACCTGGTGATGCATCTGAGACTGCATGGTCAGAACTTCCTCAAGTGCTGGGGTAATGCTGCCCCAGAGACTAGACAATTGGGAGTACCATGGCACCCACCCCACCGCGGTTGCTCTGCCAAAGCGACTACTGGGGCAATGGTGGACTGGCGCAAGACGTATGGCATCAGTTCGTGGCGTGTTGATGTCTGCATTTTCGTGTCTTCCTTTTTGTTGCTCCACCTTCGAACTTTTTTTTTTCCTAGTCTTTACTGAGGCACGGTATAAAGTTGCTTTTATGGCTCCTGGAAAGAAGTCTTCCAAGTACAGCTTGTGTGTGTATTAACGAAGCCGACTTTAAGGGTGCTCCGGGTATAGCGAAGTGGCTTAAGCATTTATATGACCATTCAAACTTGATAATTTCTGCCCACAGAGAGAGAGAGAGAGAGAGAGAGAGAGAGAGAGAGAGAGAGAGAGAGAGAGAGAGAGAGAGAGAGAGAGAGAGACTTTAATTCCTGAGATGGGTTCTGAAAAGGCGAGGTCTTCTACAGTGTCCCTCCCTCGGTAGTCAGCCAGGATTCTTTGGATCCTAGCGACGGCTTCGGCCACTTGAACTGATGCAAGTTGTGGCTCCTGCGTAGAGCTGAGCATAGCCGTTCCCCCATTGTTCCGTAGTTTTATGATTGTATCTGCTAAGCGCATTGATATCTGAATTGCCATTATTTGCGTTTGTATTACATTGGAGCTTGTGGCAGGACCATATCATGGCCTGTAGTTCTGCTCTGCTGCTGCACAGAGAGCACAGGTGTATTCCTGGAAAGCAACAGTTGAGAGGAACATGGCAGCAAAGTTTTTCTTTTTGTCAGGCCACACATGCAGATTACATAGCAAAGAAAAGAGTGGTGCAGACTCTAACCTGCCAGCGGGCTATAGTAATTAAATTACTGCAGGAGTAAAGAGAGGGAGAAACAACAGAAATGAGTGCATTATGCAAAAAGTATACGTAAAAGAAAAAAAATGCTACTAAACATTGTTTGAAAAATCTTATAAAGTGCATCATCTGACAAGACAAGACAACAAAATACACATAGAACAGCAAGCCGCGCAGAGTACCCAGGTCACTTGAACAGAACGAAATTGCAGCTTTACGCACTAAGATCATACTTGGGCTACAAGGCAAATCCTACCTACTGCATTAATGTGCACCACAAGATTTCTTCATAGACTCAAGGATAACTTTTCTTACTCTCTGATGCGGAGCATTGAAGATTAAAAGTATTGCAAATCAGACATCGATAGGACTGAGCGATCAGGGACCTCATACATGACTGCTTACAACTTGGTAGAAACACCCAAGATGGGCTTTTGTGTAAGCAGGACGGTCAGAACAATACGTTATAAAATACTTTTTTTCTCCCTCATATTCCATCAAGACGGATCCAGGTCAGCTCTCCTACTACAGCTACACAAGACAGTCTCCCAGCTGATGCATCTCATTCGTCGTATCCGGGGCTCCTCACATGGACTGCAAGAGTTGGACACATGTCGCCTCGTACACGCCTTACTCACCAGCCGTATCACTTACGGGACCCCCTTCGTCAATCTGAAACCCCAAGAGCCTAACAAGTTGGACGCCCTCACAAGAAAGACGTACAAATCAGCCCTCAGCCTGCCTGCTTACACCGCTAGCGAACGTCCCATGAAACCTGGCCTCCACAACACACTGAATGAACCGATCGAAGCCCAGTGCGTGTCTCAGCTGCAAAGACTTGCCCTCACCCCCACAGGCCGTCAGGTTCTTCATAATATAGGCCGAACCCCGCCCCCTGCTCGCCTTGATTAACCTAGAGTGCATCCCCCTTTCCATTCGGCAACAACTCAGAACAGCGCCCATACCCAGGCACATGCACACCATTTACAACCGGGCGCAAAGAGAAGCTCGAGTACGCCACCTCGAGAAGCGCTACGGCAATGACCCGCAGACCCGCTACACGGATGATGCACATATCCCTCCCCCAATTCTCCGGCTACGCTTGTCACCCTGGGCACTTCTGGCAACACCCTTACTGCGGCAACTTACCGAAATATGCCTCCTACACCCGACGCTGAAGCCCTCGCCATCGCACATGCCATTACTACACATCGAAATCAGCCTTATCTCACCATCATTAGCGATTCACAGCAAGCCTGCTGCCTTTACCAGGCCGGTCTCGCCCCACAGCAAGCCTTACCCATGCTACGCTGCCTGCCTCCGGACATAGAAGTGACCATTGTCTGGACTCCTGGCCATGCAAGCCTGGTTGGGAATAAAGCGGCTCATGCCGCAGCACGCCATCTGCATTACCGGGCACTCCCAACTTCAAGGACCGAGAGCGGGAGCTACCCTCCCACCACTGAAGACAAGCTCCCTCCCTTTGATTCCACCTTCTGCTCCATATTGTCCCACTACAGACACACACGAAGAATATACCCCCTGCCCCACCCCTCCCTCCCAACACACCACGCCACCCTTTACTGCCGCTTGCAAACTGAAACCTTCTATAATCGCCCCTCCTACACCTATCTCGCCGTCCCTTTTCCCCTACAACTGCCCGCACCGTCACATATTACCACCTTGTTTTCGCTTGTCCTCACCACCCTAACCCCATCCCATCCTTCAACCCTAAGCAGTGGGAGGCTGAGCACATTGTGGTATGCACAATAAAAGTTTATTACGAGCTGCCCCCTTCGCCCACGGCAGCCCACGCAGCTGCGGATGATGCCCGCCTGCTGATACAGCGACATGTACGGGCCCAGCACCCGGACCCGAGGTTGGCCGCTGGAGAAGCCCCACCACCCGTCCAGGCCACACGGATGCCCAGACATCAACGCTCGGCTGTCCTGCGCCTATGCGTGGGGTGTGTGTGGATAGCCGAGCAAAAACACCGCCTAGCGCTCATCGATGACCTGTTGTGCCAGCACTGCCGGGCGGCTGTCCAGACCCTGCCACATCTGGTCCTGGAGTGCCCCCAGTTTGTGGCAGGGAGGACCGAATTGTTGGTCGCCTTCGGGGGAGGGGCTCGGCCCCTCGAAGAATTTCTGTGGCTGCCAGGCAGTGCCAGAGAGTGGGACGGAGTCCATGAGGCCCTGGGGTCCTACCTGGATGCCTCAGGACTCCTTCCAGCTCTCCGCTTTCTCCTCACATAAACTAAACGGTGTGTATGTGGGTGCTTTGTTTTTCTTTTTTGTCTTCGTGCTTTAGTGTTTACCTTGTATATATTGTACATATTGGTCCTGTTAGACCTGTATATTTGTATATATGTATCCTCTCCTTCTCTTTATCCCCCCTTTCCTGTACAACTGTTTTCCCCATTCCCCACACCCCGCACACCAGCAGGCGTTCCGGTGTCCACCCTTAGGCGAGACAAACTGCGCCTGCTGGTGGTCTTTCCTTTCCTTGTTTACAATAAATTCATTCATTCGTTCATTCCTCCCTTATAAATTGTAGGCTTACGTACAAGCTTGTATAAAGCGAAAATGGTGCAACAAAGCCACAAGGTTAAGGGGTGGCATGCATCCTGAAATGGCATGCCATTGTTACGATGCCATACTTCAATCTTTCAGCATCATTCGTTGAAGCACTTGCACTGATGTAATTTGCAACATGACCCAACTACATGACATTCAACCAGAATTGACTACGACAGAGATAATGCTGAATTGACAAAAATGCATCCAACCAATACAAGATTAAATTAAAAACCACACATGAAAGTTTATTAAAATGTAATCTTTGCCATAATTCTTACACCATTAAAGCTATACACCAGTTGATCAAGCACTGAATCAAACTATGCACTCAAAGAGCACTGAACCAAAAATTTTCAGAAGCGCCTGTAGGGCATTTCCGTAAGGGTACAAATTTACGTTACGTAGGCTGAGAGCATGGGTGGGACGGTAGTTTGCCTTCCACACGTGGCCCACAGTTTAGCCGACAGTTTTTTAAGACTCCGAAAATTCTGACTTTCTGGATACTCCAGACTTTCCCGAGAAACCGCCAGTTGTCCCAAAATTGTAATGGCTCACGGATTTTGCGGACTGCTCTTTTATTCAGACTATTTCGTTCCCCTCCACGTCCGAAAAACAGTCCGCTACTGTACTGGAAATCTCTGTTGCTTTCTCGGCAACTTTCAGCATATTTGAGATCAAGAATACCTATGAAACATGAATAACATCATAAGATAAAGAAGCCATGCAGACAAAATACAGGTTTGTTTTATCATAAAGATTTGGTGTTTTATAGTGCCCCCAGCGCATGCCCTACGGCAAGCGATGCTTTATTCACTGAGAAATCAGTTCAGGTAAAAATTTTTATTCTTCCACCAAATCGTGTGTTCCGCGACGTCTGTGATGACGCCATAAGAGCAGGTCTTCAAATGAACGTTAGTGTGGTGTTTACTCTGCAGCAGACTGCAGAAAATTTTTTTCACTGTTAGTTTTCCTTGATAGGCGCCACCAATTGGCGCAGGGCCGCTGTCTGACTTTGCTTTTTTTCTGACCATATTTGCGCCTGGCTTGTTTTTGTTACGGTAGGCAATAATCATTTTGTAAAACATGGGGTACGCTCGGCAAACAGGGTCACGTAAGACAATGTCACTTACGCCAATCGGCCAGTGTTGTGCGAGACCTCAGAACCATAGTGCATGCAGTACCAACAACGGTACACAGTGGTACTTCTATGTTTACGTGTACTTCCGTAACTTCCATTGCTTCACCCCGCTTGCAATAAAATGAATATGCATTACACTTAAGCCAAAATAGCTCGTTAGGAAAGTTTATGAGCCCTGCATAACTTGTGTTTGCTTTTGCCAGCCTCTGCCAATCGCACAGCTGTGCATATTACGTCATATGTTCTAGTGCGGGAAATGAGCTCATGAGTCGCATGCCCATTCCCTTTTTCCTAATTATATAGCTTATTTGAGTCAAGTTTCAGTTAAAAGTGGTGTCAGTATGAGTCGTTCACAGTCGACATGCCTGTTGCACATTAACCTCTGAAAAAAATGAAAACTAAAAAACATTGTGTTGTAAAAAAAAATTCTAAAACTGTCACGACCTCGTCCATTCATTTGGGTATGCAAAGCACTTCGAACAAGTTTTCTATCGTGTTTTATAAGTCGCCCAAGCTTGGTACAAGCGGAACAGAAAGAAAATTTAATAAATAAAAATGTTCTCAAAATATTACTTTGAAACTTTTATGGTGTTATCACAGAAGCATTTCCAGTTGTGCCAATTTTCATTAAAATCCACAAAGAAATAAAAAAGTTGATTTTGAAAGCCACGTCCCCCCTTAAAAGTGGTGTCAGTATGATTTGAATAAGGCAATCGTTCGAATGAACCAAACCTTTTTTTTTGTTTGCATGGTCCTTTAAGCCTCGATTCCATAGAAGAAACATTAGCCCGACTGGCTAAACAAACATACATAATCACAAGACATCATCACTGCCTCATCTGAAACCATCAACGACTACAAAACATAAATAACATCACAAAACATTGCTCAACTTTTGAATCGATAGGACAAGCATCTGATTGGCGAAACAAACGTGCACAACCACAGGACATCACTGTCTCATCTGAGGCCATCAATAGCTAGGAAGCATGAATAACATCACAAAGCTTGCCTTAAGCCTCGAATTGATTCGATAGAAGAACAATCCGTTTAGCAAAACAGACATGCATAATCACAATACATCACTTCCCTCTGGCATTGCATCAGAACGCTCCATCTGCTGCACGGCACAGCCGGATGGTTCCACGGTGTCCATTGGATAGCAACCTGAGACAACTGCTGTATTACCCTCCAAAGTTTCCAACAGGTCTCGGACATCGTTTTCATCTAGTGCTCCCTGAGATTCTGCAGCCGTGTCGCCTACAAGTCTGCCTACTGCAGCACTGTTGTCTGCAGGTCCCGCGAGTTCCCCAACCTGTGGTTCCCCCATCTGAAGTTGGGTTGTCTCCAGTTCTGTCGTCTCTAGCTCTGTTGGCTGCAGTTGGGCAGCTTGCATTTGCGTCGTTTGGAGTTCTGTTGTTCGAAGTTGTGCTGTCTGCAGTTCTGTTGTCTCCAGTTCTGCCGTCTCCATTTCTGTAGCCTGCAGTTCTAGCGTCTGCGGTTGGGTTGTCTCCAGTTGTGTTGTCTGTAGTTGGGTTGTCTGCACTTTGGTCTCTGCAGTTCTGTCGTCTGCAACAGCGGAGTATGCAGCACCGTTTTCTTCTGCCTGTCTTCCAGAAGGCTCCGTCGTCGCAGGCACCACTTCCGACTTTGCGCTGCCGTCTTCAGAAAGAGGTCCTCCAGACGACTCTGCCGGCTGTGATGCGTCGTCATCGTCTGCAGACGGACCATGTGACGGTTCCTCACAAGACGGAAAAGTCCAGCCTTCCAACGGCTTGACCGCACACCAGCTGGGGCTAGTGCAAGGGCTGTAGAACATCGGCGTCAGTTCACCAGAAAGGTTCACGGCCGGGGAACTAGGATCGTCAGTTTGCGTTGTGCCGTCCTGAAGATCCGGCTTCACGCACGACCCCTGCGCTTGGCAAAGCTCGTTTTGAATGGAAGGGCTTGCAGGGGGATGAGGACTGCCCCGCTGAGTTGTGCCACCCTGAATGGCCGTTCTGGTCAGCTCCATGCACGATGCGATTGCTTGGCGAAGCTCGTTCCGAAACTCGACCCGAAGTTGATCCGTTACCATTGCGACGACCAGCAGCAGTGCATCGACCTAGGCACAGAAGGGGTTGACGTTAGACAAAAGAAATTCAGCAGTTGTGGGAATCGTGGAGAACTGCGGCACACTGAAACCGGCCTGGCACTCCACTGGTTCGTCGGCGCCCCCCCTTTCCCCCCTCCCTCCCTCCCCCCCCTCCCTCCCCCCCCCGAGAGATTGCACCATCGGTCCATGCGGGGCATAGGCACGCAGGCGGCGCGGCGGTGGCAAATACCATGCATCTCAGGTGGGAACTGTTGTTTGTCGTGCGCGGTGAGTGCTGGCCTCTGGTTCGCGATCATGACCCGAACGGCGTGATTCGTGAACGCCGTCGAGCCTTGTGCTTGCATGCTTTGGGAGTTCCCAAATAAATGGCTGTGCTTCAGCACTACTGTCTACTTTCGGGAGCCCGCGTGGTTGACACGCCGGGAGCTAGCGTGGCCGGAGTGGGGTGCCATGAGGGATATCAGGGGGTTCTTAGAAGCAACCTAGCCAGTACTCCGGCGTAGGCCACCACGCTAGCTCCCGGCATGTCAACCACGCAGGCTCCCGAACTTACGGCAGCCCAGCGAGGTTCGCAAATACGAGAACACAGTAGACAGTGCTGAAGCACATCCGTTTATTTGGGAACTCCCAAAGCATGCGAGCACAAGGCTCGACGGCGTTCCTGAACCACGCCGTCCGGGTCGTGGTCGCGAACCAGAGGCAGGCACTCACCGCGTGCGCCAAACAACAGTTCCCACCTGAGACACATGGTATCCGCCACCGCCGTGCTGTTCCGCCGATGCAGCCCCGACTGGACCTCCGGTGAGACTCTCTCCGTCTTCCGTGCACACATGCTCACGCCGCCCGCATGCCTATGCCCCACATGGACCGGTGGTGCCATCCCTACGGGGGGGGGGGGGGGGGGGGCACTGACGAACCAGTGAAGTGCCAGACTGGTTTCAGCGCAACGTGTCTCTCCCGGAGTGTGCGCTGGCTCGGGATCGCGGGTCGCGGTTCTCCACGATTCCCACACAGTCGTTTCTTTGAAAGTAAGAAACAAAAGTGAAACAGAACTTTTCTTCGCTATGTTCTTTCCAAAACAGGATTTAAATGGTAACAAAAATGGCCAGCTTTTGTGAAGCGGGTCTGAAACATACTTTGCTCATAAGTGGAGCTGCTTGTGGCCTAATTTTCGCTGCTCCTATTAAGATTCTTTTTTTTTATTGTGGAAGTTGATGACCGCACTTTTCACTGCTCCTCATCCAATCTTTACAAAATATGCGAGGTGAGATAGAGGAACTGACGTGTATGATTGGAGCTACCAAAGTGAAGCTTTGTTTTTGCCAGAAAATATTTAACGCCGCAAGATGGGCCGAGGGCAACAATCGCATTCACAAGTCAGCAATCGCAAGCATAGGATGCTAGCTGCCACGGAAAGGTTTGGCACCGTGTACGTGCCAAGCTTATAACTCCAGAGCGTAACTCTGTTTGAAAATACTGGTAATCCCTATCGGTTCGCTCACTCAATGAATGGCATTTCTTTTATAAATCGGAACTTCAGAGCCCACACAGTTTGTTGCTGCTGCGAAATGTACTTCTCTCCCAAATTGAAGCAACTCTAGCTGACCAAATCATCCAGTGCTAGATCCCTTTGGTGACCAACACTCATGCGACGAGTGCACTGACAGAGTGCCCGTCCGATGCGACACACTGGATCAAAAAAAAAAAAAATTTTTTTTGATGAATCCCCTCTGCCCCCATTGACATAAAGCAAGACGCTGCCGAACGTTGCAATTTGTATCTCTCAAACCACTGCGGCTGGCTTTGCACTGCTCTTACAGAGCCACTCACTTGGTCTGATAAGTTTTATCGTGTGAAAGACTTCGGCAATTGATAGCAGCGCAAACTTATGGTGTCGATACACCTCGCTTCAACAAGCATGCCTTACAGTTGAAAAAAAATCAGCTCGAACACCCCCTCAGCTGCTGCAGAAATGTCGCACTGAAGCAACCTGGTGATACAAAAGGTGCAATACAAATGTTCGACTATTCCTTCACAGATTCAAGCTAGTAGCAGTAGCAGTGACAGCAGCAATAATAATAATATTATAATTATAATAAAACGCTAACAGCAAACTCTGTCACTATTGCAGAACGTCTGTTTTAAGCAACTTCCAATCCCTTGCCTACTGCACAGGCGCTCGCAAGTGACAATGCTTTGAATACCGCCGCCCATTCCCACCGCTTCATACGCCACCTACCGTATTTACATGATTGTAAGTCGACTCGAATGTAGGTCGAACCCGAAAAAATTGCATCTCAAAAAAAAAAAAAAAAAAAAAAAAAAAAAAAGAGCGCCGCCTAGAAAATCGTATCACAAAGAGAAGATCTTCCGTCAACCCACATGGCGGCTCTACCATCAATGATCGACGCTCCCACAAAAGCCATGCGCTCGCGGTGTGCGCGGTATATGTTCAAAAAGAAAAGCTTTTGTATAAGCACCCGGAATAACCATGCGCTTTGGGTAGAGCTGGTAGAACACATTTGCTGCGAGATGACAACCATCGAAGCAACTGGCAGCGGCCAGTGCCGCGCGATACCAAAACAAACAACATGGAGGCTGACGGAAGCGACTAACCTACCACCATCACGTTAGGAAGTGTACAGAACAATGTGATACGATTTGGGCTACGTTAGCGCGGCGCACTGAATCAAGGGATTCGCTAATACTAATTTTGTTTATCAGAGACGAATAAAACGCTTCTTGACGCGTTTTTGCACGCAATTCGTGCGCGTCGGCGTTGCGCGAGCGACTTTTTCACGCCCGCGTTGACGATTCCGCACGCACGTCAGCTTCTACTGCTTTTAAGTTCTACCAGTTCTACCTCGGTATGACGCGTGACGAGCGCGGCTGCGGGAGGAGCCTGACAGCAGTTTGATAGCACTCGAGACAGCCGGCTGGCGCCGCCGGAGAGGTTTAGGCTTACCACGGTGGTGGATATTTGATTGGCGCTTTCCCTAGCGGCGCGGATAATGCTTTATAGTGTCGTTTTCGACCACATTATCAGCTCCTTTCTTGCACGAACATCTTCGTTTGTGCCTTCAGTGATATCTTAGGGAGCGGTTAGCAGCGGTCGCTGGAGCTACAGTGAACTAGAATGTATTCTAGTTCACTATACTGGAGCTACGCGCACCTCTTCGCGGCTGGTGACGGACGCCGCCATGTTGCCGCCGCCGATCGCGTAGCGCGCAGCATGTGGGTGGTATTCGCGGCAGTGTCGGCGCGGCGCATTTTCGCGAGCAGAAAACGCCCCATGCGGTTCACACTTTAGACCATAACCATGGGAACGAGGGTGCAAAGCTGTCCCCACCTCGTAGCACCCCCGATTTCTCTCGTTTCTCTTGCCGTTACTAGCGGTAGACGGTTCGACTTATATACTAAGTCGACCCCCCAACATTGGATTGTCAAATTTGAAAAAAAGGGTCGACCTACAATCATGTAAATATGGTATGCGATGTAAGGCGGTATGCGATGAGGTGGTATGTAATGAGGTATGCGAAACACGGCCCTTACAGTTTCCGCCGGTAATCTCGAACGAGCAGCATCAACTGCTTCTGCAAAGATATGCACGTAAAAAGTACCGTGTTAGGACGAGTCACTGGTGAATGAGTTGATCACACGCGCGTGACGCAGAAATACAGTGTAACCTCATTACAATGGATCTGCTTGCAACAGATATTGAGGTCAACATACTGATTTGAGATCTTTGGTTCGTATGCCCACGTGTGCCATTGATTAAACTTTGTTTATTGCAGATTCTGTTACAACTTACACTCGGAAATAACAGACTAATTTAAAGGATTAGCAAGTCCATTTTTGAGCCTTTACAGTGAACTTTTCGAAGTACAGACAATTTTTGCGGGCAGTCATGCACTTGCAGAAGGCGCAAGTGCGACGTCTTGCAATCGAGTGATAGGATTTAAAATTGAACCATGTTAGTGCAACAGATCAGATGTTTTTATACATGAAACACACCATAATAGTATTGGTGAGTATTGGAGAGAATGCCATACTACAGAAGCGCAGCAATTGTAAGAAGACTCACGCGCGTGATTTTGTGACCTGCTTCATGGCATGGCAGGAGGATGAAACCGCCGAAAAACTGAAGTTTTCCTGAAGGTCCGTTGGCATTAAATATTCACCTGCTTCAGCTGTGACTGAATCTTGAGAAATGACTGGCATAATTTTATGTACTGTTCCTTTTTTTTTAGCAGCTCCAAAGTCCAAAGTCGTGTCATAACAGACCCCACCCACGATTCCATCAAAGCCTGCAGTAACATTATCTGGATTGTTCATACTTCTTTAACAGCATACTGATATCGCGATCACTGCCAGGGCCTGTTGTAATGAGGTTATACCGTAGAGAGATCAAGTACGGCCTTAGTCTAACCTGAGACAGTAAGAGGTGTCGCAACCGCCTGCGCAGCCTGTTTGCAGCCCGCCTCGTCCGAAGAAGTTATGGTGATGCTGCTGCTGATGCGGTCGTTCTTCCCAGACTCCAGCTTCCTGGTTGAATCCAGCTCCACAAGCGGTGCCTGGTTGTCCTCCGGTACGCCATCCCGCTTCTGTTCCCTGTTACGAAAAGCAGAGTGCACCGTTACGTAACAGCCCTCGCGTCTCCATTGAAAGACCTCGATTCACTTCTTTCTACGCCGGCTCAGATTTTTTTTTCTTCTCACCGCTGCATTTCAGTCTTACTATCGGTGAGTTGGCCTTGCATTCTTTCACTGCCTTGCTCAACGTACTGTTCTACAGTGGCAATGTGCAACTACGAAATACCCGATGAGGGGTTGTGAAGGCAGCTTCTCTAAATTAAAATAACAGGCAAAACGCGTTGCTGCGGCTTGCACTAGTGCAAGGCTGCAGAAACGGCAGAGCTTGGGGTCAACCTAGCTTCTATCGGTTTTGCAAGGTTTTGAGATGTTCTTGCCAGACTAGGCAAAGTGCTGACGGGTGGGGCCAAGTTTATACCCGGACTTTACAAGGCTGTTCCGGTCGGTCCCCCACACTCACAGCAAATCCCAGAGGGGAACGAGCTAGATAGACCCCTGGCTCGGCTGTTTCTCCAGCCTGGCACCACTAGTTTGCAAGCTGTGCCATTTTTTTTTTGCATTTTAGTAGCCTAAGAAAGACTATCACCTTTAAAATGGTATAGTAAGGGGTGCGCGTACGCATATGCCCCTTGGGCCCATACTCGAACAGGTGTGAAAGCCGGCTTCACTGCTATAGCACCCTATCTGCGGTGGTGCACACTTTACAGTGGGTGCAATTTTTTTTCTGGGTATTCTTTTTTGTTGCTAACGCCATCGGACCAAGCTGAAGCTTAAAATTTTTCCCGTTTTCCATGGATCTACACATGTCAAAGATGACGCGGTTAATGAAAACCTGAGTGAACAGGACAAAGAGCAAGAACGAAAACTAAAATGTACAACTTGATTCTTTGTTTCCCCGGAGTTGCAACGGATACAACAAAATTCACAAAAATGGACCTTACGTGTTTCTATGACATTTTCAAACGTGCTCCATTTTGCAAGACAGCTTGAGGGAACAGGCCAGAACCGCTTGATAAATCCACAGAGGTCGTTTACAGAAACAGTGTCTTTAACCCTTTTTTTGACCCTGATTTTTTTTTTCAAGCAAAACAGTGTTTTCTGTTTCTCTAAATTTTAGGGTCCCATAAGCCCACAAACGAAAAATAGACCTTGAAGCAAAAGCAATAACACATTTATTAATAAGGCAATCAATTAAGACATCTGGCAATTAAAAATTTTGTGTGGAGCAATGACACCACTTTTGCACAATTTTCCTAAACCGTATGACTACATGAACCTACAAACAACAATTCAGGTTCGTACCGCACGTATTTATAGATTTACAAGCTTGGGAATAAAACAGAGACTGCCATTTTTTTCAGCCTCAGTGTCGTAATTTCCACTTCACCGGAGCTTCTTTTTTGTAGCGAGTCGCTCGGCTAAAATGAAACAACAGTGATACTTATCGCAATAGGCATCATTGAAGGACAATTCCCCAAAAAAACTAGAAGTTTTGGTTCCGTTCTCTATGAGCTAGAGGAACTACAATGTGATGACGTGGTTAATGAAAACCTGAGTGAACAGGACAAAAGAGCAAGAACAAAAACTAAAATGTACAACTTGATCTTTCGTTTCCCTGGAGTTGCAACGGATACAACAAAACTCCCCAAAAAATTGACCTTGTGTGTTTCTATGACATTTTCAAACGTGCTCCATTTTGCGAGACAACTTGAGGGAACAGGCCAGAACCGCTCGATAAATCCACAGAGGTCGTTTACTGAAACAGCGTCCTTAATGTCTGGATTCTGTGTCGTACGGCCCTACCTCCCTCGCGCACAAGGGGGGAGGGACTTACACCTGCGAGCTGAGGTCGTCGAAGGAGGCCACCACCCCGTCACACGGCTCGGCAATGTCCAGCTTCCTGGCAAACTCGTCCGGTGCCAGCCTGCCCGCGACCTTCCTCGGCTTCCTGCCCCGCCAGACGAGGTCGCAATGCACGACCTTCTTGCCGCTGCTGCCCGCGCTGCTGCCCACCATGTAGTCAAGCGTGACCTCGTCGCCCTTGGCCAGCTCCTCGTTCAGGTCCTCCAAGACGACCTCCCCATCCTGGTAGAAGCAGCCGCTGGTGAACTCTACCTCCAGCGATGATCCGCCCTCCTGGACCTCGGCCCAGGCCACAGACTCGAGGGCTCGCACGATGGTCCCCTTGGCGCCTTCGTAGATGAACACAGAGGGCTCCGATCCCTCCTCATGCGGACTTTCCTGCCTCGGAGGTGTGCGCTCGCCTCCATCACCAGCAACCACCTGGGCATTGTAGGTGGGCATTCAATTTTCTCGGACAAGAGGATCCAACGAGGCATCAATGCCTGACTTCCAATCCACCACAACGCAGAAGTGCTTTAAGGTTGGAAACCACGAACTACCCTATAGCTCTCCTATTGCACGCGTACATTTATGCACATTTTATCGTTGCCGCTTCACTACATTCTATACCGACTCATATCGCTTATCTATAAAGTTTCAATCGTAATAAGTGTTACAGTTTAGGCGGCTGTTGGCGCATTTAAACCACCCTACTCCTCTGTTGCGCTTTTCCTTTCGTCTTCGTCTGCCGGCCACGACGCCCGAGGGTACCGGCCACCTCCTACCACCAGCTACGCTCGCCACAATGTTTTTCCGTCGAAACAAAGAGCAAAACTAAAGTTGAATCGTCACCTCAGTCTTTGACAGCTTCACTTTTGCTGGCTCAGAGAAGGAAACGCAACTCCAAATAGGGCACTGCTACAGAAAACAGATGGAGACGCAGGTTTCACGAGCAGCGTTTGCAGTTCAAAGTGTTCCCTCTTGAAAATTTGCTTTTCGCCCGAACTTAGAGGTGCAAACTAGTCACGCTGAATTGTCATTCGTTGTACTCCGTCTCAACCAATGCTAGCTACGTAAGTACCACGCAGTCTCACAAGTCGTAGCGCAACCAAACACTTGCATGCTATTGCAGGAATGTAAAAAGGGCAAGATGAAGGGAGCAGCAAGCATGGGCGAAGAAAGTGCAAGACATACACGGTAGCTCTTCTTTTTACAGCAATGCACAGGGAGTAGATAAGAGTACGTACATGCGATAGCGAGACAGGAGTATGTTGAGACGACGGTGCACTTAAGCTAGGTACAAAGAAAAAAATGCTTCACTAAAATTTGGTGAGCGAGTACAAGGCTTGCAGTATCACAATGTCATTGCAGCTTCAGCCCAGCTGTATGGGACTTCCTCATTACGGGTTCAAGTAATCAGCTAATTTTTCCCAAACTTCATCTTTCTACATATGCAACCTCCAATGCTGAGAATCAGATTCTCCAACCACGTGGGTACAAGTAGAATGCTCCACAGCTAGAAGACGACAATGTCCACTTGGCCCACACACAGAAAAGTTCACACACAAAAAAAGTGTTAAGAATGGGAGGAAAGGACAAGGAAAACGACAAAAACAGATGCCGTTCCTCGTCCTTTCATCACGTTCCTAGCTTCGTTTTAGGTAAGCATGAACTAGCCCTGCTTCACACCTCAGTATAGGAAAGCTGCCTGGCACACAACATGTTTAGAAAATCAACACTTTGGGACCGCTCTTCCAACAGTATGCTATGGGCACAGAAACATCCCAGAAGTGCCAAGAAACTTGTAAATCAGGACAGAACACTCACCACCTACAAACCACGTGTGTCAAATACTAGCAGTGCGAGGTCCCAACCATGAGATGAAGTACTCCTCGCTTACTGCCCGTACATGGTACTTCACCGGCAAGCCTCTGACTGGGCTTGACGGTCCGTTGGCAGAATGCCACTGCTTTGTGTGGTTATTTGAGCACCTACCTATCCACATAACAAACGCAGCGTGGTCACCCCCACTTAATCACTCTATCCCTGTTGACAGGCCGTTCACGTCACCAGAACACCGTCTCATCTGCGACTCGGCCAGACTGGCCGAGCGCTAAGGAATTGTGCTGCCTTTTTTTTTTTCTCTACAGTGGTTTCTCATGCCTGAAGGTTAGCAGTGAAGAGCAGTCGTTGGTGGGTGCAGAGGGACCAACAAACTGGTGGAAAGAGGAGCAACACCGCTCCAGCCATGCAGCATTAAGACAGGGAGAGCTCTGGCAACGTGACACAAGGGACGAGCTTTCGAGCTTACGTTTGCATGGCGCACAACTGATTCGGCCGGCGAAATGGCAGCTCCTGGAAGGCGCTCGCCAAGAGCAGCTGCAGCTGTATGGACAGTTCACATGGTGTCAAAGAAAACTTCGCTCCTTCCCCCTCTTCTAACTACCCCTCCACCAACCTTCGGGCAAGATGAGTTTTTGGCCTCTATGTGCGAGATGACATGCCACAGCAAATCGTATTTTATTAGGATGGCCTTTTGTTTTCCTTGATGAGTAACACAAATATGAAAAAAAAAAAAGCCCGCAATGCTCTTTCTGCACTCACAGGTAGACAAGCAAAACTACTGCAAGAACAAGAAACACAGAATTAATCTGCGTGATGATGCTAAAAGTTTGAGACCAATCCGCAACAGTACATTAACTCTTTCGCTACTGCGGGAAATTGACCGATTTTTAAGAGTCTAAGAAAACATTTTTCTGCTAAACATATTGGTTAGGCACTAACTGCAGCAACACAAAATGCAGATGATTTAACGCCCTTTCTAACAACACCAGTTTTTAAAATGTTTTCATACATAATGGTTGCAAAAAAACAAAAAAAATCAAAATAAAATTTTGTCAAGTTGTCGAAGAAAATGATAAAAAAGGAGTTGTGTAAACAAACCAATTGTAATGAAAAAATATATATTTTAGGGGAAAGCATTTCAAAAACACGTCATTGAGAAAATGTCAACTTGCGCGGAACAGTTTGTCAGATATATATATATAAAAAAAAATGTTAGCACACGTGGTGCTTATGCCATGCGGTGAAGCCCAACCTCCATTCCAAAATGCGTAATTTTGGGTGGGTCCCTGGAATAAATCTGGTGGTTTCACATTACCAGAGGCACCAATTTGTCCACACGTGACACAAAAACACCTTGTCAATGATTGAGCATGCGACAAAGAAAAATCTGCATAGAGTTGAAAACGGAACTCCGTGGTTGATGCTTGTTGACATTCACTGTCAGTTATCTCTCAAAACACAAACTTGTGGTTCATTATCCTCTTCCGACTCGCTATTTGTAGCATTGCTTGCAGGAATGAGGTGTGATGCGCTAGAATCATGCCCCGCAAACTTTGGCCGATTAGCTGTTGCACGATAAGAGTTCAACACTACGAACCTCCTGCATTGCAGCGCCACCTAACATTTTTTTAAATGAAACAATACCAAACCTGTTTGAGAGTCCGCCTGAATAGATAGTTCTACTAAAGAGCAACACTAGCCCACCGGAGCTATGCAAACGAAACTGGGCGGCAAATATCTGGCCGTGAGTAAGGCCGGTTTGAAGCACTCTCCTCATCGGAACTGATATCTGGCGACTGAATGTTATCTTTTGACTTGCATCGGAAGTTATCGCAGAGATAGGGTTAGGGTGGAGTGAGATCAGGAGCAGCACGCTTTTTTCGAGAATGAGTAACGGACGCTAAAGGCATCACGACAGATTGGCTTGAAGTTGGGTAACTGTGTAGTTGTGCAAGATGTGAATTTCGTGATGCAGAAACGAAACCGAAACTGTTGTAAACTGTTTGTGATTGGTCCTGTGGTAAGTAGAACTACATGACTTGGAACAACATGCACAAAGGCAACAAAACTGCTGAAAATCATAAAGTAACTTTGTAAACAGGCAGTGCTTGATATTTTTAGCTGATTTCAGGGATTATTACTGTCAGACTACAAACCTGACAATTGAAAATCATCTGATTCCCCATTCGTGCCTTGATAATGAAAACCAAATGCTGATGCAGAGTAATTACGAGCAGCATGCCACCTTCTTTGGTAAAAGTGATGCACAGTGACCACGCCCCTTTTCCACACCCAGGGGCTGCAAACGCGTGTCAAAACTCACATTTTCGTTGTGAAAATGAAAATAAAACTGATTTTGCAAGGGTTTCTTCTGACCTAACTCCAAATAGCTGTACTTGCTCCAGAAATGCCTAGACACTATGAAAAGAGGCTCCCAAAGTATCGTTCAAAGTGAACGATTTTGGATAGGTGCGGTGAAGAAAGAGTTCAATGAAACAGGTGTTTGTTGCTACCCTAGATGAAATCTGCTCTGCTTACCAACTTCCAATACAGCATACAACAGCTGAAACTGAAGGGGAAAAAAAGTCTACACCTCCAGCCCCTCAACGGCAATTACACAGCAGTACAAAAATGCCCTTGCACCAAACCTTTTATGGTCACTGAGGCGAAAATTGATCCGCTTTAAATGAGGCCGTAATTTATGTGTCTTGGGTCGGTAAAATTCTGCTCCGATTTTTCTTCCAATGATGCAAAATTGAAGTGAGTGTATTGAGAAACTTACAACTGTCACCCTTAAATTAGGACAAAAACAGGAAAGACAATACAAAGTCACAGGGAGTGTAACAAGAATTTCAGGAATCTTCTCAATTTCCCACCGGAACGCATTTCCACAAACTAAGACTTACTCAGCTGTTGTCCGGCCGCATTTATCATCACCGTGCCTGACGCTTCCAATAGTTCGGTAGTGCTCAAGAGTGGCTTGCACGTTCCGTCTTGTGTCACACCGGAACAGACCTTGGGTGGATCAGGCCTGCACAAATAAGACAGGGGTGCACTTAGCAGTCGATCGTTTTCTACTCAAGTGGTAAATAAAGCTAAACTGTGAAGAGATGTTAAGGTACGAGGCCAAGTGCTGAGGATTTTTTTTTAAAAGTAAACATGCAGATTTTTGGTCTACATCATAAATCACACTTTTTTAGACCCACGAAAGCTTTATAAAGAATGTCCTATTTTTGTTTATATTTTTTATTCGAAAATTGTATTATATGTGGGTCTCACGCGAACACTCATAAGTCTAATTCAACTCCATGAAAACACACAATTTTTGTTATGGGCATAGAGGAGGCTTTGGCCTGTGCAATGAACCAAAAGTAATGAGATTGGATGAATCCTTGAGGCATAGTGATAAAACAACCAAAACGCTGAACGTTTCAATTGTGCGTGTCTTGGTGTAAAGGGTGGCCCTACCAAAACTTGAGGCTCGATTTTATTTCCTGAGGTTCATTGCACAACCAACAATGTGAGGAAGAACTGTACCAAGTTTTTTTCACTAAAAAAATCTTTATCAGGAAAAAAAGGTATGAATGTTTGCGTGTGGAGAAATCGCCAAAAAATAGGTTCCGAGAAAATCAACAAAAAAGATTTCAGGCAAGAGCAGCGCTTATATAAGATGATCAGGAGAGTTAAAATTCCACACATTTGTAGCTACTTCCTTCTTGGGTCTTGCTCGTGTGGCACCTCGCCTTTTTTTTTTCTAGCTGGCTTTGCAGTATCAGTTCTCTGACGGGACGCCCTTGCGGGGCTGTTGACTGATTATTCGTTTTCGGTATTTGTTTTTTCGTTTTGTGAGTCTTCGCACTCTAAACTTCCCCATACTTTGACTGATAATAAACTTCCCCATATTTTGGCTGCCAGTAAAAAAAAGTAAGCGACAGAGAGTAAGCACATATCCACCAAACAATCTGAAGCTCCTTTGACGTGCACACGAAGGCTCCAGATTGTAAACAACACGTGCGAAACATCGCACATCTGCCTGGTGAGAAGTTTGATTTTAATTTATAAATAAAGCGATGAAAACACTATTAGGGCATTATTACATTTTTGTACGTTATACAGTTGTTAAATAACAAGCTAAGAACTCCAAACCAGGGCATTTTTGTGTTGCACACAAAACTGGCAGTTTCAAGTTTTGGTTTCGCAGATGCCTAGTGGGTTTACATTCTTTATGTATCTTTTGAAAGAAACTGCGTAGGAAGAAACTTTTCTCAGCAAAATGATGCCCAAAAAAGTACACATCTAACAACTGGGAAAACAAAAAATCGACATTTTGAAAAAAATTTGCAATTTTGACTTGGCCTCACATCACACCTTTAAGAACTTGTGGTTCTGAAGTCAGTGTTAGGCCCTCCTCGGAGTTTTCAGCAAACGTCCCTGGCTTTCAACCTTAGATCCAAATTGAAGGGTACAACAGAGATCACAAGACATTTGGAGCAGCAATTTGTGGAATGAAACAATAGCAGTTTACAACAAACCAACAGCAAGAAGTAAGTGTGAGTTTTTGTTTTTTGGCGCTCGAACCTGACATCCCCGGCTCTGTTCAGAGCCAAAGGCCTTTACCCCTGCCCTGCCAATACCAAACAGGACTGAGATGTCCAGCCCATTCAGCTGCCAAAGTGCATCCATCAAAGTCAACGTTGGCGGGACTTCCAGCAACAGCAGCGAGAACACAACTCGACAAGAGGCAAAGTAGAGACCGCTTTGTCCGTCCACTCGCAACCTTTCACTCCAAAAAGCCCCATTTACTACCACCTTCAACTGATGTGTGTGTAAATAACAAAGGTAAGTGGAAACCATGACCGATACAAAAATGTTGGCAGCCTTTACATTCAGTCAAAAGTACCCATACCAATGAACTAAGGCTCAGCTCAGTGCACAAGACAGGTAGCCCCTGCAACCCAACCAATCAAAATGTGATCTGCCTGTTAAGCACGTGTTCTAAAAAGAACAGCAATAAATGATAAAATGCACTCTGCCACTTACAGTAGCTGCTCTGTTGCTCTCGGCGTATTGCTCTGTGACGGTGCTGGGTTGTTCAGCCGTTCGGCAAAGTCTTCAGGGCTTAGCTGCAGCACGCCCGAAGGCTTCTGTCCTTGCCAGACAAGGTCGCAGTGCACTTCTTCCTTCCCTTGGCTAGCACCGACCATGTAGTCGAGGCTGACCGTATCTCCTTTCTTGAGTGCCTTGTCCAAGTTGTACATGTGGGCTGTGCCGTCCTTGTAGAAAGAGGTGAACTGGAGTTCCCGCGACTTGCCAGACTCTTGGACGCTGCAGGTTGCGATACGTTGCTGAACGTCGGTGACGATTCCTTTGCTACCTGGACAAATTGTGACGGACAGCTGAGATTCGCTGGGCGGCGCTGCCAAACTTAGGCATGAAGCATCAGCGCTGCCGTGGCTTGCTCCCTCGGTGATACGCTGGCCTGAAAGCTCTTCCGCATGCACTGTTTCGGCAAGAATGCTGTTGAAAATGTTTTCACTGTGGCTGACGTGCAATTTGGCAGGTCTGTCTCCGGTCCACACAAGCGTTGCCACCCACAAGTCCTCGCGAGCTTTGACAGCGTCGATGTATACGTCCACAACTGATTTGAACGTGGAGCCCTCGCAAAGTTCCTCAAAAGACTTGACTTGCTTGCCGTTGCAGTACACGACGTCAATGACGACATGCACGAAAATGTCCTCGTCTAGCCAAGAGGCTAGGCCGGTCCTTTCGGTCACGCGCACAAAAGCGGCCTTGACACCTGACAGCTTTCGGCGGGCTGTCCAGGGCATGTGGGCTTCAAGGTCCGACGGCTCTTGGCTCCCACCCGCTGCGCCTTCTCTGGGGTCCTCCCAGTCTGGGCAGCCGACAGGGTAATCCTCAGTTTCAACGTCGGAGAAGTCTCGCGAACTGCAACCGTTCAAAAGTTCTTCAATGTCTTCATCTTCAGACATGAAGACCTCGTCGCCACTGTCCTTTTCCTCATCGCTGGCGGCACCGTCTTCCGGAAGACCGCGCCACACCCTAGTCGCCTTCCACTTCACCCACTTGGTATGGTTTGTGTCAGGGACCGCGTCAAACCTCACTCTGTCCCCGACTGTGAATATGTCGGCCAGGTTTCTGCTACTTTTCGCCACCGTTTTGTCCACAACACTGCCATGAAAGAAGGAGCAACTTCTCTTCTTGGGTCCAAATGTGATGAAGCCGTAGCCTGGCTTCACCGTGTGTATAACACCCGGCTGGTTGTACAAATGATCTTCGTCACTCTCTGGCTCTACCTTCGGTGGCTTTGGCTGGGGAGCTGGTTTGACGACCACCGGTTTGACTCGGCGTACATGTGTGGCTTTGAACGGTGCCTGGTGCCCAGACGTTCGGGTTGCATCCAGAACAACGATGTCACCAATTGCTACACCGGCAGACTGCAGATTACTGTAGCGGCCATCTTCAAACTGGCTGGCGTTAAAGTAAACGCTGGTCTTTATGGGCTTCTCCACTTCAATGAAGCCATATGCAGTCAAGTTCCTGTATACCTTGCCGCTGACATTGCGAAGTTCGGTAAGATTCTCTTCTGGTGCCACTTCTTTCTTTGCTGGCGCCTTTGGCCGTATGAACACGCGGTCGCTACTGTCGATCACGAACGCCTCTGAGTGCTTTTCTATGAAGCTCTTGATGGCGGAATCATTAGCACAGTGCCTCTTACGAACTGCCTTAGGGAGGGGGTCCAGGTAGCCGGGCAGCTCGCTTAGCTTTATCCCCTGGTTGGTTTCAAGGCATTTCTGCAGATGAGACAGCAAGACGCCACTAGTGACGTCTTTGGCTACGGCTGGCCGTACGAACACGCCGTCGTCCTTGTCGATCTCGAACACCTCGGGATGCCTCTGCATAAAATTGCGAATGGCGCCCTCGTTGGCCCCGTACTCTGCGCGCGCATTCGCCGGTAGCTGGCCCATGTGGCCCGGCAACTGGCTAACCTTTATGCCAGGCTTACGTTCAACGCGTGCTTGCAGATACGATAACATGATGGAACTCGTCATCGCTGTGCCGGGAGGGATTTCGGACAGTAGGACGCCCGCGCGATAGTCTAGATTCCTGCAAGCAGTGAAAAAGAAAGAAGAGCGGGGAGTATTGCTCACAATTATGGTCGCACACAATGGTTCACGCACGGTGACAAAACTTCATGTCGCCCTGCGCCATTCTACCAACGAGTAGGCACTCAAAGTGAAATAACTGAGACCTTGAATGCTAAACGCTTTCGCGGACATTCCTGAGGCAAGTCTGACAGCGTTAGGATGTGCTTTATAAAGTTCTGTTACGCCCCTCGACATTGTTTGTTTTTGACATGAAGATAAACGCCAGAGTGCGGATGAGCTAAGAGAAAAACTCCAAATTGTAACATGCTAGCTCGTAAACTGTGTAACACAGGAGCACGTCGATAAAAAAGAAACAGGTAAACTGTCGTATTTCGCCTCACCTTCCTAAAGTTTCGATGTCCCACGGCCTAGGCAAATTGAGCCCACCGCGCCACATGCCGCGCCATTACTCCATGCATAATAGATGTACAGGCGAAGAAATAACAATGAAGTAATTATGATGCTGATGATGATTAAAAGCTTCTCCTTTGAATCGGGGTGATGGCGTGCGCCATCTAGCCTATCTTAGTAGTTTGAAATTATATTTTGTCCCTCGACTCCGATTTCTTTTTAGTTCTGCCCTGCCGCTACCCCTGGCTGGGCTGTTATTTTATCGACTTCCCTGCTTTTTTTCCACCAATACTGTAGCCGCTGCTTAGTAATACCTACTGCTGAGCAGTTGCCTCAAGAAGTAGGACTTTTCCCCCAATTCTATCCGGCTGAATCTTTTAGATGCAGAGCATCTGATTCACTCGCCTTGTCCTTCCGGCGTCGTCGTCGTTGTCGTCGTCGGCGTTGCCCGCCCCTCCCCCATTCTCCTCGCCGCGCCAGCTGCGCTCTCCGCCGCTCACCCCCTCTCCTCTCCGATAGCGAACACTCTTTCGCGAGGAGCACTGGATTGGATTGGATTGGCTTGGATTAAAGTGGATTGTGTTGGATTGTGTTGCGTCATAGCCGCGGCACGTTGCGTCATAACCGCGGCAGACGCGCTGGGGCCGGCGCATGTGCAGTATACTCTCTCTTCCGCGGTGTCCTCTCCTTCGGGCGCGCTGCGCATATAACCGGTGTGCCGTTCTCCGGCGAAGCAATATCCACGCTTGGCTCAAACACCTAGAGTCCACGCCGCTTTACAAGTACGCCAACGTCGTCATCTACTGGGACCGGCTTACGCAGTCCCCTCAACGTTATGCGCGCTATAAAACGCGGTCCCTTCGCCGCTCCGCCTATGCGTCGCATCTATACACAGGGGTTCCCGCGAGGGGAGGTGGGAGTTTTTGGCATCCTATTACTATGTGGTCGATTGTTTCTTTATCCCTGCCACATACAACACATGTCTCACAAGGTAAATATAAATGGTAGCGAAGGCTCGGGCAAAAAGCGGTTCAGAACCTATTGCCAGCGACATCAGCATGGGGGCTTATGGGAGTGGCGATTGAAGCGCGACTAGGTGAGGAGGGAACAAACACTAGTAACAAAAAACCAAGTTTTGTTCAACAATAAAACAACATTAATATTTTACGAACAATATTTATTTCTGAATCACATTTATTTAGGCACAATGTGTAAATAATTTATGAAAATGCTGTTCATTCTCAAAAACCTTTTTTGTAGCGCCCTCTGAAGAATGGCACATGTCATTGCTCTGTGATGCAGTCCTTGTAGTGTTCGGAAAGGCGCTCCTAAAGTTCGTCTGCTAGGAAACGCCCCTCGCGTGTTTTGGTGGTGCGCATTTGCATTCGTTTTTCCATGTCAATTTGGTGTGCACTTAATTTTTGCTGTGCGTGGAGTTGCGAGGTGCGTTGTATCGTCGGTGGACACGTTTAGTACCGTGCCCGGCGAACACGGTAAACTACGGGACGATGCTGCCAACGGTTGGAGCGGAGCGCTTTCCTCGGTACCTACGGAAACGGTGTGCCGTACAAGGTTGCAACAGCAACTCCCGTACACCTGGCGTTTTACTGCACCATTTTCCTCTCATTTCCACAGGTAACGCGAAACTATAGTACTGTTAATACGTGCACGGGGGTTGTGTAAGGGTAAGTGGTGGTGCTTCGAAAAAAAAAATGGGTCTAAAGCTTTGTTATGTCACAGTTATCTCTTGATTTCACCTTAGGCTGGCTCGGAGCAAGTGGTGTCAATTACTCTAGGACTTCTCAGCGTAGTACCAATCGAATTTAAACGAGTCGCTTTAATTGTCTATCTCAGTGTTTTCTCTATTGCATTACAATGCTTGTAGTGCTCATTGCTTCCCGCACTTGTATGCGCAAGCATTATTTCCATCGCAGTACTGTGTGGTGCTGCTCCGTGCTGCGCTGCTGCCAGATCTTTCCTGCAATGTACTTTTACATACTGCCATCGCTTTCGTTTGCATTGATCCATTTTTCCTCTTTTTACTTATCTGTTGCGACACTTGCCTAATAATGCAACCAGGAAATTGCAGGCGTGAATGCTGAGTGAACGTCTGTAGAAACACTTGTCTACTTGATAAGACGCCGGGACAGCTGCGGTGTGCTGGCTGCACTTTCGTGAATCGGCATTCCTGAGGCCCGGTTTTCTGCGTCAAGATGCAGTGCCTATAGTTCTTTTCTCTTGTTTCGAAGTAGTTCTGCTGCTGACGCTTTCATTGCTCATAATGCTATGTGTTACGGGTAAAGTCAATTTTTTCATCGCGTAAGGAAAGTCATAATGCATGTAGTGCCCACGAACATTTCGTGCTGATTTTGTGCAGTGTGGTAAATTTGTTTTATGTTTATCCTGTAATAAAATTCAAATGTCTTGATTATAGCATGACTATGCGTTATTTCTTCTCTTAGAACAGAAGTCCACAAACTGAGCAAGCATTATATAACCTTGATCTATACTTAACGCACGCACGCAACCTGCGTATATGTGCGACGCAATTAAACCCAGCAGTGGCGTTGGTAGAAACTGGTATCGGGGTGAGGAGTGGGCACGTTTTTTATATGAAAGGGGGGCCGGGGAGAGTGGTAAAGTGTCATTTTGTGCTCTGTATCCCAAGGCAGAAAAAAAAAAATGTCGGGAAGGGGGGGGGGGGGGTAAGTTTGCCACCCACTGGAATCAAAATAAACAACTGATTGCTTTTTTACAGCAGTGGAAGGCACAGAATTAAGGTTGAGCGAAGATGCAAGATGTTTTTATAAACACCGAGGCTAATCATACGACAGTATGCTAAAGTACGTTTCTCTAGTCACGAGTATAAGCTGGCGTTGACTTGAAGCACACACGCCAAGGGCTCGCCAACTTCCGTCAGATGGCAATGACTTGAGCCCTCAGCGATCAGAGGCCTGCTAAGGCTATTTTGAAGTCAAATGTTCCCGCTAATGCCACCAAAATGACGTCACTTTCTGACCGGATCTTGCGTCACATCCTGTTTATTTTTTGTTCCGCCGGAAGTGTTCCCTCCTCACACAGATGGCGCCAAGCCCCATGAGCAGCTTAAGAGCCGCCATTTTCTGAACGTATGGGCTTCTATGGAAGCTTCGCTACCAGTTATATTTACCTTGTGTCTCATCCTGGGGCGAATATTTGCTCATGTAAGTTCGAGTTCTCAAGCAGCCAGCCCGCGCCTCAAAGAGCAACGCCCTACCTTTATTGTTGTCATAAAAGTTCTCTTTCCGGATCTCTTTTTTGCTTGCTTTGTAGATTCCCAGCGATCCCTTCTTTTCCATCCTCTCTTTCCACATGAGCGTTTCTGTTTCCTTCACTTGCTTTTTAACTGACCCCCCTTGCTTATTTGCCGCGGTCAAGGTATATTTAGTCGCCAGCCTTCGCGTCCTCTTCCGCCATTGGGTGTCCACACTTTTAAGGTACACGTACCTGTGCACTCTGGCTGCCCGGTTCTTCTCATCTAAATGTCTCAGCCGCAACCCATATCGCCTTGTACCGCCTCATTTGTAGTCTTACTGTGAGCTCCCAGTGCTAATCTGCCGACTGCCTTTTGGTTAACCTCCAACCCCGACAGGATATCGGACTTTAAGCATAATACGGCATTAGAGAACGTGAGCGCCGGCACCATTACCCCTTTCCAGATGCCTCGCACTACCTCGTACTTATTGTAACCCCAAAGTGCTCTATGTTTCATTACTGCTGCATTTCGTCTCCCTTTCAGTTTGAGGTGTTCTTCATGGGCATTCAGGTAGCCTTTTCCTTCATTAAGCCAGATCCCCAAGTATTTGTACTTATTTACTAATGAGCCTCCTGTTGAATTCTTATTGGTGCTGTATGAGCTTCCTCGTTGAACACCATGACTGCAGATTTCTGTGGGTTAAAATGTAGGCCTAGGTATGTTGCCTCATCACCACAAATGTCGGCCAGTTTTTGAAGGTCTTCCGCATTATCTGCCAGCAACACTATATCGTCCGCGTACATCATGGAGGAATGGCGTACATCAATCCCGGCATGCATGAATCCCGGAATCCGTTGCTCCACCAACTGCCGCCGCAAAGCAGAAAGTGCCCGAAAATGGCTTTGCTGCATTTTTGTTATCGCAACTATCCTAACCTAATTGAAAAATAGTTCAGCAGAACATAAAAGAAGCAAAAAAAGAAAAAAACAAAAACATGGCGTGGACTCGAAATTTAAAGTTTATCGTTTCGCACCCACGTTATCAACAACAAAAAAGATAAAAACTATAAAAAAGCGTTGCACTTTCATTTATTTTACCTTTATTTGTCTTCTTTCCGGAAAAATAAATAAAAAACCTAAGCACAGTCGACGAAACCTTTGCGGGTGTGTGCCGAACACATGGAGGGCATCACCATCATCATCTCATAAAAAGTTGCTTCTAAACATGGAAGAGAATGAATGAATAAATTAATGAATGTGCTTTATTTAAAGGAGGCACGAAGCCCTTTGGAGGAGAGAAACTTCTTTTTGCTTCTGTTGTTATCACGAGTGAAAGCATTGCCTTCGCTTGATATTTCGCAGCCTGCCGTCTCTATACTGCATGCTTGAATTCATCATTTTGCTTGCACAGACGGCCCAGGCCAGCATAAGCGCCATAGATGGCGAGACTTAGGAGTCCGTGCATCATGTTTCTCTAGTCTTTGTTCCTGCACACTCAGCCAGCGCAGTTTTCATGCATCGAACCTTCGTCAAATTACGTTGTTCGCTTGCACCGCGCATTGCATGCCCAGACGTTATCGTGCAGCCACCGCTGGACGATAAGGTACGAAGCAGCCGTTTCACCCTCGCCTAGTCACATGGTACCGCAGTGGCAAAGCTCCGAGCAAGCGAAGCGATAAGAAAGGCGCAGTTTTTGTGCCAGCAATCAAAGGTCATTGGGGCGTGATTAATCACTTTGGCAAATGTAACGTTGTAGAGATTTCACTCTAAAAACTGTTCCACAGAACGAAGACACAGTATACACGAAACATGAAACCCGTGATAACACACAACGTTGCAGTGATAGCACTCATAGCAACGTCATGTGCCCATGAGGTGGCAAGTCCCATATCTTGATAGGTAATCTAGGAAATACAGTTCCTTTGCGGACAAAATGGATGACATGGTGGTGCTGGTGCACATAGTACATACCCAGTTGTGCAATCTCAGATGCGTGTGGTTCGATGATTTTCAGGTAATCGATTGAGGCCTCACCAAAGCTTGGCTAACTCCCGTAATGGCTCCCAAACCACAGGTAAAATTTCGAGGTGTCTGCGCTGAATGCTGTTCCATTATTCCCGTTCCTGCTGAGGTCTTATCAAAGCTTGGTCCGCACTTTGAATGGGTAACTAAACTGTAAGTTGTTAGTGCGAGTTCTATTACCACCTCTGCCATTGCAGGGGTGCTGATGCGGATGCTTAGAGAGTTCACAGGGAAAAGGCGTCGTGATTGGCGAGCACCGGTACCTGTTGATCCCTTCTACCTCTGTGGCAGGTGGAGTGCATGTTCCTTGGAAGAGGGTGGACGTGGAGGCAGTCGCGGATAGGCCGGGGGATGGGGATAGCCGGTTCAGAACAGATGGGGGCCCCCAACACCAAGGTGGACCAGTATATGTTGTCCAGTGGACGTAGTTGAGAGGCGATGGAGCTGATTGACTCGACCAGTTCCTGGGCAATATTATGAACCCCGAGGCGCACAATTCTGGCAGTGGATGCACTTATAGGAATTTGTAGGCCTTTCTGATGAGACAATTTATTTTCTCCATTTCTGCGTACAAAACATGAAGGTAGGGCAACTATACTACACACCGATTCGAAAATGGCCATCCAAAACTTTGCCCCCCCCCCCCCCCAGGAACATATCATTCGTGGCATCCAAAATTCTCATTCAAAATCCCCCGACCTCCCTGGTAGACATCACCTGGACCCCGGCGCACACTGGTTTGTGGGGAAATGAGGCAGCGCACGGCGCAGCATGCAGATTCACTATCCGTGCCGGTGCCAGCCTCGTCTCCTACCACGACGCCAGGTCAGCCACCCTGAGCTAGCCAACCATCAGCAGCGCTTATGGAGACTCCTGCAGACGCTCTCCTTGGCCTGCCGAGCACTACTGCACGGCATTCATCCCTCGCAACTCCCCTCGCCAAATTGTCCACTCTGTGGGCACCCAGCCACACTGGTCCACTCTATGTGGGCCTGTCCTCAAGATCCCTTTCCCCCCATAGTTAATGAAGAGCAGCAGCGCCATTGTGATCATGGAAATAAGGGGGTGCTTAGAATCGAGTAAATATGGTATTATGTTTTGCGTTTTCATGTGATGTTCTTTTTTCACCAATTTTCGTCTTTTGATCTCTAGTTGTTGTTAATTTAATAGTGCAAGAGAATGAACTTTCAGTGGGGAGTTAGCGTCGTTTTCAAGTCCTCCTCCCTCTTGTGTTTTTATCCGACTGCACCGTCTTCTGGTAATGGCATAGTACCACCTTGCCTATGGTTCTACCACAGAACAGGGAGGATTTTAGAGAAGCAAAGGTCTAGCTTTGCCTGTAGTGCCAGAAAAAGCGTAGTGGCGGCCATAGAGTTTCATACAAATAACTAGAGGGGAAACTGGCGCTAGTGTCAACGCGAACATGGCAGCGGCGCTTACGCTTCACTGGGAATGATGGGTAGTTTTGGAACCGGATTGCGTAGGATCAAAACGGGCTTATGGCTGCGCAAATTGTGTTTTCTGACAAAAAAGCTCTTATTGTCCGGTTCTCCGTTTACAAATTACACGGCGAACAAAAAAGTTAGGGACGAAAAACCGGTTTTGTACGAAATAAAACGGTGCGTTTAAATAAAATCAGACGCGGAGTCGAGAAGGTTTGTGGAGCAGGTTTGCCATTTTCCGCCAACTACAGCAGGACGCGGACTTCTTTAAAAACTACTTGTAAAAGTTTCGGCGCTGGTGGTTTGTAATAGTAAGAGAAGTTTTGTGCTCATAAGAAAAAAGAAACCGATTACCTTTGGAGAAGTTATTCTTGCGTGAATTAGTGACATCCATCAAGCTGCGTTCCTATCAGCCGCCGGTGCTGCTGGTCTACGCCGTAGGAGCCGGCGTTCGCACGAAAGGTGTGGCTGTTCCAAGCGATTCACAACCGTCGTCAGCTTTGACAATACATTGCTCTGCCGAATGGGCAGCGCCGCAACTCCTAATTAGCAGACAACTTCGCCGCACAGAGCGTCGTCATTTGTATTTTCATGCTCGCTGTGCGGCAATGCATTGATAACCCACCCAATTCGCAACTCCGGTTGTAAAACATTCCACTCAGGGCGGCGTCAGTGCACGCGAGGCATGCAGTTCAAGGAGAAACGTATTTCTGATCACTCCTCCCAACACCCGCCTAAGCAAATGCGTTCATGCAAATCCAAAACGAAAACGAAACTGCCTGCAATCCATAGTAAGTTCCACGAGCCATCAAGCGCCAATCCGAATCCACAATTACCCATCACGCCCATCGAGGCGTACGATCGCAGCGCCAGTTTCCCCTCTAGTTATATTGTAAGAAACTCTATGGTGGCGGCGTCGTGAACTACCCAGTACGCCCGCTTGACGGCGCTGTAAACACGGCTTTGTAAACATGGCGGATGCTTTTTGCACAGGCCGCTTGAGCTCCTTAATAACATGGCTGCCCTCGCACGGCGGCCGCCGGCTCGCTGCTCCACGGCAGGACTCGACTCTCCTCCTCCCGCGCGCGAAAGGGGCGTCGAGTCCGGCCGTGGCTGCTCCTGCTGGCTCCTGGCTGGCACGCTGGTCGCGTGTTTACTTGCGCCGCGCTAGTGAAGTGATGTTACGCCAGGTGACCAGATGGCCTCGACTGGCACAGACCACAGTGAGCAGCAAGTGAGAACAAATCGTTTATTGACATCCGCAAGTTTACAGAGGCCAGCACATCATTTCATTTCGATCGCTGCAATTGTACGTCGCTTTCGTGACAACATTTTTTTTTTTGCCATAACAACTCGTTCACTTGCGCTAAGATTTCGAACGAAGGGCACAAATGAAGTATTGACGTCGACAACGGTTTCCTTTGCACCGTCTTTCTAGCGGAGTGCATAACACTCACCTTCTGTTTGAAGAATCGAATATTCTGGCCTCGACAGCTGCCTTCCGATGCGGAATTTCCCACATTTGTCATTCCACAAGCACTCAATTCTCGTGTTTTGCCAGTCCTCTCAACAACTGATGGACGCAAAAGCACATAACAGCAATAACAGTCACGAAACCGGTCCTCCGCGCACATTGAAACGGTCGGCCGTTGCAGCGGTTTCAATTTGAATTGGCGGCTTTGTGGTTGCGAATTCAGAAACAAGGTGGTGCACCAGTCGGCTGTTCGTAAAAAGTTGCGTACATTTTTGCTCAACGGATGTTTGATGCGGAACTTGTTAATAGTATTTTTAAATAACACATTGTAAGCGAACTGTGTGGGCTCTTTGAGTCACGGAATGAATGTTTTGTATTCTATACCAAAAGTAACATTTTGCCTGCGCCGTCTCGTGGGCTTGATGGTCGAAAACAGCGCTTTAGGTTGGTCAAGGTTGGTCACGTGGGGCGTCGATTTTTACGCCGCCTATAGGGAAGACAGGGAACGTCCAAGCTTGCGAGCCCTGGTTCTACCCGTCATGCTAACCTAGGTCAAAACCGCACATCAGACCCAGAGGTCAGGATACTTCTGGTCACCCGGGCTGTCAACTTCGCTGCTGGCCTCACACTGACAGCCACACCGCTCCCATAAACCCACTTAAGGCTAAATAAAGTCACATCTCTCTGTCTAAACTGGACGCCTCGGTACAGTGTGCATCGGCATCATTGCTGTCTATTTAATTGTACTACAAAGGATCTGTGTGAGCCATAGAGAAAATGCTTCACTGTGGATGCAGTCTTGGAGGGCCAACTAGATGCGCGTGCAATGTTTCTGTGAGTGCTGTCGTTGCAATATTAAAGTGAAGCTTTCTAAGCCTCGCTGATGGCGATGTAGTTGCGCCAAAACGCACTGCAGGAAACCTTTACGCAATCGGTTTACACAAAGACGCATCAATCATACCACAAACGAAGACAATGGGAGGTCTTTACGTACAAAACCCAACGCAGTATAGCACTGGAAGGCACATTATGATTGTAATGCTAGAATCGCCGATGATGGTGAATGTTCCATTATCGCATTCAGGTCGCTCAGCCTTTCCTGTGGGTTTGTTGCACGGGCATTGGCTTTATGTTTAACATATACCATATCTTCACGATTCTAAGCCCCCTCCGATTATAAGCACACCCCCCCCTACTTTCAGAAAAAAAAATTGGAAAGAAAGTTTGCATGCCCAGGCTATAGAGGCAATACAGCCCAGGCTGCCAACCGCGCTTTCTCGCTCTGTTCTTGAGCCTTTCACTGCACTAGAGTCATTTAAAAGGAACGTTTTATGGAACAAAAGACAAACTGCTGTGAGATACTCAGAGCAGCGGCTGAAGCAGTGCTACACACTCGAGTAGTAGCGAGTGACTGAGTGTCAGACGTAAGCGGCGAGTTCGCTGCCTGTGCCAGCTATTTTTAAATTTTTGCTGCATAAAACATTATTCCTTGCACCTGTCTCACCTTGCTACTGCTGCGAAAAGTGTGCATGTATGTAATAGGAGGTCATTTTGGATTTTTCGAACCTAAAGCGCCCGCCTCATTTCGGGCACTGTGATCATGGAAATAAGGGGGTGCTAGAATCGAGTAAATACGGTATTAAGTTTTGAGGTTTCACGTGATATTGTTTTTTCACCGATTTCCGTCTTTCAATCTCTTGTTGTTGTTAATAACATGGATATTGCGTGCGAGAGAATGAACTTTCGGGGGGGGGTAGCATTGTGTTCGAGTTCCCCTTCCTCTTGTGTTTTCATCCAACTGCACCATTTCCTAGTAATGGCTTAGTACCACCTTGCCTATGGTTCTACCCTTACGTGCTAACCTAGGTCAAAACAACGGTACCCCAAGGGAAATGTAAATTTCCTATTTACTTGTCTCTCCCGTCATTAATTCTCCCGAGGTAAAAGCGTCATTGGGTCAATTACTTACCACAGATCATGGTATGGGTGTTCACTTTGTGCTGTTTACATTATTAAATGAAAGGCATCCATCCAGCACCTCCGCCCAGAATTTTTCCGAGTGAATGGTGTGGGATATTAAATGCTAGCAACCCTTCTCTCTCTTATGTCGCATTCTAAAGATAGAACCCACTGTTTCAATCGAGTGGACTTTATAAACGCATATATTAAGGGCAAATTATAAAAAAAGATTTGTCCACCTTTATGATGCAGACAAAGCCCTGTAGGTACAGAATGTGTTGATAAAGCTTAAGCAATGCGGGCAGACGCAGTGCTAGCTGATGCACGAGGCCACCCTCTTCTGGTTTATGATATTTTATGTGCACCCCACAAACTTGAAAAAATTTATAATGGATGCAGCAAGTCTTGTATGAGCGTATCTACTAACATTGATTAGTAGATAGGTATCAAAGATAGTAGATATCTACTAACGTATGTTTACTGAGCACATTTATGAGCTCAATAAACATACTGCCTTGCAAAGTGACACTGCAGTGTAGTGATATCGCTACCATCCAAACCGACAGATCCCCGTACCTTGCCGAACCTTTGGATAACGTTAGCGCCTGGAAATAGGGCCAGCAACATGGGTTGGAGTTTAAATGACAAAGAAAGAAAAAGAAGTATCAAGAAAAAATGAAAGCACAATTAAGCAACGATTAGTATGCAGGCCAAAAGGCTGTGTCGTCCGCTGTGATCATGAAGAGGGGATGCCGCTTCAGCGTTTCCTGGAGCCACAATATTACGAACACTCAAATGTGACGGTCGGATTTCTTGGTTTCCTCATGAACATGTGCATATGAACACATTCTACACTGAAGCGAATAGCTGGTTTATGCTGGAACACAGTGTCAAAGTGAAATTTGCATCTTAAAAAACTCCTGGACACGACATCTTATCAAAAAAGGTCATTGAACACATTGAACCTGGGCCTCACTCAACTCTCTCACAATCATTGAAACTGCACACAACTGCTGGTCGAGTTCCTCATCTTTCTTTTTTTTTTTTTTGACGTTGGTTTTGGCATGCTGATGCTGCCCTTGGCTAGGAGGCCTGCCACAGTGAAGGAGTATGCATTTAGACCACAACGGAATCTCTGTCTGCTGAAATCTCTACACACAGGCATTTCTATTTTTTCGCCCCATCAGAAAAATGGCAGCTACGGCCAAGACATTTTTGTTCAGCAGCACAGCTCAGCTACTGGACCACCACAGTTATTTGCCATCGAGCTTCCCATCCCAATCTTCATGCATGGAACTCGTCGCCAAGCTACACTCATCACATTCCTCATAGAATTCTTGGTCACGCTACTCGTCACACCTCTCGTTGCTCAGCTTTCAGTCCCATGTCCCTTCAAGTTACATGCTCAACATCCAATTGCACTCCTTGTTGAAATCCGAAACATATGTTCCTCTACTCGTTGATTGGCCGATGCCTCGTCGAAATCGCAATACAGTAGCCGACCGATTTCTCGGACCTGGAGGGGAATTAAAAATAGCCCGAATAAAAGAGCAGTAAAAAAAATCCGTTAGTCATTACTTCTATGGGACGACTGGCAGTTCCTCAGGAAAGTCTGAAATATCCAGCAAGCCCGAATTTTCATAGTCCGCAAAAACAGTCAGCTACAGTACTTACCTCCACATAATCTAGCGCTCAACAGCATTAAATTAAGCATGTATGCAAAAAGTTCAGCAACGTTAGTTCGCATTCTGCAGAAGAAAGCAGTATGGAGGCATGTTGGGTGCATTATCTGAAAACTAGCTAATTCTATTTGTGGAAATGCGGGGTTGGCAACGAATAAAAAGACAAACACACACACAGGCTAGCTTCCAATGTAAAATACGCGGGGGATCCAAGCTTCTTTCGAAGGAAGTCTCCAAGCATGTTGCAAGTGGAATAATATTTAAAGATTTCAGTGTTTTCTATGCAACTACAAACCGTTCAGGTCAGAAAAGGCTGAGAAAACTTTTGTGGCTTTTCACAAAACAGCTTTAGCAAATTTATTAATGCCGCAACGGAATAAAAATGTTTGTTTTAAAAAATTAAAAACTAAAAACTAAGAAAGAGTACTTCACCGAGGCATGACACACACTCACTCATACTGATGGTGTGCTGGCCATTTTTGTCGCATTTAAAAGTGTACAGAAATCGGCATAATTTATTCGCTCAATGTCCAAGGGGCACAAAACCACAGCTGGGCCAGAAGTTGGGAAGGGTTTGGCTTCACACAGGATACTATGGCCACATGTAACGCCTCCAGTGGAAATGAACAGTAAGCAGCAAGCCTCGCACATCACGAAAATCTTAACTATGCCTGCAGTCAGCCTTATCTGGCACTTTTGCGTCTACACGCATGATATCAGACTTCAAGAGAGACCAGCAAGGCGCAAGTATTAATTGACGCCGAGAACTTCACTCCCTCGGCTAATTCAGACACGTTGAAAAAACTCTAAAGTAGGCACACACGTTTTGCAGTAAGCACAAAAGCGTCGAAGCAGTGTAGGCCATTCCACACTTTCACTTCCGTTTCCGACATTTGTTGCAGCACGTTTTGTATAGTATCAATCACCCCTGGCACCACAAAAGGGCACTGGTGCGATATGTCAGTTTGAAGATTGCGCCCAATAAGAGCCGGAGCCATTAGGACGCAACGGCATAGCGAGAAGATCTGCCGGCACTGATGAGCCTTTGCTGAAACTCTTTGGGCTTTAGCCTGGGGGCTTCCCGTGGCTTTGCTCCCTGCCACAAAAGGTCACAGTGGACGACCTCATCCTTGCAGCCCGGCCTCCCGACCATGTAGTCCAGGGTCACCTCGTCGCCCTTCTTGAGGAGCTCGTTCAAGTCATCCAGGACGACCTCGCCGTCCTTGTAGAAGCAGTCCATGGTGAACTCTATCTCCCGGGACACTTTGCCCTCTTTGACCGTGACTGCGGCGATGCACTCGAGGGCTCGCACAACAGTCCCTCTGACCCCCTCGTAAATGGACACCTCTGGCTCGTCCCCGGCGACGCCTTCCATGGCCGGTGCCGAAGGCGCAGCTTCGTCTCCCGTGGCAACTTTAGCCTGCAGAACACACACACAGCGGTGTTTCATCGACAGCAGATGCGACTACCACAGCGAGTCAATGCAGCTACTAAACTTTTCTAATGCAACACTGTAGTCATTAACACGCTTCGATTCGTGGTGAAACTGATCCCGAATCCCCAGCCTCACAACTCCCGAGACCAGGGTAAGTGGTGGAAGGACTACAGTGAAACCTCGTTACAGTCGAACACGGATATATTGAACTCCAAGGGGATCGCGAAATAGTTCGATATATGAAAAATTCGATATAAAAAATATGGGCTCTGAGACCTCACCTGTGGCGGACGACTGCTTGCCGATCGGCGCATTCATGAATTACAACTAATTCCGCACTAACGACGCAACAGGATGCTTTATTTGCGTGAAAAGAAATCGCTGATCTTGGCCTGCTTCTTCGTCCTGTATATGGAATTAAAGACGCTGGTCTCGATCTTCTTGAGGATATCCAGGTGCGACAGCCCAGTTCCTTCCATGTCGCCGCAACTACGTCGAATGAAGCTGAATGCAGCCGCCAGTTCACCGGTGGGGTACGATCGTGTAGCTGCATCCTCGTCCGGACGATCTTCGCCACCCGAGCTATCAGCCTGAGTTCCTGCAACTGCAGCTACAATATCCTCGTCACCGGTGCTTGGAACAGCCTAAACATTGCTGTCAGCGTTCATGAAGTTGCCGGCAGACACTCCGGCTGGAACAGCAGCCGGGAAAAAGGACGACAGCTCGCGAAACGTATCGTCCATGCCCTCTTCATCGTCGTCGCCGTCTTCGCAAGCTTCCAAAAATTCAGCCGTCACGAAGCCTGCCTTCCGGAAGCAGTTGGCCACGCTCTGCTTTCCGCTGTTCCAGGCACCCCTCATCATGTGTATGGCCCCCAGCTGGTCAACTTTAAGCTCGGTACCCACGCGGAGGTTCATCAAAAGCCTATCGAGGAGCCGCCTCCTGTACCCAAGCTTGAACGACTTAGTCGAGCGGTCGAGCGGCTGCAGCCTGGCTGTTGTGTTTGAAGGCAGAAACTTGAGCTCGATGTTGTCGAGCTCTCAGGTGGTTTGGTTGGCCGAGCAGTTATTTATGAGAAGGCAAGCGTGACGCTCCGAGGCCCCAGCTTCTGTCCCTGTGGGGTTTCGGCGAAGGCACTAAGCGACCGCGGAAATTGGGGGTGCAGCGACCGCCGAAGAGCACCTTTCAGCTCGCGCGGCGTTCGATATACCCAATGTCGGAAAAAATACCGTTCGATATAAATGTACGAATTCCTATACTTTTACACTGAATTTTCAAGGGGATAATTCATGAGTTCGATATAGACAATAATTCGATATACCCGTGTTCGACTGTATAATGAAGCGGGATATAACAAACTATTCGATATAACGAAGCAATCGAAATTCTCCTGGAAATGCCCATAGATGCCCATGTACCTAGAACGTTGTTTTAACGAAGCTTAAATTTCTTTGCAATGGGTATAACGAACCTTTTTTTCCCACAATGAGCATTTACGGACTATTTTAGTACCCGTCAGGTCAATGTCTCGTAGCGTGCGACGGTTTACGTCACATCAAAGATGTGGTAATTCAAAACTCGCACCAGCTATTGGCAGCCAACTCCAGCACGCTAAAGTGGTTGGGAGGGCCCGGCAAGATGCACGAGGACGTGCGACTGCTGGGATTCCGGCAGGGTGCCTCGATATTCCTCCTGGCACTCTACTGGGATGCAGCAAGCCTGAAGACACGGCAAAAATCTATCAAGGACTTTTTCTGCTCCACGAACATTTGGCAGTTCGTGTGCTGAAGAATGATTGTGGATGAGCCGTTCGGCGTGAGTGAAGTAACAATTCTTTGATGTTTTCTTTTGCTTGTTTTTCTTGTTTTCATGGGTGAGTTTCAGTGGTGAGTACATCCTCTCTTGCATGCAAATTGTCAATAGAAATGGACATTGGCTATAACGAAGTAATTACGACACCCCCTTCAACTTCGTAAAAACAAGGTTTTACTGTACTCTATTTCAACCTTCAAACCTTTATGTAAGAAGCCCTACGCGTATGACAGTTCTGGGGATACGAAATGACACCTTTTGCAAAACAAACGTACAAAGTGATGGAGTGAAAAATTTTTAGTTTAAAACCAGCAGTGGTCTAAACTAAAAACCAAATGGCAGTGCAAAGGGTTTATTTTGCAGCGGAGTTTACATAACCTGTTTTACACAGAAGTGGCTTGACCGCACATCACCAGTGCTTTGCGGCAAAGGGAACCACGTTATAACACGCATAAAACACGCGTACAAGTGGCATATCGACGTGAGGCCTCCACAGTTATGAGTCTTGGAACGTCTGCAGACTGTATTCCTCAGTAACTGTGAGCGTGTGTACTATCCTTGATTGGTAAGTAGATGAAGCTCACGAAATCAGGTTAACCACTTGGGGGCAAGGGGGTTGGAGAATCGACTGATTGTATGATTGAGTGTTGATTGATTGATGGTAGGGTTTAACGCGCCGACGCAACGCAGGCCATGAGGCACGCCGTAGTGGAGGGCTCCAGAATAATTCTGACCCCCTGGGGATGTTTAACGTGCGCCGAAATCTCGCACACACGGGCGTTTTTGCTTTTCGCCTCCATCCGAAAGTTGGAGAATCGAGGGTGGGTACCTTGAGCATGAGAAGGAATGAGAGGGGGGGTTTACAAAAGCTGGCAACTCCTTTTGCCTCTGACTGAACAAAGAACCTTGGCACAGGTAACTGAGATACAGTTAAACCTCGATGTAACGAAGTCGGTAAAATTCGTAATTTACTTCGTTACATTGAAATTTCGCTACATTGAAATTCGCGGTTATAATGAAGTGTTCATCCCGTGAAGCGTTTCCTTAAAAAGAAAACGTGGCGCGCATACACGGCCGGCGCACTGTTTCTGTTTCTATCGGTGCTTAATCGTCTACGCGGGCATCAGCGTGATCCGCATGGAGCGTTTTCTTCCCGCAAAAACGCGCCCCGCAAGCCACAGGCGCGCTGACGCAGCCGCGGAGACCACCCGCGCGATGCGGGTAGCTCCAGCGACCGATTCTAACCGCTCGCTGAAACGCAACTCGAGGGGCAAACGAGAGGGGTATGCGAGAAAAAAAAGCGGATAACGTGGGCGAAATTTTCACTGTAAAACGCCATACACGCCGCTTACGAGAGCGCCCATCAAATATCCTTCGCGGCGGCCTTATCGTCTAGCCAGCCAGCATCCCCGAGCGCTTCGAAGCTCCCGCCGTAGGGTGCGCGCCTCCCCATTGGCGAAACCATGGCGAAACTGCTCAGGCTCCTCCCACCGCTGCGCGCAGCGCGAGTCACTTCCCGCCGCCGGCACGCAATCGCGGACGCCGGTGTGAAAAAAAAAACGCGCGTGCAAGGCTCATAAAGATTCACAAACGCTTGCTGGGACGACGAAACCCAACAAGCATGAGCGAACTTGAACGAAGTGCAAAGCGGCGGCTTGCGGCGGCGGCGGCGGCAACGCCAGCGGCGAGTAGGCTTACCACCGCGGAGGATATTTGATGGGCGCTTTCGTAAGCGGCGCGTGTCACGTTTTACAATGAAAATTTCGCCCACGTTATCCGCTTTTTTTCTCGCACGCCCCTCTCATATGCCCCTCGAGTTGCGTTTCAGCGAGAGGTTAGAAGCGATCGCAGGAGCTACCCGCATCGCGCGGGTGGTCTCCGCGGCGGCGTCAGCGCGCCTGTGGCTTGCGGAGCGCGTTTTGCGTTTTTGCAGGGAGAAAACGCTGCGTGCGGTTCACGCTGATGCCGATTAAGCAGTAGACGATTAAGCTCCGACAGAAACAGTGCGCCAGCCGTGTATGCACGCCACGCAGTTTGTAGGCAAGGGACTTAATCAAAGACTCCGTGGCTGGCTGCATCCGCGGCATTGGGCGACCCGTGTCGCCGTTCGCGTTTTATTGGGACCCCATTTCGGCGCTTGCGTCTCCCAAAATCTACTTCTACAACTTAAATATCGTGCCTCGTTCTCCATGAAACTTCGTTACATTGAAATTCCGGCAAATGGGACTTCGTTACACAGAGGGTGAAAATACATGGTGTGCATACACTTGAAGTTACAAAAAATTCCGTGGTTCGTTACATCGAGGGTTTCGTTACATTGAAGTTCGTTACATCGAGGTTTAACTGTATTTAAATACCTTTTTTTTTACGTACAAGTGTAGCGTTGAGCATTTTTGCCACACCGGGGAGCCTTAAAATTTACTTCTGCAACGTACTAATACCCGATCAGGAAGTATATGGTCAAAAGTTGGCACGCGAGGTCACGCTTTCAGCATCTCAACAAGCCTGACGCGCCTGAAATGGCTTACAGACTGCTAATAAACTAAGCTCTTAGAGCAGAAACATACAGTTTAGGTCACAAGATTCAGCCACAACATTTTTGCGCAACAGGAACACCGTGTGCCATTTGACACACCGCCTTGCTGCTGCTGCCGAAATTGTCCATGAGGACAGTTGGGTAGAGGGAAATGCATAGGATGAGAGCGTGCATTGATAATAAACTGCACGCAGAGGCAATACTGGTAGATATAATGAGAAACTTACACCTGAATACTGCAAATCACGTTCCCCACCAATGGTAGCTCCTGCGATAAACAATAACAAAAATGTAGGGTTCGAACTTGTTACACTTTTGTTGGCGTACCTTTGTCATTGGTTCTGTCCAGGAGGAATAGTAAGTGTTACAGCTAAAATATTTTCTAAAGTGCATGCAAATAGAGACTGTGCTTTAAGAAGCAGTACTACTCAACTCTGGATGGATGCTTTTTTCACAATGTCCAGTTATTACTTGATTTATATTCCGTAGGGGTTTCTACAACCTGTTCAATGTCCATCTTCTTTTATGCACAAAGGAAACGTAGTTTTAGAAGCAGAAAAACTCAAACTGAAATCAAAACTACACCACGTGGCTGAACTTAATATTGGTTACTGATTATTCTGCCACTGAAAAGGGCTTCCGAGGCTAGCACTGTCATGTGGGTAGCTTTGCACAAAAACAATTTTCGTCAAGTTGAACTTGGGTGTAGCGATATAATTAGACATCAGAGGTTTTTCACGAAAGTGAGCGCTAACAGAAACACCAGCATGTGTGCAAGTCTCCAAACTTCTCCGAAAAATTTGGAGAGGAGCGCAGAGCAAGAAACCCCACCTCAATGTTCGCATCAGAACAGGATGTCAGATTCACACTAGCAAGCACCACAACCATCGCTTTGATGGAATGAAAGGAGGCAGAGAGTTTGGCTTTTTTCAGCGGCGTTTTCCAGAATCATTAGGTAAAATGGGAACTAATATAAGCAAGGGTCAAGTACAGAATGTTACCTCCCAAAAAGAACAGAAAAGGTTTTAGCAACGGTAGTAGCAGGAAACTCCATAGGTATCAAAATAGAAGCGGGAAAGATCGGTGCTGGGCATAAATACAAGGAAAATTCAGTGAAACAATGAAAATGTGATAAGGTATACTCTTAAAGGAGCCATGAAGAGAAAATACAACTTCGTTTAATTTGAAAGAACTAGGATTCAGTATCTTACTCAGCTCCATTAGAGCCACAAAAGATGCTTTTTAACGAAAAAAAAAGCAAGAAGTATTTAAAAACTTTGAAATTTTGCGCCACAGTGACGTGTTATGAGCAAGAATGACGTCACACGGGCCAACAATAAATCATAATTTTCAGTGCGTTAACTGCACGTTAGCATTCAAGTGATGTGGTGAAATGGAACTAGAGGCCCCTTTAAAGACGTCCAGTCTTGTGTCGTCGCAACAGGTCAGTTAGGCGGCCGCCAATTGCACAAACAAGGTTCCGTGATGTCATAGAAAAGTTGCGGGAAATTGCCTAGGGGGTCGCGACTGCTTCACACGTTTTCTTTCATATCTCCGTTATTTGTTCGAAGATGGCGATGATATTGGTATCATTGTTATCGGGACTAAGCGGTCTTTCTAATAAACCCAACTTGTATTTTGTCTTCATGGCTCCTTTAAGTGACAAGCAACCACGTGCAGAAGCAGCATCTGAAGAATCGTTTCAGTGAGTCACAGAAGACTCTTTTTAAAATTTTTTCAAACTGCAATCCGGTTTAACCAAAGCATCCTGCTGCATCAAACAGCCTGGATTGCCAAAAGCTGATGGTCATGTTGGGTGAGCTTGAGGTTACCCGCGAAGCAGCAAAACTTGCATTCAGTCCTCGCGTTGAGCTTCGCTCTTCAATCCATCGAATGTTCATGGAGAATGCATTTCGGTATGGGTATACACAGTTCTTCAATCTCATGAATATATTCAAAGAGGATTTTTAGACTGGTATGAGCCAGGGTTCAAAGGTTCGCCACAAGAAAATGTTTGTTTAAAAGGTAAGGCGGAGTTAAAGGCCAGGGAAACTTACTGTCTGTCTGCCTGGACGCCTTTCTTGTGCCTGGTGGCACTTCGGACAAGTGTCCAGCGCTAGAGGCCTGAGCACTGCAAAGAATCATTCAATGGGGGCCTTCAGCACAACTGGCATGCTCTGACTGAACCCCGTAAAACAGCACTGCTGCTAACAGCCTCAAAAATTCCCATGTTAGGCAAGCATTAACTAACTACCCTTCTGGTTCTGCAACTATTCACCGAGGCTAAACATTCTGTCTACCGTAATTACTATAAATGCCAGAAATCAGGTTTTATAATGTGTAATAGGATCTAACACCAATAAAAATTTGAAGAAAGAAAAAAACAATTGGGACCCCACTGTGTATTTTTGGCGGTAAGCGTGTGGTGCATTTTTTGCCCTTCCCGACGTAGTTATGCATACACATCAACTTGATGGCTTATTCTGAAGTGGAATAATCCTCCTCCTCAAGCAATGCAATTAACAAACAATACTGCAACAAATGGCTAGCCACGTGACTTACGATGGCCGTTCCGAGTCCTTCCGACCCGACTGAACTGCAATCGAGGGCTCGCAAGACGACCCTTCCGCATGCTCCTCCCAATCAGGACGTCCGGCAGGGTAGTCTTCCTGGTCGGAATCGTGTCCGACCTGCTGAGTGCACTGGTCGGGCAATTCTTCAACCTCACCTTCTTCTTCATCATCATCTGACATGAAAACCTCCTCTCCGACGTCTCCTTCGACGTCGTTGGAATCGTGTTTGCCAACGACACCCTTGTCGCACCACACCTTGGTCGCCTTCCACTTAGCTCTATTCGTGCTTTTTTTGTCTGGCTCTGCGTCGAAACAAACCTTGTCCCCCAGGGTAAAAACGTCCGTCAGGTTCAGGATGCTCTTGGTCAACGCTCGGTCCACAACTCTGCCAAGGAAAAATGCGGAGTCCCTGTTGCCGCGTCCGAATGCGATGAAGCCGTACCCAGGCCTCACTCTGTCAATCGTGCCGCACTGGCTGTACAAATGGCCTTCTTTTCTGGCGGGTTCCGAAACTTCCCTCAGCCGATTCACCTGCGTTGCCTTGAACTGGGCCTTGTGTCCAAACACTTTGCAGGCGTCAACGACCACGCGGTCCCCTTCGCGAAGGCCGGCGGACAACAGATCTTTGCAGCGTTTGTTTTCGAAATGCTGGATATCGAAGTAAATGCTGGTCTCGATTGGGTGGTCCACTTCGATGAAGCCATACACACTAGACACCCTAGAGATCCTACCCTCCACCTCGCACAAGGTGGAGAGATTGTCGGTTGGCGGCAACTCTGTTTCCACTGGTGATGATGGGCGTACGAACACACAATCATTACCGTCTATTGAAAACACCTTGAAGTGTCTTTCCAGGAAACTCCGGACGGCATCATCATCGGCGCCTTGCTTTGGCCGCATTTTATCCGGTAGCTGTTTGAGGAGGGCGGGTAGTTCTCGCACCTTGATTCCCGGGTTGCTTTCGATGAGGTTTTTGAGGCTGGACAGAATGTCTACGCTCTTCATGTCTTCAGGTTCATGAATGGGCTGTTGTCCTTGTTGATTACAACTTGTGGCTCGTGGCAGCTATGTACAAAACTAAGCGGCAGGCTCGAATTTGGGGGTTTAGCCCAGTGGCTTTGCGGGTTGCTAATTACTCTCTGGATGAAGCACTGTGGCCCTCCTTTGGATGAGGTATTCTGGCGCCAGTCAGCTGTCATGACAGCATATCTGGCGTCGAGCTCAACAGGAGATGGCTTCTGACAAGTGGCGTTTAATATCCCGGTACCTGCAACACAAAACTTCTTTTTAGCCTTGGTGGCAATCGTAGTAAAATGAGTAGAAAAAAAGAAAGAAGTCACAAGTAGTACTTGTATATTCTAAATTAATTAAACCAGACGACACAATTCTATTTCGTAGGCTTTACAGATCAGCTTTTTCACGCTATAACAGACATACTTTAGCCAATATGCCAGCTTATGCCACCGATAATTAAATCGATAATGTACCAACTGGCCCATAATTCCGCGTTTTTGTGGAGTTTAATTCCACATGTGACCCGGGTGACCGCCCTCTAGCTCGAGCATTTACAGCCCTTTTCCGTTTTTTTTTTGTTGGTACTTAATCACCGCAGGCCCACCTCCTCGATGTTTTTTTTAGGTGCAGCGCGGATAGGGCAATGTGATACAAATACGCCCGTGGAAACAATTGAGCCGGCCGCTCAAAACAAAGCTACCGCTCCAAAAAAAACGACCATCACTAACGTAGGCTGGGTCACAACGACGCGTTCTAACCTAAAGGAACGCGACGACCGTCCCTCGAAGACGAATAATGCTGCAGTCCGTCATGTGTCGCTCGGATAACACAACCTAAACAAGTAAGAAACACGCGCAGAACTTTCTGGATATTCGTCAACATATGGCAAATGACCACGCGCAATCGAAAGGACACACGGCTCATAGACGCCCACCTTTGCATAGTTTCGCTATTCGAGAAAACCAAGCTTCCCACCTTCGAGAGACTCGTGTTGTGCCTGGCTGCGTGGCCTTGGGTGGATGTCGAGCGGCCTTGCTGTTCTTTCTCTCTCATCCAGGGCGGCGGGAGGCGAATCAGGCGATGGCTGCACCGGTTTGTGATCTCGCAAACGAAACCGGAAGTTGATAATCGGTTGTGCTTGCCAACTTCCGGAAACCGGCAGTGACTCCGAAAAAAGGCTTAGGCCGTTTTACGTGCGGTCAACGTTTCGCGGCAGCGGTGACAACTGCGGCGCTTGACAGCGGCGCAACCACCGATATTTCCCGAACGATGTTGTTCCTTGCTACAATGTTGTCCTTCTTGCTAGAAACGGCGTTCCAGTATAGCCTTTTCCTCCCGCTCGACCTGTGGACGAAGCACGCGATCAGATCTCACGGGTGAGACGCGATTTTTTCTCACTCAACTTGGACTCGTTTTGCGAAACAAAACAAATGCCGAGAAATTCAGGCGATGTAATTGTAAAAGACTATTCTGAATGTTATTTCAGTTTTTTATATGAGTGGTTATTGACGAAAGTGTGGCCTGCAGGCGTCTAAAAACGGCGCTGCTGCAGTTTACGCGCGAACAGCAACGAGCACAAACTTTTTCATCGTGGCTTTCAAACTTTTGGCACCTGTTTAAAAACAGCGATGTTAGCTATTTGTTAGCGATGTTAGGTCAGTGTTAGCTAGCTTTCTTCAACTCCATAGCGGCTCTTCCGCCGTCGTCGGGTGAACCGAGTTTCAGCGCGAAACCCGCTGGCATCATCGAAAACGCGTCAGCAAAGAGCCGGCGTTAAATCAAACAAATCTTCTCAGTGTTAAGTTACAGCCAATCCAGTGGCATCTGAGAATGGTCGCGTATATGGCGCATGAACTGTAAACGCTCACGCCGCGCGCGCCGGTTATCTGTAGCGCAGCGCGTGCAGCCACCGATAAGATGTAGCTGATTGAGGGGAACGTTATCTCACACTGTTTGTATTGCCAGTGGCTCTCGGCAAAGGTGCCACTCCGCTCCCCCCATTCGGGCTCGTGCGTGGGACGATGTTCCACACTTCAGTTCAATAATTCTTTGTACGCTAAACCGACTCTTGGCAACTGTAAACGCTTCATTTTCCATTGCATCTTTCTGACTACCTTTAAACAACCATGTAGTGAAGGGACCCACCTATGTTATGCTGGACCTTTTATCAGAGCTAGCCCAGTAAGACTGTTCTCTATCCTGCACTGCACTGCATGCTTTGCAAGCAGTTGGATGAACTCCACGTCACGAAGGCTATTAAAATAGTCTACCGAAAAGCTGTTTTGAATATCACCAGAATGGGTCTAGTTTTTTTTTTCCATTTCAGGGGACTGCGCGGACATATGATTTTCAGCAGTTTAGCGTGATGTGCTGCGTATGTTTTTTGGCGTTCATTCTGCATAACCACTTGCTGCACTTTTGTGGCTCTATATGTGCACATTGCAGCGTTCATTTGTTTTCGTGTATTGGCTTAGTAATACTCACCGTCTCTGTTCAGTCAATCGTGTTCTGTTGCATGTCACCACAATGTGAGGTGACCATCCCCTCTTTGACACGTTGCCTGAAATGGCAACGAGACATAAAATGAATTGCAAAGACTGTTTGCTCGTGCAATGCTCCCAAACCAGTGCATGCAGGGCAGTTCTGGTGTGATGCAGATCTTTATTTAAACACGGTAGTAGGCTCAAGAAGAGATGCTAAAGATAAAAAAAATAAAAGGTGGGATTACTAGGGCTTGAACTCAAGACGTAAGTGCTAGAAGCCGCGATGCTACCTGCTGAGGCACATTAGGCGAACATCCAGCTCGTATTAGCGGTTGATGGAGAAGATTGCTGCAGGGTTCAGAGGTAACCCCAGAGGATGCTGTGGGTGCAGAGCAGGAAGTGCGCCACCTGTGCTGACTTGGAAATGGAGTCTGCTTCACCCGTGTCCCAGTGTGCTTTCTCTCCCTGCCCACGACGCAGGTCCGTGTCGGAGCGGCTGCACATCTGGCGCTCGGAGGCGCAGGTTCTGGCGGTGATGTCGGTGGGGCTGGGGCTGTGGCGGCTGCGGGTGCCGTGGCTCCTGGTGCTGCTGGCCGGGGCCGCCCACTGCTCGGGCCGCGGCTGGAGTCCCAGCCGCGCCCTGGAGGCGGCTGTGGCCAAGGTGTTCACCCTCTGGTTCGACTGCATGGAGGGTATCGGGGCGGCCGTCGACAGCGGCCTTCGCAAGGTGTGTGGTGGGATCTGCCTCCCCCCCCCCCCCCCTATCTCTCTCTCTCTCTCTCTCTCTCTCTCTCTCTCTCTCTCTCTCTCTCTCTCTCTCATTATACTCAGAAAGAAAGGCCAGCAGTCTACAATGCCAAAGGGGGCATAGGGGAATGGTTAGGCTTTTTTTTTTTTACTGCGGTTATTCAAGTTAACATTTTTAAATTTTCGTAAGAAAGAAAGAAAAAAAGAGAAACGCGCGTCCAGAGTGGGGGCCAATCCCGCGCCTTCTAATACGATCTCGGATGCCTTGCCAATCGGTGTGCCTCACTGCGGTGCGACTCGTTGCCTGTGAAGCGTTGGCGCGTTGAACACTACAATCAGTCAACACCGTACCTTTCACCACACTTACCAACATGCGAGTTCGTGCTAGTTGGTAATCCATTGTACAAATTTAAAGCGCAAAATTCGGACAGGGGATGAACGGGACAAGAGCAGTTGTCCTTGTCCCGTTCATACCCCGTCTGAATTTTTGCGCTTTAAATTAGTACTTTCACCACAGAAGCAGCAGTGAATCAAAGTTGGAAATGAGGGCCCGTCTGAATGAACACAGAAGGAAAAGCCACTAGTCAAGAATACCAAAGAGGGCATAGGGAAACGAGTTCACCTGTTTTCTGTGTTGAAGTGTGTTTGCCTTTTTTTTTTTTTTTTTTTTTAATACAAGCAAACGTGCTGCCCGGCTGGGAAGCAGTGGTGTGCATCTGACGGTTCTTAGGTTCATTCTCTCTTCCACATCACCTTCCCTGGCACCTTGTTCATTTCCCTTCCTCCGCCCCCAAGGACACTGCAGTAGTTTCATAAATCTACACTGGGGGGCCACATCTTGCATTGAGAACAAAGTAGCTGTGTACGTGTAAGGGTCGGTGAAACCACCCACATTCTTTGCTCTTGACGAAGTAGGCTTGGCGCTTGCAGTGCTGCAGAGGCTGGTGAAGATTTTGCGTAATGAGGCTGCGGCAGTTTCCTCCTGCTCATTCATCCCCCTCTACATTACCTGATGCAGCACTGATAGAATCAAGCGCAGGAAAGTTTGGGTTACACCTTGTGGGCGTGTGCAAATTGTGGTTGTCTGGTCTTGCAACTGCAGTCGATGGTCACAACTCCGTTCTCTCCCTCTCTCTCTCTCTCTCTGTCCGAACAGGTGTTTCCCCAGCACTGGAAGATGGAGCAAACCGCCAGGGCCGCACTCATCACGACACGGGAGTTCGCCGTCGCCAGCGCCGTGGCTGCTGCCCGATTTGTGCGTCGCCTGTGGTGCGCCTTGGTTCGTTGGGGCCAAGAGCTGTGGGAGGCGTACCTTCACCACGCGGATGCCATTAGCGTGCCGCCGGAGGCTAGAGGCGCTCCGCCGCGCATCGCCAGGAGGGCGACGTTCTCCGGCGTGGTGGACCGTATGGAGGTCGCAGACCGCATTCCGCCGGAGCGGTGACCGCTGCCGCTCCCGGCAGTGTGGCCTGCATGGACAGCTTAGTCTGCCAAGGGCCCCCCACTCCACTCACGTGACTCGAGAAGTGTTGTCGCATCAGGACTGCATCGTGAAGACGTTACCGTGTCGCGCGATCAAGTGACGGCAGTTCGTAATCTACCATTGATGGATTTCAAGTGGCCGCAAGGTCGCACCGTGGCGCATTTGTCCGTTGGCAGTTGACAGCCAAAATCGGATCGGACTGTTCCCATTTGCAGACAACTTTGGGTTGGCAAAGTGAGACGGGAAAGAATTTCTTGTCTACAGAGTTGCTAGCTGGTTGCTAGTCACTTCCTGCATTGTATATGCGAGTTTCATTGTCATGTTGTATGGTAAGAGGCAGTGGCCGTATGCAGTTATAGTAAGAGCTGCAATCGATTCGTTCTTGCATAGACGTCATGTTGCTGGCAGGATGTCAGTCTGAAGTTCTGTGATTGCGTTTGCTCAGTGTTTGATGTTAATGTCAGGCTGATTTCGTTCTATATGCATTGCAATTGTTCTGGGTTTGAGTGTACGCCTGTTTTCATAAGGTAGTTGTAGTTTTTGTTGTCTCGACAAGTTGTTTCGAGTGAGAGAAACTTGCATATAAATATATACGTGTACAGCCCAAACATTAACATCATAAAGTTCCGAGTGCTTTGCGCCATGATGTGTGTGCGATTGGTCATTGAAATTGTGTGTTTAATATTACGATCTGTACAAAATTTTTATTCTCATACATAATAAACGTGACTCATTTGGATCACTGTTGGTCTTTCTGCGTGCTCTGCAAGTTACAGTTGTTTTGATTCTTTTAAATGCAGAGCATTTCTTTAACCGTTCTTGGCGTCCGTAGTTGTCCGCATCGCTCGCCTCGACATGCCCGGCTCAGACGTTTCGCTATCGGCGCGATCAACATTCGATAGCGCGCCCAGGCACGTTTCAAGGACACTCTCTCCCCTCTCTCGTACTCAACGTGCGCCGAGGCTGCCAATTTTACTGCTGACGAGCGCTCTCTCGTCAGCAGTTGCCACAAGTGCAACAACATTAACGTAACGCAAACTACTTAACGTCGTGCGCCCCCAGAAATGCTCTGCATTTGATCGTGCCCCTCGGGGATGTTTCACTGCGTCGCCATGCGAACAGTTTGCCACGCTTTAGTTTCAGTTCCGCATCTCCCCGCTGCGGCCGTGGAGAGAAGGCGGCCGGCCGCGACTCTCGCCACCGCGGCGCTGTGGTTGCGAGTTGCGCTAGGAAAGCGAGCGTCGTCTGCTAGCGGGGAGCGGAACGCGTTCCGCTCGGCATCTCTGGTCTTCGCCACTTCTGGCTGCGCACTGCAAAAAAAATAACTTTCTTTTTTCAGCATGTAATCTGTGCTGCAATAGGGTTACAACTATGTGCCGATAACTGTTTTGCAATGTACTGCTGCCCGCTCAAGGATATTCTTTTATCTTGCCCGCATGAAATGACAGAGCCACTTTGCTTTGATAGTGGTGTGAGACACTCTAATTTATAAATGAGCTACACTATACCAAAGCACAGTGACGGTACTATTAACCGTAAGTTGCCGTGTATATCTCGTCTGTGAAGTACCGTGCATTGAGGACGAGAGCAACGTCTTTCCAGGGCCCGTTTGCTCGAACGCGATAAGTGTGGGAATAAGTTCTCAACTACAACTTTAGCGATGTCTCGGCAATAAGTCGTTTGCCCGAAACTGATACAAACGCTCGGTTAAGGTAGCGTTTCCGTCGGGTTTTCTGGCAATCGGCTTATTTATCGTTGCCGACTTCAACTTATTGGCGTCTTATTCGTTAGCGGGAACTTATGCGTACGGGCAAACGGGCCCAGGTGCGGTGTACGAGCTGGTAGAAAATGTAACAATGACAGCAGTCTCTTTTACTGTGTGGGATGTTAATCTAACCGGATAGGTTCTCGACAGGAAGCTTCCCTGAGTTAAGATTTGGAAGAGAAGGGTGCAGTTACGAGGGACTCGTGTAAGTGGAAGTCCTGTGGTTCGAGTGATTTCATACCAGGCAGCCGTTGCAACAGCAGCCCCTGATTGCATGGGAGAAGGGAGCACCACAAGTGCAGAGAAGAAATGGCTGACCCATCTGAGTTATGCAGCCCAGGATCAGTGCACAATTGGCAGTGTATGTGCAATGTATAGATGAGACCATCGGATTGTAAGTGCCAAGCAGGTGTACAATAGAATGAAGGTATCGGGAAGACTGGTCTTGGCATGGGGCGAAAGCTTGATGGCGAACTGCTGGCTGCAGGCTTGGAAGTGTCAGTACTATTTTTGGTGTAGTTTCGGGGACACACCAGTCTCAACAGACTGGGGACGTATTGCTCGGTGTTCACTTGCAATGCTGTGTGGTTCCACAACTGTGCGTTTTGCATAAAGCCGGTTTCCTATCGCGAAAAGGCCACATCGGTTTCTGTTAGCCATGTGGAAAGGACTGCAAATGTACTTGTGGTATAATGAGGTGAGTATTCTTTCCTGTATGGTGGGTTAGCCCAGAGCTACGTATAAAGGCATAGGTTGGCGAGGATGATACGGCGGCTGGTGATTACAGATTAAAGCTTAAAAAATTCGGACTTTAGCTCATCTTGCTTCAGGATTGGTCAAATGGCCCGCGCTATGGTCAAATAAAAGAAAAGCACCCAAGTGACTGACGCATTTGTGAGGTTATACACAGCGTCGTTGCTCTCTACGGTAGTGAAGAAAACAAAAACAAAAGTGAACAATAGGAAAAGGAAACTGAATTATTGGTTTGGGCGCAGAATGGTTTTCTCCTCATCAAGAACTGCCGCTTGGTAACCTTCAAAATTACGCCTGCCTGTTCACACGGTTGCCGTCGCTATAACTGCCCGAGTCCCAACTACCTACAAAATAACATTGCTCACTCTAAAAATCGAAAATATTGCGGAGCAAAGTTTTTCGCTGCTTTTTTTCTAGCCCACTTGCGTCTGAGCCTTACTCAGCGGCTCTGTTCCCGCTCGCTCCCATTCAAAGCATGCTTTGGCAAGTGCGGAAATCGCTAAGCGACGGGTGATTCATTTCGGCATCGTTCGCTGCGTCCAACAGAAGTGCGGCAGTGCGTCAGAGTGAGCAGGCCTGCAGACGCAGGATGGATGCGGATCATTCTGTTCGCTCCCTGCCCCGACTACGAGCGTCTTGACACCACTTCAGCGTGCGGCTGTGTTTTATCCTCTGAGTCGCCTCAACGAGAACCACATCTACCATGGTAAGCGACGGAGTTGGTTTACACTGGCACAGCCGTGCCGCGTTGTATCACGGCTGTCGCACGTCGGTTCCACTTATATTCCGAACCATTTTACTCAACAAACACGACATTCAGTGCGTAGCGCATTCTTTGTTTTCTTACTGCGACGCTGGGCAGTTGTTGGAAGGCCATGTTCGGCGCCCTGGTGCGCTGATTCACCTTCGCAGGCGTCACCATTGCGTCACCGACGAGCAGCGGACTGGCAGCGCGTCAAACTGTCCGCGGCTCATCAGCTGACTGCCTGTGCAGCTGAGCTGACGCGCGCTTTTGTTTTGGCTAGGAACCGCCGAGTTTTGCTCCGATAACTATGCGCGCAAGCGCTTTTTCTGGCATTTGAGTTTGCTTATTTATCAGTCATTTGCGATAACCAACGACGATCGGTAACGGGTGGTTTAAGCGATGCTGGCATCGCTGGAAATGGCTGTTGTAAAAATCTGTTACACTTCAAAACAAAAGCGCAAAAAAAAAAAAAAAAACGAGCTCACAAAGAGGAAGGGATAAGAGGTCCACGATGGGATATCTTCACATGTGGCTTTGTGTTCCAACCACAAGTGCTCTTGTCAACGAACTCTATCGTTTATTGTGCTCGTGTGACCTCGAATTCCGGTGTGGGTGGAAAGGGAATCGACCCCCGGGGGGCTAGCGCACTATGGCTTGGAACGCTCGTGTAGCTGTGATATTATGAGGTGCCACGCCCCATCAACTGTCAACTTCTGAAAGCGCGTTTGCTCAGTTGCCCGAACGTTGCTTCGTGCCAGCCTGCACGACAGACAGTCTAGGGAACTGCGAGTTCAAAAAACCAAATCAAGTTTTATTTACAGATAAAGCTGGGTGGTTTCCTGGGCAAAAGCTGCATAAGCAGCTTGATGGAGCCCAAGAAACCACTACAAGGCTCAGCGACGGGCATAATCACAAAAATGCAAGTTTACACTTAAACACGGCAAAATAGCATTGCAACAATAAAACAAAGAAAAGGTTCACACATTTTCAAAAAATCACAATACTTCACAAAAGCACACTAAACACCAAGAACAAGATGAGAATACCATTTCCTGGAGGTATGTACACAGAGTATGTACACAGCAAATACAACAATTCTGAAATTAAGGAAACAGAAGTCATCAAAAGTAGTCATACCACAAATCTGAAAAATACTGTCGAAGTTGACAGCAGTAGTATAATTCATGACTTTTTTATTTCAAAGTGGGGAGAATCTTTTGTGCAGTTTCAGCCTCTCCGTGTAAGTGCTGATAATGATGCGCTATTTGGTAACTTGACATATGATGCGGGAAACAAGAACGAAGGTTTTCGTGCTTGTTTTGTTCTTTTTTTTTTTACCTGCAATTGACAGGACACTGTAACAAAATGCCTGTTTGATTCAAGCTTTTAACTGACTGATGCTATGGATGTATTGGGGCTGTGGTCGCACTGAGCAGGGCAACCGGATTTCGGGGGTTGCGCCAGTTGTTCTGGAAGTGACATCCACAAAGCTGGTTAAATCAGTGCACTGAAATTTCAAGCTGCATAAACGTGCAGTGAGGAAGTCAGTTCAGGGAGCTCTCAAATCAAATAGTTCTAAGAGACAGCTATCATCTCCTTAATATTTGTCCACTGCAGTGCTTTTTTATATGTCTAAGGTCTGACCAGTGCAAGACCAGGCGAAAGCACGCAAGAAGGCACAAAAACTTTCTTTGCAACCTATCTCTCGTTCTGCATATTTTATCTGACGTTACGTGGGTGAAAAGGCCTCTTTTTGTCCACCCCCACCCGCTCACATGTTTGCGCTATGTTTGTCTGTACTACCTTTTTGTTGGGTCTTCGTGTCCGGTCCTATCTGCTTTTCTCGAAAACATGTCACTTTACTATCCGACATTCCTATCACAAAGCTTGCTTGGCTTCTTGCTGTCCTAACGTTGTTTCAGAGGTGTTTGCCTATTGACTCAGATATCTAGGAAACAAAAACGTTAAAGCCTGCAGACTGTGTAGCAACGCATTTCGTGTTAAATTATTTAGGCCACCGAACGCGCAGGGTGTGTTCTGCAAACAGGCAGATATGCCTATCTGTTGCTGCCAAGTCGAGTTTCACCGATAAGCCCTGCAGTCGGTGAAGTGAAACAATCTTGTGTCACAAGTATTTGGAATGTTTTTGTGTGTGTGTGTGTGTCATCAAACATGCAATGGCTCAGGTGGTGGGAGGTTGGCTTAGTCAAGCTCGGTACACCATTCCAGGTAGGCCTGCATACATTGCGACACAAACTTGTTGACAGATGATAAAATCATTGCATCAGTCCTTCCGTGTACAACTGTAGCGCTTGTGTGGGGTGAAGATAGGCAAAGTTGCCGATGTTGGATTTCTGGAAATGCCACGCCAGTCCTCTTTGGTTTACAAAATTCTCGAACAGTCGTAGCACTCCTCTAAAATAGGAATACCTGAGGCAGCAAACGTGCAAAAAATAAATGCTAGATCTGTGTGTATAGGACTAGTAGGACTTTTTTGACCCCACTCCTTGCAACATGAAATATAAACTCAGAAATGAATAAATTTGAATTTGAAGCAAACACAGCCCTGAAGTGAGCCATTTGCCATTCACGGACAATTCTCTGGCAGGAAGCATACCTTTAGGATACACGTGAAAAATGCCTTGTGGATTGGATGGTTCTTAGTGGCTGCCAATTGGAGAGGCCCAGTTTGCATTGATCTGTTTAGGCCACAAAAGTCTTCCCAGTCGTGTAACGATTGGTGTTTCCATCCTAAGGACATTGCTGGTCTCAGTATCCTAAGTATTAAAGGGGAACGTGGAACGGCTGGCCGTGAGCTCGAGTACACTTATATCATAAGTACGGACATTTTGAAAGTTTATCAGTTATATCGGTTTAAAGGCAGTAGACGTTCATAAATTTGCTCTCCTGGGCCAACTTTCAGCTTCGACAAGGCCTAAGAGTTGAGCAATTTTTCACATTTAGAGTTTTCATGGCCAAAGCGTTCAATGTTTATTGCTTAAGTCCCCGGAGTAAGCACAGCTGCAGCAGCTGACTTTGGCGCTGGCGGCAAAGATGCGAGGAAAGTGTGGTTAAAGTTGACCGCACTCTCTCTCTCTCTCTCTCTTTCCCTGCCTGCACGGGTGTGCAGCCCCTGAGCAGTGCGGACGCTGGTGGGGGCGTGCGGAAGATGCTGCGGTCGGCGCTGTCCCGCTGCTGCTCCCTGTCGCGGCTGCTGACGGTGCTGGACGTGCTGCTGCTGCTGGTGGCCGTGGTGTTCCAGGGGTCCACCCTGGACTTCTACCTCATCCAGCACAACCAGGGCTCCGTTGCCTGGTACTTCTGGTTCCTGGCCGACTTTTTGGTCCTCATCGGCATCATGTCCGCCGTGTTCCTCGCGCGGCGGCACTTTCGCCGCCAGGCACCCTCCCCGGTGGGTGGGCAGACACCCGCTGTCTCGCTTTCTCGGAGATCTGTGGGAAGAATGCATTTAGCTAAAAAGCAATAATGCTAGTTATGCCTAACTAATGTAGGCTCTTCACCTGGCACCAAACCTCCTGACCAGTAACTTGCTCCTGTGGCTAAGGCATTGCGCTGCTGAGCCCAAGGACGTGGATTTGATTCCCAGCCGTGGTGGTTGCTTCTCAGATGGAGGCAGAAAGTGAAAACGTCGATATGCTGAGGTTTTGGCGCACGTTATAGATACCCAGGCGGTCAAAATTATCAGGAGCCGTCTACCATGGCACACCTCATAACCCAGGTGTAGCTTCGGCACATACAACCCCCCAAAATTTCGAACTCCTCAGATTGTGAGACGTGGGGTTCAGACAAGTGAGTTACGGCCACGCGCTTCCTAGGTTTGATTCAACGTAGAAGCAAAAGGTTGCCCGTCGCTATGGTTCCCAACTGCTGCATTAACACCATGCGTGTGGGGGTGGTAGGGGTATGCGAACCTCCACTGTTCCTTTTGCTTGCACCTGTTTGTTGATCTAAGTCTTCCATGGCACGCAGGACCAGCCAGACGATGCTACGCCAGAGCCTGAGCCTCCGCATCGCCTTTTCGGCCGCTTCCCGCTCTGCTACGCCTCCTGGCTGCTCTACTCGCTGCTGCTGGTCTCCAAGGTGGTGCTGCTCTTTCGGATGGACATCGCACAGGTCCTCAAAGGTGAAATAGACAGTTGGGCTAGTTGGTGTTGGTACTTCGTAAAGTACCGCTTGAAACAGGACGAAAACAGAGAAGACACATCGAATAGCGCCGTTGTGCGCGTCTTCTCGGCTGCTTTCGTCTTGTTTCAAGCGCTACTTTATAACCCTCAAAGGTACACAGGAAGTCTAGAAAACTGCATGTTTGTACGCAAATGGCATTAGGGGGAAAAAAACGGTTGGGTAAGTGCAGGCTGGTCGGTAAAATCCACCAAGCAGCGCACTGTTGGCCAGAGGCTGTAATACAATATCATCATCATCATCATCAGTTTAAAAGCACTCCCATTCGGCAATGTCCCAATGGATCCTTTGCCCTGGAATCTTCTCGTCTCAATCCTCCGCAGAGGGTTTTCTCTTCTTCCCTCTCTTGTCGGCCCATCCGTGGGTGGCCGTTCCATTGCTTGGGTGGTCCAGCTGTTAGACTTCTGAATTGCACACCTGGCACATGTCCCCTTCTTTCTCGCAATATGAGCCATGATCTCTCCTACCTGAGTTGCTTCTCTAATCCATGGCTCATGTTGTTTCCATGGCCGTTTGAGCCTGCCTTCAGCTTTCCTTCGAGTATGATGTCTCTGTCATTCAGCATGCGCTCTGTCTCCTTCTTTTTCCCATTGGCCATTTCCTTATGAATTGCTCAACTATCCCCCTACCGTTCAACAAGGATGCTGGGGTCACACTTTATGGATGAGAGAACAACAGTGTGGATTAGGGAGCAAAGTCAACTGGATGACATTCTAATTCAAACAAAGGGTAGGAAATGGGGTTGGGCAGGCTGTGTAATGGGCATGAGGAACAACAGGGGAACCATCTGCTTAATAACAAAACGTTCGCCAAGGGACAGTAATGGAACTGGGGGAAGACCAAGTTTTGGACGGAGGGATGGACTCGGAAAATTTGAGTGCAAGGAATGGGCTTGGCCAACCAGCGATAGGAGCCACTGGAAATAGTTGGGTAAGACCTCTGTCCTGCAGTGGACCCACACAAGATGACGATGATATTGTCACGAGAAGGAAAAGAAGTACCAAGTGCCACATAGTGCCACGTTCCCCCACCACTGCCGCCGGCGAAGAAGGAATGGGCAGCTTGCAGCATGGCTGGGACTGTTATGGCCGCTTGAACGTAGGTTGTCTATCTTGTAAGATTTTCTATCGATTGGACGCACTCTCAGAAATCTTTCACGCTTCTCTCAACTTTCTTTGGGAAGGTATGGTCTTTACCATACTTTCTTTACGAAGGTATGGTGAAGACCATACCTTCCTAAAGAAAGTTGAGAGAAGCGTGAGAGATTTCTGAGAGTGCGTCCAATTGATCGCCAAGCCTTCAAAGACCCAAACTGCAAACAAAAAATGAACTAATGCGACAATTTTTTGCACACTAAGTAAACACACCTACAAACGATCTAAATGTATACTGGTATACGTGGTTCGTGAGATAAAGGTATTTACTCACAAAGATAAAGGCTATTGTACTCCTTCTTCGTGATCTGGCACAATGGAAGCTTGGTTTCACGCACGCACGCCGTGTGTCCAGAGTTCTTATCAAATATTTTCAGTTGATGAAGTGGTCTATGGGGAAATGCATTAGTTTTTGGACAGGACACCATCGGTCTCTCTAAGAAAGCTTTCGCTTTAATACATTGCATCATTCTCGGCCATGGTTCGTCTCATCTCTTCTGCCACCCCGTAGCAATACGAGCTGTGTCACAGTCAAGGTGGTGGTGGTGGTGGTAATGACGAGGTGCACCTGTTCTGTTCCGTCGGTGCGTGTCGCAGAGGACGAGGTGTACGGGCTGCAGTTCCTGAAGGCGGTGGTGGCGGTGGCGGCGCTGGTGTTCCTCCTGCTGGTGGAGAGCCACAGCGAAGCGGCGGCTGACTCGGAGCAGCGCACCTACCTGCACTCGCTGTGCACGGGCACCACCTTCGAGGTGCTGGACAGCGTCACCTTCCTGGGCCTGCTGTTGCCCGCCGAGACCCACCTGACGCTCACCTACCCCTTGGAGAACGCCGTGCTGGCCCTGGTCTGCGTCAACTTCCTCCTCCCCAGTGAGTCGCTCCCCCTCTCTCGACGAGGACGCCGTGGACAGGCCGGGGGACAACAGGTGGACCCTCCGAATAACTGAATGGCTGTGCCAACAGGCTGGGTGGGACAGAGCGGAAGGCAGGGGAGTCGGCGGAAAGATGAGGCGAGGAAATTTAAGGAAGAGGAATGGATAAGGAACCTTGTTGCTGTTGCGGGCACCAGCAGGAGGCTGGTGACGATGAAGGGCGTACCAAGCACTATTTGGTCTGCTGCAGTTTTCGTTTTTTTTTTTCCTGTGTTCACTACGCAACAAGAGGCTTCTCACTCGCTGCTCAAGCAGTGGCTGCGAATATGTTGAGGAAGTGATGGGTGACTACGTACCTGCCAACTCTTCGAATTTCCCGTAAAATGTACGAATTTCAACCTGTGTTACGAATCTTGCCTGAAATTTTACGGATTTTCGAAAAAAGGTGGGGGCATCAATTAAAACGACACTGTGGTACCTTGCGTTGCCACGAGAAGGCAATTTGTACTTTTGTTATCATCATCAACAGAAGCTGCAACTTCTGTCTTCTTCTTGGGGTGGGCTACGCATTCATATACAGAACCCGCTACCACCTCGGCAAGCCTGTTTATAGGGGTGGTGTACATTTCAGCCTAATCCCAACTCCCCCGTTTTAGTCCCACCCTGTTCATACTCTCTCGTGTTCTTGCCCCCTTCTTGAAATCCCCCTTTCAGAACGACGTACACGCTAGAATGACCATCCAGAATTACTGTACCTTCCCTCTTTTTCCTGGCAGGCTTGAAGCCGCGAGACTACTACCACGTGTTTTGAAATCGTACACGTGAGAATTTCCATTTTTTGTGCCATTACAGAAAGGAGAAAAGTTTGGATTTTGCACCACATGTGCCTGTGATGTGAACCTTTCACTTGGTGCCAAGTCTGACATCAAGGTGCACATCGCTTTGAAAAACCAAAAGCACCACAGATGCGTGTGAGCCTCGGACAATGAGCCAAGCCTGACAGGATTTGTGTGCAGTAATAGCGATTTCAGCACGATTCATACAGAATGCCTCTGCATGGTGTGCTTTGCCGAACCCAGAATGTTAATCCTTTTAAACTTAAAAAAATGAGATTGTGCTACACCCCCCCTGCCCCCCCTCCCTCCCCTTCTGTCTGTGGGTTTTACGAATTTCCAAGTCACCGGGTTGGCAGGTATGGGTGACCATCACAGTGAAGGGGGAGAGCAGGGTGTCGACACAATGTGTGTTGCAATTGATTGGCTCTCATGCCTGAGACTATCAATGTGGCCGTTTCAAGAGTGTAAATCAGGGTGCCTGGCTTTCTCGCAAAGCTTTGGTGCTGCGCAAGCTAGCCAACTTAGAGCAGAAAATCGATAAATAGCCACAAAAGAAGCCAGCGACAGTGTCGTTCGGATCTATTCTTCCGACCGTCCTTGTCCTTATCCCCCCTCCTGCCCCTCTCCTCTGCGCAGCCCTGGCCCTGTTCAAGTTGAGCCAGTGCGAGTTTGGGCAGCTGCCGCGGCCCCTGGGCCTGAAGCTGCTGTACAAGCTGCTGCACATGTGCCTTATCAACGTCCCCTACCTGGGCATCCGCATCTACCTGTGGAGCTTCATGGGCCGCGACGTCTCCCTCTTCCTGGTCAAGAACATCCTGGGCATCTACTCCACCCTGCGCACCCTCCTGCCCGAGGTCCGCCTCTACTTCTTCCTGCTGTCCAGCAGCCGCCGCAACCACACTTGCATCGCCACCGACCCGCTCGAGCTCAAGGTCATCTACGGCAACCGGGAGGACCACCGCCACGACGACGACGACCGGCCGCCGAGCCCTTCCGCGCCACGGAACGCCCTCTAGCACTGCCTCGGGGCGGCGGTGAAAAAAGCGCCCCTGCGGGTCGTGCGAATTCTCGGCCGTGTGAGAGAGCCGCTGCTTTAGCGTGACGCTTTTTGAAAGAAAATGGGGCTTTGCTGCACTGTTTGTGGAGCTGCAGTGCTCAGCGTTGAGCCTGACAGAGTTTCTCTCCGGTGTGCGATGCCTAGTGATCTGAGGAAGGTGGCCGATGAACCGATTGAGCCGCTTCATTGCGCCGAGTACTCCAGAACTTGGATTTAGTAGTGCCAGCCTAAGCCTAAACGGTCGCACGTGCTGCAAAAGGTTTGTGCTGCTGAGTTGACACCGTCGACAGCTTTGTTTACGAGGGAACGCTGCGAGGAAGTGTAGCTGCATACTTCCAGCGACATTTCCCACACAAAGGAAGGAACGGCGCTCGAACAGTGTCCGCTTGTGATTTCCCCGCATGCATTCCTCCTCCTTACTCAGTGACTGCCGAGGGTGGCATTGATGATGCCCCGAGCGGTGTTCACTTACCAGCGGACTACACCCTGGACCACTTCTGTGACACCACTTGAGAGGTGTGTGGGTGGTGTCGTCTGTGGGACGACTTAGAAAGCACTCTGTGTTTTGAAGCAGCTACATACCGCTCCGCATTGATGCATGGCACTCTGTCCATTTCGCTGATACGGAGGAGCGTGGTATGCGAAACTTTGCTCACCCACTTGAGCTCAAGGTTATCATCTATGATGAAAGAGACTGTCATGGTTGTATTTGCATCATCTGGTTCTTGCATCCGAAATTGCACTGTGGACATTGGGTGGCACTAAAAAAGCCTTGGGACTTTTTCTATTGTTGAGCCCACCACTACACTTTGGTGTGTGTGAACAAAGTAGTACCTGTGCCACTGTTTTGGATTCTACGGGCCTTGTAGCCACCAGTGATGTTTGCAGTGGGCAGTGTTTTGATCTGACGTGGGTGTTGACCGTACGAGATTCGATTATTCTCGATGAATGCATTTTGGCAGCATTTCGGGCAGCTCGGAACACTCTTTCAGTGCTGCGTATTTAAATGGACAGTGCGCAAGCAGTGAACTCAACGCTCTCAATTGCAGCTGCTGCAAGCGCAAGCATTGGTCAGCGGGCGGCTTGATCTTTCACGTGTTCTGTGAAGCTCGTGCATTGCCGAAACTGCGCTATTCTCAAATTGCCCTTCGTTGCGATGCTGTCGAGGTTGCCAAATAACAAGAGCTTTAAGCGAGACGCTCAACTGCTTCACGCCGTATGTTGCCAATAACGACGGCGTTTTGATGCGAAGGCCGTGTGTGTGAAGCTTCAACGTTGCATTCCAAAGAAGTCACCGTAGGCTCGTTAACGATGTAATCATCCAGTAGTTCTCACTCTGCACGTTTGGCAGCGTTTACCTGTAAGCATGCTGAAGTCAGGCTCTGTTTTTGTATTACATGTTCTTGCGCAGTGTTACAATGAGATCACGAAAGCCCAACTCAACTACGAGGACAATGTAGCCCACGATCAATCTCGTCACGATGTTTTGTTCAACCCTCGTGTGGGGCTGCCCAGCTGAATTCCTTTGCCACTTACAAAAAGACTGCTAGTATTGCTGGAAGATTGACTCGAACGTGACTGACTTGTTTCTAGTTAGACGTCACCTTGACGAGGTTGATGACTGCTGCTTGAGAGTGTTGGACGACATGCTTTCGTGTTGCACCCAGCGTTGCTGGAAGAGGTTGTTGCCTGAATAGTATTGTATTGCGTAAGTGAAAGCTGGCTTACCTGTTTTGGGCAGACAACTGATTTCGCCATCTCACTTAATGTAAGCCAGTCGAGATTAGGATTTTATGTACGTGTTTGTCTTAGCGACGCAGTTCACTTTAGCCAGACCTGTGGCTTCTTGCCTTTCGCGCAGGCGTTGACATTTCCATGTTACGTGTTTTCACAAGTTCAAATGGCAAGAGGTGTTACAGCTGTCTTGTAGCATGCACAAGAGTTCTCTTTATTGCACACATCCGCGTCCTCATCTAGTTGTAATCTAGTAGTGCACGTAAAGCCAGGTTTTGGCATGAAATGGTGAAGAAGGGTGCAGTTTGTTTTTGAAGGGTAATACGTACATAGACTGTGCACAGAAGAAAAAAAGGCATCACGAGTGATAGCCATTGCTCGATGTCTAAATTATGATTAAATAATCATCACTCATAATCTTCGCGAGCTAGTTCACCTTTCCCATGCCGTTAAAATTTTTGTGGTCAAGTTGGTGAAGCTGAAGCTGCTAGAATTAAGATACTCAGCTTAGCTTGGCATGCAGATTACTAGACCAAATTACCCTGTGGTTGGACGACCCGGCTGTTTGCTGGGCCGTTTTCTGTCCTGTGAAACCTATGTTGATCAGACTTTATGGATTCAACGTTTCACTGGATCACTGCAACAGCTGTGCTTAATTTAACACCGTGAAAATCTTTTAAAAGTCAAGTTTTGGGCAGTGACCCTTTTGATGTTCTTTCTCTTGCTTTTATAACTGTTTAAGTCCTAGAAAGATCCACGAAAATGTGTCACCTATAAACCTCGGTCATAAGAGAGCTTAAGAGAAGGTGGGTTGAAAATGATTCCATGAAGGCAATATTTTAACAGGCTCAGCGGTGTTTACTTTAAGGTACGGCACTTTCGTTTCCCTCTGAGCTAATCTGGAAGGGCCTTATTCTGACCCTCCAAACAATGGGCAATGCTGTAAAAAACTGGCCCGAGTTATGAAACACTCTGGACAGATTTCACTTATTTGCACCTGTTGTGCAACCTTGCACAGGTTAATCATGTAAATAGTGAGCCACTGCATTTTGAAAAGATCGTAGCTGAGGGAAGAGTACTTTTATGCTAAGCCGAACAAAGATTTTCTGAAATGGTAGAGTTTATTGGTTTTTTTTATCAGTTTCTCAATGGCTGCTGTTTTGATAACACTGTATGCAGAGCAGAAGCTGAACTCACTTTGTAGTGCATTTAGTGATAGTGTTCTTGTGGTGAATACGTATGTGTCCACCAATGTGTTTGATTGCTCATAAACATGTGCCACTAACTTTACATGCTCGAGAATTCTAGTGTTCGTTAATGCAGAATTTTCGAAGAGATTGTTTGCAAGGTCACAAATAAAGATTGAGGCGCAATTTGTTGAGCTGGGCTCTAAATAAGAGCTTTGTCAGCATGTCCAGTGAAATACCTAATATAACCGGTCTTTACTTTATTTTTTCGACGTGTGTGGTTGGTTGGGCCCTGTCCCAAATCTGGAATACATAATTGACCTTTGTTTGTTTTTTATTGTGCGGCTTTAACTGGTTTGGCACTGCTTAATTAAACTTAACAGTCGCTTTGCTAGGAAATGTTTGTCCAGTGGAAAGCCAAAATGAATTGCCAAAGAAAAAAGAAATGTGAGAATGCATGTTTGTATTGTGATCTTCATTGCTCATTTTATAGTGTTGTTTCACATTTAATAAAAGTTATGCTCATCAATCCCTCCTGTTCGTTGTTTAACTATCAGCAAAAATAGTTTGAAGGGAATTGTTGGTGTTAAATAAAAAGTTACAGCGTGAGTATATTCCCGCCGAAATTTGAAGCCTACTTTATTACTTCGGGGGTTTGAGGTAAGCATTTGCGTGGTTCAGGAAAAGCACCTCGTGAAGAAGACATTTCAATCTCCCCATTTTTTTTATCTCCGTCAAAAATTCCCTACCTTGGGGTTATTCGCTTTCGTAAAGAAAAACAAATTATTAAAAACGTGAGCAGTTTTGCAGAATTTAGCAAACACTGCTGCATTATGTTCTGTCGGAGTTTCTATAGCAGTGATTCTGCTTCGAAAACGAACTATTGTATGTTTCTGTGAGTCCATCAGAACAGCAGTCGTATTTTCAGTGCGAAAACCGCGAAAACAATTTTATTCACATTAAGTAGTTCGCGCATAATCCAGCAGGGGGAGACGGAGAACTCTTTTAAATACCCAATCAGAAAGCGTTCCGAGCACACCGCTAGCAGACGCGTAGTAAGAATTTTTCTGCTTGCGTGCGTGTGTTCGATTTCTTACCCATTTAATTAGGTATTGGCCGCAGAAAAGCCCCCGTGACGATTTTAGAGGCTACAAAATTCCTTCCTTTCGTGGCGGCTGCGGTCAATTCTTGCCGAACAGTGCGTCAGAGCGCAATCTTCCGCGTTTGGGCTAGGCCTAATCATAGGCCTAGCGCCCAAACCTTCGCCGACGATCGCCGGGGCCAAAGTAGTGCGGCAAGCGGCGGCGGCAGTGCCCCGCGATGGCCACGCTAAGCCAAGGGAACAACTTCGCCTATCACCAGTTCGCAAAGGACGTGGTGAACTCCGAATCAGAGAAAGCGTGCGCGGACGCGCCGACGTTGCCGCAGGAGGCGCCTGTCCAGCCCGGCCAGGATGTCGGAGTCGAGGTCGCCCCGGCGGCCGAGCAACCTGCCGAAGCCGACGCGCCCGTGATCGACATTGTGATAAACAATGTGGTGTGCAGTTTCAGCGTGCGCTGTCACCTCAACCTGCGTCACATCGCCATGTCTGCGGCCAACGTGGAGTATCGGCGCGAGAACGGCGTAAGTAACCGCTCTCCCACCTTCTTTTTCTCGCACCTTTCGTGAAGGCAGGCACCCCCTTTGTCCCATTCCGGCGGCGGGAGCCGCGCGTGCTTGCGGTGCCGCGGTTTCGTGTTCGAAGTTACAAAAATAACGGAAAAGCGATCCGCTTCCTGCATTCCGTCACTCCCGGTGGGCATTGTCCGATCGACGCTACGAAAAAAAAAAAAAAGGAGATAGACCTTGAATTTGATCTGCACATCGCGAGTGTTTCGAAACGACGTCCGCCGCCCTCGGCAGCCGCGAACGACTGCATTGTTTCACGATCACGCAGCCATCTACTGCGTTGGAGGGTTTTGCTTTCATGCGCTCCGATCTTCCTACCCCCCTCCCCTTTGCCGCCTTCCTTTTTAGCCGCCGCTGGCTAATTTGTTGCGATGGCCCCGCATCAACCACCCTCCTTTTTGTTTGTTTTCAACCGTGCGCTACTTTTCTTTTTTTTTTTTTTCTCACGCCCCGGCCCATCATCCCGTCGTTGCTAAAAATACGTGCAAACCATCGCTTGTGCAGTTGCCGCGAGCATAGGCGGGCAGTTATGGAGAGCGTTGTATACGAGCGAGGATTGTGTATTTTACGGCGCACGTTTCTTTTCGTGTCACTCCTAGCCCTCCATCTCGCAACTACCCACTCTCGCAGCTTGGTGCTTTGTATCAAGGTCTTTAAAAGCTTACGCCGACACTCTCCGCGCCCCCAGAGCAGCCGCCGCCGAATAAAAAGGAGGCCGAACAAGAAAGAAACGCGACGCGACGAAAAAGCAGCGCTGCCGTTCATTACGCAATGTCTCCTCGCGGGCATCATCGGAGAACCGCTGACGCACTGAAGTGGAGGAGGCGTGTGTGGGGGCCTGATGATATGGAAGCAATTCCGCTGCATCAGACAGTTTTCTGCAATTGTTTGACTTGTTTGCATCAGTTTTTTTCGCGCTCATCCGGGTTCTGTTTCCGAGACTTCCGGACGAGGGGACTCCACAAGGCCCCCACCTCGCGTTCTTCCTTTTCATTTATTTCTTCGTCACTCTACGCGACGCATCCGCGCTTTCTGTCATCGATGCCTCGTGTACTGCACACCTCTTTCGCATCTACCTCGCGAAGCCTGCTCGCATCGTTGCTGTCACTGCGGTCGCCCGGTTTCGGCTTCCATTCGCAGCGCGCACTTTGTATCGCCGCGATTTATTTTTCTGTTCCAGGGCGCCCGCGCTCACCCCCCCCCCCCCTCCCCCTCTCGTCGCCGCCGCTTTGTTCTTGACCGGAAGGAAGAAGGGTGGAGGTTTCGAGCAAGAACACGGCGGGCGGGATTATTGCGCAACCGCAGCCGCGGTGTTTTCTAGAAGGCCGCTGCGGCCGGACTCGAAAGAGGGCAAGGAGGGCGACGGTGCTGGTCGAGTAGTGATTCACGGCGCGCTAGCGGCACCCGTCGTCCGTACGATGACCTCGAACGCGGGGAGTTTCGTCGGGGGTTGGGTCCGTTTGTTTCATAAGCCTGACGGTAGCCGAGGCGCGCCTCTAACTGCGCCTTATTATTCCCGATATGCGATCGCTTGCTAGATCAGCGCATCGTGTGGTTGTCGTTGTTGTAAGCCCTGAGGTTTACGCCCGCGCGGTTGTAGCTCCGACCGCAAACGCCTGAATGCGCGCGGAAATTTACTCGGCGGGGGCGTTCATCTGCGGGCACGGGTCAAATGCACTACTACAGTGTGGGGGGGCGAAAGACGCCTAGTACGGAAGACCGTGACCTGGATACCGCCGCCATTGGAAAGAAAAGAATAATGACTCGCCGTTGCCTTGACACACAAAGCCTTGCGTATCACTGAAAGTGTGCAAAAAGAGGAGTTGAACCGTATTACGTAGCGTGCGTTAAGCGCGTTTGTTCCGCTTTCTAATCCTGCGCCAGTTAGCACACATGTCGGGCTCACCTTTTGCAAAGATGTGGAAAAACTTAATTGGCCAAGGTTTTCACACCAACGAAGCTTGTTATGCATTGTTCTGTTGTTTGCTGTGAGAAATGGTCAAGATTGGCCACCCATCAACAGCACCAAGCTGCCAATCATTAGTGCCAACATTGGTAATTCCACACTGACCCGAGCTGTCTCTGTTGCTATAGTTCATACCACAAGCTGCATGTAGCGCTGTGTAGGCTACATTGTCAATACAACGCGCACTGAGGGGGCCTGACTTACCCCGAAGGAAAGTGAGGATAGGTGCCGGGGCCTTGAGGTTCCACCTGCCGAGAGGGGAGGCGGGAAGGTCCCTTCAAAACCCCTGTCACGGTGAGTTAAGCGCCCTCAGTGGGCACTGTATTGACAGCAATGTAGCCACCGCAGTGCTGCATGCAGCTTGTGGTATGAACTATAGTTGACACAGGGTGTAGATGCCGTGAGGGTTATCTTCTGCATAGAAGTGTTTAATGGACTACTGGTGAGCTTTTATCCGTCATTGTATGTGGCTTAAGTATGGATAATGTGCAAAAATTAATTCAGGAATGAAGACATTGTAAGGGGTCCTCTTGCGTGCACTTGAATGCGGTAATCGTGTGTTGGTGAAAATCTGTCAAGACACTATTGCATACAGCTATTCCAACTCCCCCTGGCGTGCTTTCATTTGTAGGTCTGATGGCAGGTAGAAATAATTATGGGATAGCAGGTGTAACAAGCACACATAATAGCTTATCGGTGACACAAATCAGGATAACAGATGCACATGTGATGACATGACAGATGCGCTAGTTTGTCAGGTGTGTCTCGTGGTGTCCTTCAAGTTGCCATTCTGACAGGTTACGAAAGAAGCTGATAGAGTACATCGTGTCTTTCTGATACAGTTTATACAAACCGGACTAACTTTGGAGGGCTTTTGGTTTCAGCCACGCCGCGACGTTTTTTCTGCTGAAACTGATAGCTTGTGTTAGCTGCAAAAGAGTGTTCAGGTCTGTTTGCTTTTGTTTAAGAAACATTGGGAGACTGCACCAATCGGTTCCCTTGTTCCATTTTCTCGTCGCCTTGCAGATGCTGACAATGAAGATTAGGCAACCTTACACAACTGCCAGCATGTGGTCTTCTGGAAAGGTCACCTGCACCGGCGCCACCAGGTGAGATCTTTCTTCAGCTCCTCCACTCGCTCGCCACGAAAGTCTGATCCGGATCGTCTTTCGAAAAGAGGTCGAAGGATGGCTGTGAAACGGGGTTACTCCGTGAAGGAGTATAGGGATGACATGCAGATGTCATTTGTGTCACTTTGTAGCAAGCATGGTGTACGGAGCCAGTAGACATTTCTGGCATGTTGTCAACTGCTCGCAATGAAGCGCCTGCTAGGATGTTGGAAACCCGTAGTGCGTGCTAAGAGCTGTTTCGCACATGTGGTGGCCGACCACTGGGTGCTTTGCTGGAAACTGGCTTTCCTGCCTGCTGGAATTGACCAGTGTTTGTTTGTCTGTAAGGAGTGGCCTACAGCAGTTGCTCTTTGCCCTTGGTTTATGAATTCTGCAGTGGGGTTAGTTGGCAAAGTTTCACAGGCTAAACTTGCATAAACCATTGCCAACACTTTGCAAGCTCTTCACCTCAAGAAGTGCAGTTCGATGAAACTTGGACTCTGTGGTGAACACCTGTGGACGTACAATACCTGCCAGTGAACACATGTGATTACCGTTGGGTAAACGGAGAAAAATAAGTTTTGTTGCGTGAAATCTAGTGAGCACAGTAAATGTGCTTTGGCAATGTGAACAAAATGTGGAAGCTGCTATTTGAAAAAGAAATGTAAACTAAGCACTGTTACAATTCATGTTTGGACAGAAAGAAAGGTTGAAGCATATTGAAAGGTTTAGCTACAGAACATAAAATAGCATCAGAAAGAGAAGCGTTATTGAGCAACACAAAGGGATCTTCATTTTGGCTTCATGGCAAATTAATTGTTGGAGGACGTCTCAGGTCAGTGGCCTCTTGTAATTTCAGGGTGTCTACCAACCTGGAAAACAGGGAAAACCTGGAATTCTCAGGGATTTTGAGCAGTCTGGAAAAACTCAGGGAAAACTCATGGAATTTGTCCTTCTATCAGGGAAAATTAGCTGTACTTTATAAAGGAAAATTCACGGTAATGCTGGCTCAAGTAACAGCACGTCAAAAGTGGAGAGCCCTCTGGGGCCGTCGCTGATGGCGCCGTCTGAAGTCTTTGGTTCCAGTGAGAACTAGCTTCATACAGCTTGCGAGTCACTCCCCCCCCCCTTCCCCCCTCCTGACCCCCTGTACGCTCCCCTTGTGTTCTGGCATGTTTCCCAGACTCCTGAAAGGCGGAAGAAAATGTTGCACGCCGCGATAGCTTGTTGCGGCAGCGCAAGGGAGTCTACAGGGGAAGGGGCAACAGTAGCTCTCAATCCTATGCTGGAACACCTGGCACCGTCTACTGTGGTTTCTAGTTAGTTGACGCACGTTGTGAATCTTTGAGATGTGGATCTGGCGTAATAATAAAAACACATTTCTCTTAATTTCCAACTTTAAAAGATCGCAGCTGTGTTCAAAATACTTTGAGTATCAAATATAGACATTGTACCCTGTTTTAAGAGTTACCTTTAACTGCAAGCCAGCACTATATTTCGCTGCGTGCCAAAAGAACTTTACGCTGAGTCACAATAGTGGGGTGTAGTTGAGGTGTTTCTGATTTCCAATGTGAATCCCAAATACTCCTCCCGCTTATCCTGCGCAGTGCTTTGATGCTAGACGTATGGGGGCATTTAAGGACACCTAATGTGATGGTATTTAAGATGCAGGTGTCCCTCATCCAAACCAAAAAAAAACTCTTTGAAGCAGTGAAATACAGCACTGAGGCATTGAGTGTGAGCTGAGAACATGGCAGTACGGTTTTACCTTTTTTTTTTCTTCATTATTTCATTCACTGGGAATTTTCCTACCACTCTGTTATGTTTTCTTTTCGAATGAGATAAACGTTACTGGTTAGCATTCACACTTTATTATGTTATATTTTATTTTGTAAGGCGCTTTTTAGAGGGTAACAGCAACCGGTGAAGGGGTGTCAGCCCGTGTTGACGTTAGAGTTCTGTGTCACTCAGGGAATTTATCAAAAAGACTCAGGGAAAACCTGGAAAACTCAGGGAATTTCAAAATGTCAACTTGGTAGACACCCTGAATTTGTTTGAGAGGGGTGGTAAGAAGTAACCGAGAATTGCAAAGCCACAGTTAATGCAAGGGGTAGGCAGGGTGCCTGCTTTCGTGTCGACGAGTGGTACAAAACGCATGTACACCATCCTAGGAATGGCTTAATTTGTGAGGGCACGGAGCCACGTGCTTAGCTGCCGTCGTCTCTTCCCCTTCCCAGCGAGGAGACGGCCAAGCTGGCGGCCCGTCGCTACGCACGCATCCTCCAGAAGCTGGGCTTCCGGGTCAAGTTCATGAACTACCGGGTGGTGAACGTTCTGGGCACCTGCACCATGCCCTTTGCCATCAAACTCATTCCCTTCTCGCAGAGCAACCGGGCCATCGCCAGGCAAGTCTCCTCCCCCTCCTCTGACCCCCACCATCACTTCAGGGGACTTTGCAACACTTGCTTTGTGGCTTTTTTCTAAAGTTGCTATGGAATGTGTTTATTACTGAAACAAAAAAGAAGTGCCCAATAGCTGCCACATTGCTGTAACATCTAACTCGAGCACTCAAAGAATGCCGAGACTCGGGGAAAAGAGAAAAATCTTTTGAGCAGGTTTCCAAGTTATTAGATGGGCATAGAGCAGTAATTTTTGACAGAGGTGCTTTGTGACCCACTATTCTAAGTGCTAGATGCGTTTGCTGACTACGTTCTGCATGCATTTAAAATTCAGTTCAGAAAAGTGTTGCAGGGTCCCCTTAATAGCAGCGTTTCAGCACTTGGCACCAGTGTTACAAGCCTTGGAAACTTCTCTTTGTCGTCAGCATTGTTTTTCCCTGCTGGTTTTCTCGTAAACTTTGCCTCTGTGTGTTCAAATGGTGGCTGTTGCACTCCTCCCCAATATAGTTCACTAAGCAAGACATTGCACGGAAGGAAATCTTGTGGCACGCTGATTTTAATTTTAACGAATTTATTTCGTGCCGTCGTGGTGTGTGCGTGATTGTTCGTGGCGCTGAGAGACTTGCGTGTCAACTTCCTTTTTTTTTGTTTCCCCCTCTCCAATCGTGCAGCTATGAGCCGGAGCTGCACCCCGGTGTCACATACAAGATCAAAGATCTGAAAGCCACGTTGAAGATATTCTCCACTGGCAGCATCACAGTCACAGGTGTGTATGGTTTTGCTCATGTGTGCGGGAACTCCTCTGCTGTAGAACATCAGTAAGGGTTTCTGTTGGTCTCGGTGTGGGGAACGGTGACACGTCATAGGCATGGCTGGAAGCCAATGGGAGAGGCCTGCATCTTGCGGCTAGTGGGCGCAAACGGGGCAGCAATGTTAAGGTGGTGTTACACACCTAAAGGAGGTCAAAAATGAGAGCCTTAGAGGCGGGAGTTCGTCCATGCTGGTGGTTGCATCATGTAGCACCTATGGCAGTGCACTCAAGGTTACACCACAGGGTGAATAGCATGCGAATCACTGCGTATCTGTTGAGGAACATAGGTGCAGCCAATAAATGAAAATGCATAACAACGACACTAAATAACGGAAGTTTAGGCTAAAAAATGTGGTGAGTGTATACAAGCCAGGTGTAAAATTAAAAGGTTTGAGAGAGAAGAATGTGGGCCAGCTGTTGCAGTGATTGTAGCAGCACTTAATGCTACAGAGGAACCTCGATAATACGACTTTCAAGGGGCCGCGAGAAAGCGTCGTATGACCCGGGTGTTGTACAACCGGGTAGCGGGCAAATTTCGGCTCAGTAGACAGACAGTCTCACGCGACAGGTGGGCTAAGAACTTATTCAAACTACTACATTTAGCGCGTTCTTGGCGTGGTTTGCGAACCTTTGGCTGAAATCCCAAGTTTAAAAAAAATCAACGCCTCTGTTGTGCCCCCTCTCCTCCATGCGTCCGAGCTACTGCCCAGCACCGTGCTTTGCGCGAGTGAGATAAGGCCGATCTGGTCGAACAAATTGAAAAAGGGAAAGGCGAGTGCGAAGCTGCCAAGGCCAAGCGAAACGAACGATAGTACGAGGCGGAGATGAAAAAAAATAACCTACCCGTACATGGTGGAGACACCCTTTGAACGATCCCGTGTCGTCGCTATTGGGTCAAAGTGCTCAACACATAGCTGCTTCCGTTTCGCACAGCATCCAGCAACGTGAAATAGATACGATGATTCAAACTTCCTGAGTAAACCGTGGTTGTGGCGAAAATTATAGGGCGGGTCTTGCTGCAGTGACTTGCTGAGGCGGCCAGCGATTGACCCAAAATGGTGGCACCAATGTATGCGTGTCTCCACCCTTGTGGCGGACGCGTGCGAATTGAGGCACTCTGCCAAAGAAAGGAACGGAGTGGCAACACGGCTTTGAAAAACACTTATAAGTAGAGAGCAGAGATATAGGGGGAGAGAGCATCGTGAAAGGAAGAAACTTGGATCGAGCGGGTGGGGAAAGCGGGTGTTCGGTCTTCGCCGTGGGGTTGCGTCGTATGTGTTATTGCTTTCGTCGATGGCTTGACGGGAGCTTCAAATTCACTGTCCGCCTGCCACCTGAACTTTGACTTCTCGCGGTTGGCGTATGGATGGCTGCCGCGTGGGGGCGTTGCAGGTCAACTCCCGCCCACGAGTACTCGCTTGCTTGCGTCCATTCAGCAAGTTGTCTGGCCCGCCTGTAGACCATTGCACATCAAGCAGTGTCAAATGAGGGTCAAGAATAAAGAAGGTCGTGATGAGGCGGTTGAGCGGTGTCAAATATGGTAAAACGCCGGTTTATCCGCACCAGGGTCCGTCATATGAAGCGGACCACACGCACCCGAGCGTCATATCGCAGTTTTTAATGCATTGTTTCTATGAGGAGTTTGCCGGGACCGTGGTTATCCGTTGTAAGAAGCGGGTCATCGTAAATCCAGGGGACGTATTAGCGGGGTTCCACTGTATATCAAAGTTATGCCGCAGGTAGCCTCTTGAAAAGTGGTGCTATATGGATGCAGCAGATGCGCAAGCATAATAGTGGTTAGTGCTAGTAGTTTTACTGTACGACTGTACTCAAGTCCATCAACTAGTGCTCTGCATTTTGTTTGGATGAAGGGCAGCGAAGCCTGCCATTGTTTTCTCGATTTGCAAGCAGTGCTGGTAGAAGCAGTACTAAGGCCCCAGGCTTGTGCGATTCCTTCCAATTTTGATTCTATTCTACTTGCTGTTACTGGTTGGTGGTAAGGCCGGGCCTATCAAAATCTTTCTGTGACGGTCGGAGCTGTGCCCGCAGTGTGTCCGGAAGTGAATGGAATGGAAATAGGACGGAATCTTTGTATTATCTACTCGAGCTTTGGGCTAGACTTGGTGATGTCTTGTCGTGACGAGCAGGTCTTCTTTTCTTCCCGTCCCTTGGTGGTGTGTGCAGCGCCCAGTGTGGCGAACGTCCAGCAGGCCATCGAGCACATCTTCCCGCTCGTGTACGAGCACCGCAAGGAGCGGGGTGCTGAGGAAGTGGCGCGCATGGCTGCCCGCTCGGCGCGCAATGCCAGCCGTGCCGCACCGCGGCGGAACAACCACGTGGTGGCGATAACTGCCGACGATGATTACGACTCCCTCGAGGACGAAGAGGAGCTGGACGAGGAGGAGCTGATGGACTACCCCGACTCGGACGAGAGCTGGGACTGAGCGAGGCTTTTGCGCCACTCTTCCCCCCTCCTCCCACACAGCCGAACACTGCACCGATCATGACGTGACCAGAGCTGTGTCCCCCGAGTGCGCAAGTGTGTTTGCCGCAGCAGCTCTCTAGTCGTCGTGGGTGCGCGTGCGCGTGGGTGATGGTGTGTGTGTGTGCGTGTCGCGCGTCTCTTTGCGGGTTTTCAGGCCCTGCGGGCATCGAGTTTGTGCAGTGGGTGTGGTGGCGTGTGCCACTGGGGGGGAGCGGAGGGGAGGTGTTGTCTTCGCCACGCACGTGGGCTGCCTTTGCGGAGTGTAGAAGGTGGCTCTGGCCCGTCCTTCTAGTCTGGCGCTTCTTTGGTCGAAAGCGAGGGGGCCGCCTACTCTTGGAGAGCAGCGAAGACTACCACGCCTGCTCGTGCGTCTCTCCCACCGTGGCCCCCCTCTCCCATCTAGACCCGCCCCTTTCTACCATTCGTACAGAATGACCGTTGGTGGTACCCCGTCCGGCCCTTCCCTCTCCCCCCTCCTTTTTATTTGGTGTGTTTGCAGCTTGTAGTTGTGTGGCATTCAATTTTGAGACGTCACTCTCTTGTCACCGCATTTACGTACGCTGAAACCCCCCCCTTCCTCTTTTTTTTTTTTTTCTTCATTTTTCTTTATTTTTTATTTCTCTTAAAATTTCGCGGTCAGGGCGGGAGGAGGAATATGTGCTTGCGTCGTGTTTCTGTTCATCAGCGATCCCATTCGGAGTGAGAGGAGGTGCATGTTTTTCGTCAGTAGCGTCGGAACAAAGTATCAGTGAGAACAGATTTTTCTATTTCCGGTACAGTGTTCGCCAAGGACTGTGTTCCTTCCCAAAGTTCCCCCTGCACTCTCCCTCGTCGCCTCCCAACCAAAGTATCCAGCCCTGCCTGTCACCGGTCGACAGACTTACTCTCTGAGCTAGGCGCGGCACTACGTCTTAACTGCTGTGGATGGTTCATTCCCAGAGACGTTGGCAGGTACAGCAATAATGCTAAGGACTCGTTTATAACCACTTTTGGAAGAGGCCCTCCTCTGGGCGTTTGTTGTTTTTTCAGCGTAGGAATGGAATAGCGGCTTCCTCGCAAGCCGTCTGTTGGAGGATCAACGGGGGAACTTTCTACATTTTCTAGACGTGCGTGCTCTGCCATGACAGGCACACAAAGCTTAATTTTTTTTATAGTGGTCGTCGTCTTTTGCTCGTGGGTGGGTTTAGTGCAGTGGACCTGTGTGTTTGGCTGCTTGAGTGTACTGTGCGTGTTTTCTTTTTTTTTTTTTTTCCTGAGCGTCGCACATTGTGGAATAAATGCCTTTTTTTTAACACGTACGCACTGTGTTCTGAAATGTTTTCAGGTTCCTCGACTGGTTCTCAGTGCCCAGCCTGTTTAATATTGGCATTTCATCTGGATGTACAAAAGTGCGGATTGCAGAGTGGTTGCTGAAACAGTACTGTAATGACCTTGTCCAAGACTAATGGCTTGCTTTTTCACAGCAAGCAAAGTCTTTGCAAAGGCGCCTTCTTTAACTTTGCTGTCTGGTTTCAAAAAATATGGCGAGCAACTTGCGCCATAGTGAGTACTCTAGTCTCCATTTGGTGGACTACAATTAGTATGAGTATTTCCAAGTCTGGCATGTAAATGGTCAACTTGGCAGGTAGGTGCCACGAAGGCATTTAAATTTGCAAAAAAAATTGAACTGGTTTCGTACACTGGTTTCTCATTTAGCAGTAAGAAAACGATATTGCGAACATTACCATGTAGATTAGTTTTGGAGACAGATTTCTATTTAAAGGAGTACTGATGCCAAATTCTCGTTCCCTTTTTTTTATTGATACTTAATGGCCTAGAAAACTCAAAACAGCACTTTAAGACCCTGCAACACGCTTTGAGCAGTGCTAATAAATCTGCGTGACATTTAGATTGCACTGCCAGGAATACCTGAGCCAAATATTACGTGCATGTGAAGTGGTAAGCTTGCTAATTGCTGTGAAAGACTAAAAACCAACCATGCTTTCAGTTCCTTCATTGTGCACTACTGTAAGGTGGTGGGTGTCCTATTGGCTGTTGCTGGTGAACTTCACAGTTTCTTCTCCCATTTCCTGTGAGGATCCGCCATCAGCTGTGTGTGCAAACCTCTTCTATGCCTGAACCTGTACGAACAGTTCTGATGTTTCTTTTGTTTTGAGTGCACACTGAGTTTTATTAGTGACAAACTCGATACTACTTCTGAACCCGTCCACTCGACAACTAAATTATTGCTTCAAGAATGCCCTACCAGCCTGAGCAAGCACTTGTGAGCAGGCATCAATGCCTGCTTTTTTGTTGCACCAGACCGGAAATAGACCCATACACGTTGTGGAGAAAAAGAGGAAACTTCTCTGCCTGTGATATGTAGAAGGCCGCCAAAGAGAACGCCCTGAACTGCCCCACTCTCCGGGAGAGAGCACGCAGCTTTCGTCGCATAGTCCACAGTTCAGTTGAAAAGGAACTACTATGTGCGATTTTTCATCCCCCGTAGATTCGGTGATAGTGAAGAGATTTTTAGAGTTCTTGCGGGAGGAGATTGTTGGGAGTAGACTTTACCCCAATATACATCCTGAGTAGTCGGTGGCAAGTGCTTCAGGGCCCCTTTAAATACTTGAGTGCACTATAATTAATTACATAGAACGGCCTGAAAATCACTTCCAGTCCAAAGGGTACGTTGCTGTGTGCATGACAGTGGCCACGCTATGACCTCACCATTTTGTGTGGATGTCGAACCACCGCGGAGACCATTGGAGATGTTGTATTGGTTGTATCAACAACTCTGCTACTGGAGCTGAGCAGCCGAGCTTTTAGCCCTAGCATCCGGGCGGAAATTTTATTACCGCTTTCAATAAAAGTCCTGATGGCGACTTCTATGGCGATTCTAGGCTATATTATCTGCTCCTTTCCCACGTGTGGAACTTTCTTTTTGGCAAGAGTGCTCTTCTAGGTAGCGGTTATGCCTGTAGCTTTGGCTATGTGCATTAGTTTGTGAATGCGCCAGCGCATAGTCACCGCTCACCAGTCCGCACATGTGAAGTGACGTCGCTAGTTTCTGCCGAACGTCTGAGGACTACATCACCTTTTCCCTACCATGGAGTGATGTCACGCTGATATTCACTTGCTGTGCGCCGCTCCACGTGCTGTTCCATTGGCGCAGATCAAATTAAAGTATGTTCCGCGTGTCGCTGGCCACTCGTGTTTCAGCCAGGGTATTATTCTGTTGAACGAAGGAAGCGAACTGTGTAATAACATTAACACTGAAAATTGGTGTCAGTACCCTTGAAAATAGGCCGTATCAAAGATACAGATAGTTCCTGGCGATGCCTTTGTCAAAAAAACCTGCAGATTCCTTTTTCAGCAGTTAAAGATAGGCTGCCGTGCATGCCAAACTACTTTTTGTTCTTTTTGTAGGCTACAAGAATCTTTTGTGAGGTTTGTATAAGTAGCTGAACACTTTGGATTTGCATAGCCATGTGGAGACTCGATGGAGTGGCAGTCTGGCGATTAATTTGCAGTTGATAGCAAATTAGAGCAGCTTTGTGACCCAGCCTGAAGTGCCGTTCTAAAGTACACGAGTCCTTGAGTGTCTTCAATGAGAATAAACTGGTTCAAGGGTGTAATTCCGACCCCAAGGATTAGCAGGGCCATTTGCACAATTTCACTTGCCAGTCATGTTTTGCTCCCAATCAGCTAGTACCAAACTTCCGTTTCTCTACTTGTGGATGGGAGCTAACTGCACTGTCCTAACCCTTAACGCACTCATTACCAGAAAAGTAACATTCGGCAAGGATTAAACAGTCACGATTAATGTGCCTTGGTGCCTTGTGAATGGTTGAGCCTATAAACTTGACCAGTACTCGTGTGCAGAAATGGGCAGCTTGGAACGCCTTGAAACTGAAACCTTGAAACTGGCGGTCGTGACCATTACAAGGCAGTATCTTAATTAACGGTACTGGAATACCTTGTACAGTAGGGAAGAAAAAAAAATACTCCCGCCCTATGTGTATTGTTTTTTCCGAAACATTCACAGACACTGCAAAAACTTTGTTTTGACGCAGCACATGCACCGTGTTCTGTCTTTGGCAGCAGGCCTTGTTAAGTTCGCTTTTCCGTTCAAATGTTTAGAAATCGGTAAATCTAGCAAATGCTGTCTGGGGTACCCCAACACTCAACCCAAGAGGCATCTAATCCAAGAGGTTGATAACACCCCCAAAGATAACAAAGTACACATAACTAGACACCATTCTTGTTTACCGTCTTTTATGTATCAAAGAATCATTCACTAGGACTGTCATCTTCCGACAACGCTTCTATGCTGTCCGCTGCACTGCAGAGTTCTTTGAGCTTGGCTTTTGTCAGTGTTGAAATCGTCCGCTTGACCTCCTGCTTAGCAGAGTCTAGCGCAAGTAGTTTCTTCTCCACTTCTGTCGACGCCTTTCTCGGCGCTATCGGCGCACAACAATCACTGTGGTCAGCGTTCTCTCGGCCTCTGGTGAAGTCTCCTGTAAATTGAGATTACTGGGGTTAGCCTGAAACCTGGAAAATTGTCAGGTGTATCTTTCACACTTGTAGGCAGCTGTTACAATAGCAGCATAAAGCTAGAAAATTTAGTGTCCTCCATTCACGTGTGCGTAGCTTCAAACATCCTCGCATTTGAATTTTTCTTGAGGACCAGTGCAGATATTTAGGCCTCAGTAGAAGCAATCTGTTCACACAGGTCTTGCTTAGGAGGACGTTGGGGAGGTGTGAGTACAGCATATGCGTGTTGTCCGTAAAAGTGCACTGTAAGGTGTGCCAGCTGTGGTAGCTGAAGTAGCTACCTTGCCAAGTTCTTGTCAATGCTAACAAACCCAAGTTGAGGGTGCAAAATAAAGGGTAAAACAGCCTTGCAGCAGACTGAAACACACCAGTTGTGCGTAATGGACAGAGGCATTGCCAACTGCACAAAATACCCAGTTGCTTTCGGAAGTGAGGCTGGTGAGGTGAGTGGAGCAAGGCTGTGTTCTGGGTCACTTATGGGAGGGGAAACAGGTATATTCTACGTGTGTACTAACATAGACTGCAAGAGGTTGGCTGAAAAGGGATTGTCAACTACTGTCCCATTCCTGGCGAACACTACCCACCATTGGGGAGGTGTGACGGAATGGTGGGAGGGAGGAGCTAGTTTAGCGCGAGAAGTTTGGTGCAAGAAAATGGCGAAGAGGCCTTGCAACAAGATGAAGTCAAAGCATGCAAGACTGTCATGAGAGAGAAACTTTGAAGTTCTGTCGCATTGCACCAGGTTGGCGTATGAAAGTTTAGCAGCAGTAAATGGCCAGCCAACCAACACTGTTGTTCTGTGCCTCTTGTGTTTGCTAAAATAATATATATATATATACTATATATTTTTTCAAAGTAATATCACTGTCTGTGAAGCATTGAGGTTATGCTTTCCACATCGCTCACCAAAACCACTCCATGTGGTGACCCTTTTTCATCGTAAAACAAATACCACCAGATATATATATCCTGCCTCCATTTGCTCTTAACCAGCTCTTAAGGGGGGACACTGCTCTTAAAACAGCTTCCTTTAATTGGTAAGTAAACTCTGAAACTTGCGTCTTGCTGCTTTGTTCCCACTGATTTCAAACGTGCCATTATTTTTTTAGCTGGTCAATTAGTTACCAAGATAATTATACATAATTAGCCATTTTTGGAGGAACAATAGCCATTTTGGAGGAATCATTAAACCTTGGTGGCACCAGTGGCAAAGAACCATTTCGAATGCCCATTTCAAAGACCAAAGTTTGATGGGCTGTAAAATTATTTCCAAGCGATGCATGAAAAAACTGCTTCGAATTATTGCATTCACCAGGGTTCATAGTATTGGAAAATTTAAAGATTACAGTTTTAGGAACAACACTGTTTTGTGTATTGTTCCTCCAAAAATGACTAATTATCTCTAATTGTCTTGGTGACTAACTGACTTATTAAAAAAATACGGGCATATTTGAAATCAGTGGGAAAAAAAAGCAAGCAAGACTGACGAGTTTTACAGAGTTTACTTTTAAAAATTAAAAGAGGTTGTTTTAAAAGCTGTGTCCCCCACCCATTTCGGGAGTCTCCAAGCCCACAAAAAATAAGTGCACGGTGTAGCCCATTCCTCAAGGTGCTCCGTACCGAAGGTGTGCTCCAGGCTGCAGTAGTAGTAGCCGTGCTCATCTTTGGGCTTGAGCATGCTCAGCAACTGCAGGCTGTTCACCTGCTGGCTCCCGAAGTGCTCGTCTGCAAACTTGGCATACCACTCTTCCTTCAGCTTGGATATCTCCTGAAACGTATAGTGGGCGGGCCAACACAAGGATGGTTTAGGTGCTGTCAGAAGGAATTCGAATTCACTGGTAGTTTTATTTTAAGCGAATCACTTTGTCCTGGGAGCATTTTCTCTTATGCACGTTTAGGGCAGCCCTTCCCAACAAACAACTGTCTGGCCGGCTTACAACAGCCGCTTAGAAAGAAAAGAAGGGAGGTGGAAAGGCAGAAAATAGTTATAGAAGATAGCATAGAAAAGCAGCTATAGTTGATGCTGATTTCCATTTTCTTTTCGTTGTTGCACTTGTAATGATGCGACGATTTCAAGATGCAGTCATTTATTTTGGCCAAAAACAACTGTACCTTGTCACACTGCTCTGCACGTGCGACCTCACTTGCCTTTCGATTAATGCTGCTCTAATTTGTTCAAACAAGCTGGCTTGTTCCTGCAAGGTCAAGAATGAGAAAGGCTGTTCCTGGAGCTGAGCCCCTTCACATCACAGGGCCGACACAATGTGTTCTGAAAGTATCACGCTAATGGTGTCACCGTGGGTAGCATTTCCAGGTTTTGTACTGGCAACGTCTCAATTTCATTTTTTGTGCAAATACCCGTGTACCCGCTGACCAAAAGTATGCAGGTCTTAACAAAACCTGCAGCTGAGCTAGTTGGTTCAGGGTGCTCAGTAGATGCGGACAAAGGGAGAAACAACCAGCATAAACAGGCACCAACTTCCAACTGTTTATTGTGGAGAAACCACCCTCGTTTACATGTAAAACCCGAGTACAAGTAACACAACGTGACGACAAAAATAATTCGGCGCCCTACCACTCCGTAAAAACGGATGACCAGCAAAGCTCATTGTAGTGGTAGAGCTGCCTTAGCAGCTAACTGTCATACAATTTGTTTTTGGGATACTTTCGATAACACGAGTTAGAGCCGTTTTCTGTAATCATACCCCCCTCCGTAGATAGCCACGCTTCACTGCGCAACAGGCAATGGGGGAAAACCAGCTTACAAAAACCAAGCTTGCACCAATGCCCTTAAAGATGGCTTCATCTCTAACCAGAGACGCATAGCTGTGAAGACTATTTTCCAGGGAACAATATAAGCCGCCTAATTAAAATCTGAAGGCTCTTGAGCCCTTTAAATTTTTAATAAATTTTTTCATACTGGGAACCGGTTTTCATGCGGAGGAGAAACCTGCTCCAAATAGCAGCAGGGACTGTCGTCGGGGCCAGCGCTAGAACAGCTTTGCTGTTAAAAGGAGACGTCGACGTGTGAAGGTAAAAAGCGCCAACACCAGCTCATTTCGAATGCGCGTCAGCACACACCAACAAAACACTAGAGACGTGAACTGATCCAAGCCCGACACCAAAACCTGAGCCCAACACCTAAGTTTCTGGCGAGGTGCTTAGACTGCGTATTTCGTTACAAGTGTAGAAACACTGGTGGAGCATCAAGCATAACATGCCCCAAATCTACCCTTTGGTAGAGCCTGTAGCTACCAAGCTATGAAGAAATTAAAGTCGTTCCCCTTAATGTGAAAACTGTCGCAAGTGCCGAGCAGTGATTCGCCATAATGGGCTGCAGTGCCGTTATCTGCTCACTGATACCACCCAATGCAATTCAAATTTCCCGCCTTCGGAATGCTCGCGTGCCCCCTGCCTGAAACTGCGCCAGCGGGAGTTCTGCTCTTTTTGTGCTTGCTTTTCCTCCCACATGTGCTGCCGTTGCACTGCCACTTATTTTCGCTTACTAGTATCATAAAAACCAACCCAATGAGCGTCCCTAACTAAATGAATGCGGGCGCTGGCAGTTAGTTACGCATATTTTGCCTCAAATGTACCTACAGTTTTCTTTGTGCTAAACAACGGGGAGATGTATGACAAGCGCCAGCAGTTCACAAGTTTCGAACGCTTATGTAAACCGCTTCGTTTTCGAAGCCTTTGGGTTGCATCGCGACGACAGCCACTACAACAGAACGCTATGTGACTCTACTTGGGTCCCGCGAGCGAGCCCCTAAAGGGCTCTGCACTTAGCTTGGGCTCCTGGACTGAAGAACCACGCCCATTTCTCTGCGAGGTAAAGCTCTCTACTGCTCTACTTCTAAAACTTGCACTACGTGAGCATGTGCCTGTTGAGCTGCGCCAGCTAAAACTGTTGGGCATTTATACAATGAGGGGATGCAGCCGAATGAGTGTCGGCTATTGCTATTGTTTCGTGCCACACTATGCGGACGTTGCGGAACCACTGACGGAAACTCTCGTTCAAAGATCGAACGTTTGTCTTAGAAAAAGCTGCACAACATAATCCGGATTAATCCGCAGTGTAATCCACGTTTGATCCAGAACTGTAGGTGGTCGTGACTATAGATGCATCCAACACGGCTTGGAGCTGTGCTTCTGCAGCAGGTGGAGAATGAGTCGCAAAATGCAACTTTTTTATCCTGGTCACTGGCAGCTGGTGAATTTGAAAACTTCACCATTCTTTCCTAAAGAAAGTTGAGAGAAGCGCGAAAGCTAAAAGCACGCCCAACTTGAAAGAGTGTCCAATCGATCGTTAACCCTTCGAGGACCTAAACTGCAAATGAAGAATGAAACCATGCGATGATTTTTTGCGGCCCACTAAGTACACGCATCTACGAACGATCTAAATGCATACCGATACGTGGTTTATGAGGTAAGGGCATACTATGCATACTCCTTGTTCATGATTGATGCTTGCGTTGTCTTATCTAGAACCATTCGCAATTTTCAAGTGACCGTTTTGACAAAGTGGAATCCTGTTTCACGCACGCACCGTCTGTCCAGAGGTCTTATCAGAGCTTTCCGGGCGACCAACCGGTCTGTGGGAAACTGCATTGGTCCTTTGACAAAACGCCATCGGTCCCACTGAAAAAAATACTATTTGGTAGGAGAAGAAGAGGCCCTTGTGTCCCTTTGCGTGCTAACACTGACACCTTGTGAAGGCGGCGGTTTCTTGTCGAAACTGATCATCATCCACTGGTCACACTGGTGTCGTCGGAAGGCGTAGGTAGAAGTCCGCTATAAATTGCGTGGTCTACCAGACATTTGCATTACAACTTTGACATTGCGTACCAAAAGGGAAGACTGTGTACCAGTGGTGTCAGTGGTGCTGTCGTGAATGCGACTACCACTAATAATGCGAAGGAAAATTTGACATCCACCCCAATGCAGCCGTAGGGCTACGAAGGAAAGCTGTATAGCTTTCTCGGAAACCACACAATCTGAAAATAGTCCGTCAAGCTACGCCAGTGGTTTTTTTTTCTTTTTCTGCCCATCTCTTTTTAGGGCCTGTTTTCCCTACATCCCCAACCCCTAGCAGAGAAGCATGTAGGTGATTAAGAACGCCGGCAAAACTCTCTGCTCTTTCAATAAAGAGCCTTCTCTCTCTCTCTCTTTGCAGTTGAAGAAAAAGATTCTATTCTATTCTATGGGATTCTATTTTCCCTTTTGCAGCCATGCTTCCCACAAAAGTGCTGTTCCTTTTCCAAGCACAAACAAGCTAAAATATCCACACCTATATTTGCAATTTGAACATCCTCAAGGCAACGACGATAGCAGCTTTTGGAACCGGCTTCACTCACTGTTTTGTGCTTGCATGTTCGAGAGACTTTTGCCAACGTGAGATGTGGGACAAACGGCTTGCTTCCCGACAGGTCCAAGCCTCCCTTTTGGAATTCCTCCACGCAGACATCGGCCACCGTCTTGAGACGTGAATCTGTGTCTTGGTCCGCAGTCTTCACGTACAGCACCTTTGGATGGCGATGGTTTTCGAGGGCTCTTTTTTAACCAGCAGTAGCGGCACTCCTTAATGCTGCTGTTTTGCTAACCGATAACAGCAGTACAGACAAACTATCGTACAGTCTTTTTCAAAATTTTGTAGGCCAAGTCAAAAGTACGCAGGCCCCAAAAAGCTCAATGTTCAAGCTTACATCCTGACCGAGGCTGAAGCGTTTTATGCTAGAAAGCTAGAGAAAACACCTTTGTTTCTTACTGTCATAACATATTTTTGTCACATGCAAAGGTAAAGCTTATTCTTTTAACTCTTTATGGTCAAGAAGGCTTAGGGTCAGCCTAGAAAATTTTGACAAAGGGTGTAGTACATATAGTGTAACATGCAGCCTCTACGCAGAATCTCTGTCAGGCCTGGCAAACCATGCCTCTCCCAAATACCTACACAGGTAAGGGGCTACGAAATATTTTGATCTTACGAATGATGTGAACTGAATTGTTTAAAAAATAGAAAAGGCTCTACGTTCTCAATTTCTTTCTTTTTCACATGACAGCTAGGTGTACCCAGTCAGCTTGCGTGTTGCCCCTTAAAAGCTGAGTAAAATCATCCTTCCTCTTGGAGCCCCGGACGTTGTTACTGCATCTCCACAAATCCTGGTGCTACCAGCAGGCTAAGGCAGAATTGTACATAGCAAGTTAGCCTACCTTGCAGGTCTGCACCTGTTCTTAAGTTTCACATTAAAGCAGTATGAACAGTTAATATAGGAGATGTTGTGGGGAGAACTTTAATACTGGCGAAAAACAAATATTTACTTCATAGGATCCACTTTGCTATGAAGCTATTTCATAGGATCCACTTAGCTACCAAAGCAAGAAAAAACGTCTCGGTGAAGAACTATCTGCCACACGTCTGCTGTCCAAAGTTGACAACCCCTGTTATCAAGAATGGAAGAAGAAAAGCATGTAATAGAATTGCAGCTGGGAATGGCTCAGGTGACAATCTATAGCAGATAGCTCACCATTTAGTAGTCTAATGCAGACATGCATATTCCATACAGAAATTTTTTTGTTGCCTTTGTCTAACACTTTTTCCATGAGTAACTAAAGCAAGCCTCAAACTTTGGCATTATTCAATGTAAAATGCTGACAAATAAACTGCTTGTTACTCCTCTTATCTCTTTTTACAACATGAACACATGCCACTGCGAGCCTATTCAAGACACACAAGCTTACTGACTTCTCTTTTGAAGTGGTCCAGTCCAGCAAACTTCAGGACTATGGGGGTTGCTTCAATATCTTCTTTGACACGCTCATAACAACGACTCAATGCCTCCTTGGCACTGAAAGTAATGCAAACAGATTTCTTAGTATGTTAGATGGGCTGTCGAGTAAACACTCTCGAAACCTCCAATTGAAACGATAGATTTCTGCCCCGCACCCCCTTTCCTAAGCGATGTACTAATCGCAATCATTTTGCAATGCAGCGAGCCACATTCTAGCTCCGGATTCCCATAAGAGTGAGTTTTCCCAGCCTCCCTTTTCAGACGGTGCTCTCATAACCGTAGTTACAGCCTCAGTTAAGACCGAGCAGAAGCAGGGTACCAAAGCCATCTCTCCACTGCTGCGGCTCTGTGTTTCCTCGCATACTACTCCCCTCTTCTGCTTTTTCCCTCGCTTTCACCGTCACTGATATCGCTGTTGCGCTCTTCCAGCCTCCTCTGTTCCAATAGAGTGTTTGCTCAGCTACACCGAGGCCAAATGCATGAATGGGCAATTACGCGCAGCGCTTTAAAGCTCGTCTAGTCTGTGGCAAATGCCCGAGTCAAAGAATGCCGAGCCGGCAAGAAAGAGGCGGGTGTGTTTCCGTTACTAGGCGATGGCCAGGCGCATTGGGCATGCGCAAAGCAGCTTATCCGCTAAACGTAAGAATGCCAAGCCAGCAAGAAAGAGGAGGGTGCACCTTTGCTGCTGGCAGAAATGTTTTTAATGCTGTTTTGCCTTGTTGGGCTGTTCCTGCTTGCTGTGTACCATAAAGTTCCGAAAGAACATCCACCCAAACTACAGAGATATCAAGTGAAGAATACAGTATGGGCGAACTTACGGGTCAGGTGCAAAAAACTACAAAAAGTGGCCGCACCGCCGACCAAAACTGTGGAGATATCAAGTAAAAAAGCCAGACAGTTTTATGTCTCTTTTGTTAAAAATCGAAACATCAGCGGTGTTCACGACGGTGGGACGTTTTTGTGGAGGGGGCTTTCCGGGCTTTCGAAGACGTCGAGGCTAACACAATTTTAGGGGCTGGGAGATCTTTGGGGTCTGTTAATTAATTGAATATTTCGCCCCTAAAGAGGGGTAGGCGATGCTTTGGGGGGGGGGGGGGGGGGGGGGCGTTCTCTCGGAACTTTGCAGTATGTAGCCTATGGTAGTAGTGCTGTTTGTGTAGGCATGGGTAACGCAGGATTATCAGCTGGTGGTGTGGTGCAATGATGGGTAAAACAAGCAGAACTACAGCCTTGCTAATCCAAGGATCACCAGGGGGCAGCGCCCCACTCCCGCGCTAATCTCGAATTCACCCAGCGAAATGACACGTTTCATTTTTGTGCCTACTTTCAGTGGGTACGTGGGATGGGAAATGGCAACGAATTAATTTCAATAAAATTTGTGCCCGAGCGAAAAATTTCTGTTCTTTTTTAATAAAGATTTGTTTCAGTCATTCATTCATTCATTCTGTTCTCAATTTCCTCACGCATCCTAGGCTCTTTTGCACACCTTCAGGGTCGCTGAAAAAAGCCCACATGAAGACGTGTGCTTTGCAGTGAAGGAGGAAGATGCATTTGTCTTGCAGCAAAGCCAACTTTTGCTGCAACTCTGCAATTTTGTCATTTGTAAAGCTGGAATATTTTGCATGGTAAAAATGTATAAACTCCCTTTTCAACTTATTCGATGTTCCGATTATTCAAATTTCAGGGTTTTATACACCAACCTACATCAGGACTATGAGGTGTGGCGTAGTGGAGGGCTTTGGATTAATTTAAACCATCTAGGGATCGTTTAACATGTGTCAATATGTCAATCGGCATTTTCATTTTCCGTCCCCATCAGAAAAAAGGCTACCGCGGCCAAGATCAAACTGCATCCTTGTGCTCAGCAGCACAGCGCCTTTGAGGCACTATGGGTGAAGTCTCGAATATTGCCACGCCGCGAAGTTATTTGTGTGTGATTCCAGATTCCTTTGCCTCCCGAGCTTCTCATGTCGCATGTTATATATCACCACCGGGATGAATGCAAAGCTGCTCTTGAATAGTGGCTTCGTACATGAGAACCAATAAACAGCATTCATATAAAATGGAACCTTGTTTTCTGGAAAACAATACACTTATTCTAGAACTTCAATACTGAGGCACACCATTGCTAGGCTGAAAACAAAAACTTCAAATGGGAGAACCTTGCAACAACAGCGCTGGGAGCGAGTGCTCGTTTCTTTCAGTGAGAAGCAGACAAAAGCTTTGCCGTCCCTTCCTAAAGAAAGTTGAGAGGCGCGAGAAAGTTTTTTTACGTCAAAATCGTCAGATCTTCAAAGACCCAAATCGCAAACAAAGGATGAACCCATGCAACGATTTCTTGTGCACTAAGTAAATGCACCTACGAACGATTTAAATGTATACCAACACATGGTTTATGAGATAAAGATGCAGTAGCCCAACATTTTTTCGGACTTGGAGAAATTTATAAACTTGCTGGTTATTTCAGACGTTCCCGAGGAACTGCCAGCTGTCTCCTAGGAGTAAGGGCTCATTGATTTTTTGGACTGCTCTTTTATTCGGACAATTTTTCATTTCCCTCCAGGCCCGAAAAATCGGTCGGCTACTGTATACTATTTTATCAAAGCACTCCGACAGGCTAGTTGGTCTGACTTGATGGAAATAAAATAGCGCTAAAAGGACAGGACGAACAGAAGAAGACACCTTCTGTTTGTCCTGTCCTTTTAGCACAATTTAATTTCCAATATGTATACTATTGTGTTCCTTCTTCGTGATCGATGCGTGTACAGTAGACTCTCGATAAACGGAACTTCAAGGGACCGAAAAAATTAGTTCCGTTTAACAGGAGTTTCGTTTAACAGGAGTTCCGTTGACTGAGAGAGATGAGTGCAAGTGCAAATTTATGTGCGTACACACTCTTAATACCACTTCATGGAACTCTAAGCACTAGAGGGTGAATGTAGCTGATAGTTTTTCAGAAAGCAAGAAAACTACAAGAGGTTTAGGCACAGCATTCACAAAGCTGATTTGGCAACAATGAGTCGCTGTGCACTACAAAATTCATCCACTACTTTTGTTTGAGTCCTTGCAACAGCATCTTCACCGAGGCTAGAGGCCTCAACTTCGCGAGTGCTTACGAGCCACCGAATTTAGAAGACGGCAACGCGGTAATGAAGTGCGAATAGCACCACAATGACACAAACGAGGCGGCAGCAGCTGAGCCCTGTAACCTTGGCATCTTGAATCGAGAGCGAACGACTGGAACAAGAACTGCGATGTTGCATTCGTTGCGCTGACACGACTAGCCGCTTACGAGAGGAGGCTTACGAGGCCAATGAGGCTAAAAAACATGAAGGAAGAAAAAAATAAAAACGAAACAGCCGGAACCGTAAAAAGCTGATTCTCAAGCCAATGGATTTCCCAAGTTTCATTTCTAGTTCCGTTTACACGGTGACGCAGAAACTTTAGTTCCGATTACCGAGAGTTTTAATATGTTATCTGAATACAAAACCAACCAACTTACAGGCTACTGTTCCGTTTAAGCCATTTCCGTTTATCGAGATTCTACTGTACTTTCTTATCTAGAACCGTTCCTTTTTCGCAATTTTAAAGCAACCACTCTGACATGATAGAAGCTTGGTTTCACGCACACGCCGTGTGTCCAGCAATCTTATCAGAGTTTTTTGGTCGACCAATCGGTATATGGGGAATTGTATTAGTTTTTTGACAGGACGCCATCGGCCCCATTAGGAAAGCTTTTGCCTTAAAAAGCTTGGTTGACATCTTTGCGTTCATCAGTGCCCCTAGTGCAACATTTCTCTCAATGTACCGTTGCAGTGAGTCGTCGTCGTCATTCACCCGCAGCACAAGAAGGGTGATGTGTAGTGTCGATATTGCCACCAGTGATCTGACGACTTTCGGTTCCTGGTCTTGCATGTGCAGCTGAACTTTTTTTGCCGTTTTGTGGACCTGGCAGAGACGACATCATTTAGTTCAGTGTACGCAAGTCATGCGGACGACATGCGCTGCATACAGCGGCGTAGACTGCAGCCCAACTCCTTCTGTATTGCACATTGCGTATTCTCAGTTGCTGCATTGCAATAGCCTCGTTATACTGGTCAACCATTTTAGAATACATTCGATTGATCCGTTTTTACTGCAGTATTCAAGCTTTTGAACATCACAGCATGCAGAACGAATTGCACCGTAATGGCAGTGCTCGCAAATGCAAACTATGGCTTAAATTCTTTTGCACCGAAACAAAAGGTATTGTCTGCAATAAATAGTATGCCAGGGCTCTGGGTCTATTTGGAGGCTTTCGAATACAGCAGCCATTAAAGGCCAACTGCACTGAAATTTCACGTCAGCCATCTATTTTGAATGCACAGTACTTACCACCAAACCAACTGGTAGCCCTGTGAAATGCCTTGTTGATGAGTTAGAAATGTTTAAAAAAATGGCAGCATCTCCCACTCCGTGGATGATCGCCAGGGTGCAGGGACTCAAAATTACACCCAAGTTGCGCCCCGACCATCATTCGATTTTAGTTGCTTTTTCTCCGCTTGCCGCGCTTTCGTTTATTCGGGGAAGCTCGTTGTCTTCGTAGACATTGAGCAGCAGTGTGACCCTTCTTGCGTTCGTTTCCGTCCATGGTGGGAAGAGAGTGTGTGATTTCCGGAACCCTCTGATATACCGCAGCGCCATCTCGTGCTTACGCGTAGTGCCATCTAGTGTAGTTCGATGCAGTCACTGCGTATTATAACTTGATCACAAGCTGACTACACCGATGTTTTTGTGCGTTTTCTCGTTGCTAGGTGCCTGTTTCCAAGTGTTTTGGAGTGTTCTTGTAGCCTTTTAGGTTGTTTCCGTACAGATTTTCGCTTGATAGTGTTGTGCGCACGGATGAACGCGGACGGACATGGGGAGGTCCTAATTTGCTTCGCACCGTTACCAGTAAGCCGTTTGACTCTCGGGTACTAACTCATGGTCGTAGCCCAGTGGGTAAGACGACTGACGCTACTCTGTCTGGTCTACCAGACACAGGCTCGAATCCTGCCGGTGCCTGTGTGATTTTTTGCGATTGTAAATTATATATGCGCACAGACGCGGACGGACATCGTGCAATCCTAAGGTGCTCCGCACCTAAAATAGCTCCGTAGCAGGCGACTCTGCACCTGCCGGCGGATCGTGCAAAAAGCCATGAAGGGGAAGTAACATTCCGGCTGGCTGGGTGCTTCCAGTCAGTCAGGAGAACTGGTCTAGCTCTGCTGGGCGTGTTTCTCTTACGGCTTCCCCACTCATGAAGCGATTGCGTGCAGGTTTGCTCCGGCCGGCTGTACTGTCACTTGAGCCTGGTTAATATGGCTCTTATAAACATCAGTTTCAAAATTGCTGATTTTTGCTGGTCGTTTGTGCTGGGCAGGCACATATTTCAGCTGTCATATTTTGCACCTTGCAGCCTTATAAGGCAGACTATACGTAAATGGGGTATTCAAGAGGCAGAAATTTTCAGTGCAGTTGGCCTCTAACGGGACCATAAAGACAACCTGCAACTTTGTTTTATTCAAAAGAATTAAGGTTTTATAGTAGCCTCAGCAATTGTCCAGCAGCAAACAATGCTTATTCGGGGAGAAACATTGAGTATGACTCGCCTAACACTATGCCAGTTGGCCGATGTCATGGCAGTCATGTCCACTGCATGAGAGAATCTTTCGCATGGCGCCAGTGTTTCACAGCATTGGCCAGTGGTAGTTCCATATGCTGTGCATGTTTGTGCGTTAGAAATATTCACCCCACTATCCCTAATACTATAAAACAAATATGCATTGAATATTCAGCTCAAATAGCTCGTTCTACAAGCTTGTAGTCACTGTTAAATACGTTTAATTTTGTCGGCTTCAGTCACGTCCCATAATGCATCATTATTCTCCTGCCCGTTCTCCTCACTGTATAGCTTGAGTGAAGTTGGCACAAATGCAGCATGTGTTATTCCAATGACGCATTCTTTCAAACAAACCAAACCTGTATTTTGCCTTCATCGCCCCATTGAGATGTGCACTCCCAGATTCGTGTACAGCCGACTTTCGCCAAAGTTTAACCAGGAGATGGTTCTCACATTTAAATCGTCCACTTGTACTGCCACAAAGTAGTTTGGCCGTTTCCTTTTCTCTGCACCCTTTTTCGGCTTCTTTCCAGAGGATGACCCAAAGGCACCTTTAACAACAATAAAGAAATGCAATCAGCACCTCGTCCATGGCTAAAGCCCAACACCCTCTGCAGCAGCCAATTTAACTGACCTGTAAACAATGGCTTGAGGCTGTACACAGGGTCGTTTTCATCCTCCGTTTCTTCCGAGGAAACCAAGCCAGGAAGTTCGGAAATCCAGGCGGATTCCTCGCTTCCTGGCTCCGTGTCGACCTCACACTCGACACTGAGGTCTTCGCCCGAAGAACTCTCGTCGTTAGCGACGCTAGCCTGGCGCACGACCGCTTTCTTTTTCGCTCTGCGTTTTCGCGGGCGGCGTTTGGCAGGTGTGGTTACCGCCGCACAGTTCGCCCCTTCGCCATCACCACCACCGACCTCGTTCTGCAGACAGGAAACAATTGGCACGCTTTTTATTACACGCCATCGGGAAACCCGCATAAAATTAACAGCAAATGGCGAAAAAAGAAAAAAGAGTCGCTAGTTTTAAAAGGGTCGCCTTACGACGGCAGACGACTTGGGTCTCGCTTTTTGCGCGGGAAATTTCGGGTCAACGGACGTTGCACTCGCCGGGCCCGCGGCACCTCCAGTTTCGTCCCTTTTCGCGCCACCAGAAACCGCGGGAAAACCGCGGGTCGACGGCTCGGGTTTAGTTACACCGGCGACTGAGTCCACGGGAGCGTCACACAGGCTCCAGTCCAGTATGGCGGGGTCCTCGGCTGAAACATTTCCCGCGCCCTCGTTCTCGGGTAGCGGTGGTTCGGACGAAACTTCGTCGACGCCCTGCTTCTCTACGTCGGCGTGTCCAATGCCTAGCGCTGAACGGAGAGCGCACTCGACGTCGGTGCTTGACGGCTTGTCGTCGCTTCGACGTAGCTCCGAGGAGCTAGCCGCGAGGGCCTCACCACTTGAAAACGGAGGCCTCCGCTCCGAAAACGAAGGCAGGTTTTTCTTGGAGACGACGATGGCCGTCATCGGCGGCGCGCTGGGATGGCTGTCGCGCGAGCCAGGCATGCTGCCGCCTGCACGAGGGTTGGTGCGGGTGCGAGCGAGCCGTGGATACGGCGAGAGCAGGGCGAGGCAGCAGCCGACCGGTGTGACACATGGGGGCCCACGGAAACGTAGGAGTAGGTGACGTCCCGCAAGGACGGCTGACCCACTGCTCATTGAAAACGACTAGCCCTTTTCTGCTGCAGTTTCATAAATCCGGAGTAAACAGCGCGTTAGCTTGCAGCTGCGACATAACGGGGATGGGAGAAGGATGAAAAACAATTCGCATTTGGATTTTTCTTGGCTCGGCCGTTTACTTGAACAACAACAAAAAAGCCATCATAAATGCTATACTTTATTAACAATTTGCTTTTGTTACCTAAATAAAACTTTAATTCTTTAATATTAACTTCAGTTTCTTAATTTCTGATAAATAATTTTTAACTTTTAGAGTTTGATGATTTGGTTTTGGTTTCAGCCCGTGAATGGCGCGCCAAGCGTATCCTTCGTGCGAGAGGTGCCAACTGGATTTTGTAAATAATGGGGGTTTGTACGTCGGTGTGAGCCCAGTGTACCATTGACCTTTTTCGTGCGTGTGCGTGCACCGTTCATCGATGGTCGCCCGGTCGAGTGGCCCGTGGATCGCGCTAGCCGGTTACTGAGGCCGGAGACCGTTGGCGAGCGCTATGCGGGAACGCCCAACGTAAACGGAGGGCCAATTCCGAGTTCAGCGGACAAGGTAATTACGCCTGTCCTAATCTTGTTACACGGCGCAGACACAGCGGACCCCCCTTCGCGGGGCTCACGTTGGACAAAACATGTATGACCCCGCTGCATTAAAACACTTCCTTTCCCCACCTTAGTATTCAATCGCAACACTGTCTATGCGCTGGAGGCCTATTGCAAGACTTCGCTTCTCTTGCAACTAAAGCGACCGGCAATTCCGGTCTCTAATCTGGTCGAATTGCTCACCTGGTTCTTTAGTTCTCCGCTAGAGTAGATAAAGTTCAAGGCAGTTTCGCTAAGCGGCCGATGCTGCGGTTAGCCTGGCCGTAGCTCTTGTGGATCTGTGTGTCTCGTACGCGCGAAACTCGCGCGACGGGTAAAGGTTCGGAATCAATCCCTGCACCTGTCGCGTGGGTCATAAGGAGTGACATTTTCCCTAATTTCATTTTTTTTTTTACCGAGTGAATCGGTTGATGTGTACATCGGACAGGCGAACTGTCGCCAGACCCGCGGCTCGGGCCGACGGCTCGGTTTCAGCGATCGTAGCCACTGAGAAGTGGCGATTGGGAAAAGGGGCGTGCGTGATATCCCGCTGTTATCTCCGGTTCAGCGATCGCATTGTCTGCGCTGAAACGCGGCACGAGCCAGTGTTTCATTTCTTCGGCATTCTTTCTTTGGCAATAATTCTCACGCTGTGAAGTGCGAATTCCTGTCCAGCGCTGTTGCTGTTTAAGTGGGATCGCGATTTTCAGCGTGTCGTAACGGCATCGCTAGTTTTCGTACACGTGCAAGTTGGTGGTCATAGAGGTCCCTGCAATTGTCTGAGGACGACGGCGATTCCGTGCGTATGAACCTTGTAATTTCGTCTGCGTCGATTCTACGCGTCTTGGGCGCTTTCGCGTTTGTTTCGTATTGGCTACTTCCCGCCTCGTGATCATCGTTAAGTTAGAAAGTAACCGCAAACGTCCTCGAAGCAGCGATTCGGACTAATTTGCCTGTGGTTGTGTTTTTGGAGTCTCCGTAAAATGCAGCTCGGTCAGTCCGTCCGCACGGCAGTCGGGACCCTGGCCTTGAAATGCCCGAGACGTTGAAACGGCAGGTGCTGCTTCGACTTCAGTCTTGTTGACGACGTTCACTACGCTGGCAGAGGCACAAGACAAATTGTTTGAATCAAAACGGGATTGTAGCGGTATAGAAACATCGTGTGCAGGGCACAGCTGTGCTTTTGCTGCGCATTGCGCTGGTCATCCTAAACTTTGGCCGTTTTGAAAACTGACTTCCTAGCGCTTTGTATTCCTGCTTGGAGGCATTTCTTGTGCGTCAGTATTATATAAATGAGGGAACAAACTAAAGTCAGGATGTTTTTGCGCTCTGTGGGACCAAGTTGTGGTGTTCAGAGGCCAAGCTGGTGTTCAAGTTTCTGTTCGCGTGTCTATTTTTTGCTTCTTTCGAAGGTGGCGAGTTTGTGCAGATGAGCAAACACTACCCTGAATGGATTTTCCTTGACGGCTTCTGCGCACGCAGTTCGAACAGTGTGGCAGGATGAAGGCGCTGCCTTTACTGGTGGCTACTGCACCGAGGTCGTAACCTTTACCCACCACGGTGGTTCAGAGGCTATAGAGGGCGCTGTGCTGGTGAGTTTAGTGACGCAGGTTTGATCCTGGCCAGGGTCCTGGCCGCTTATCAGATGGAGGTGAAAAGCAAAAACACCCGTGTGCCTAGATTTAGGTCCAAAAGATCCCCACGTGGTCAATCCTCATAGCTACGGTTGTTCGTTTTTGGGTAAATGCCGATCTTACCCTATTCTTACACCCCAAACATGTTTCAGGAATTCGGGTTAAGCCCGGTTTCTCCCCGAATGGACCTTTTCAAAGGAGCGATCTGCACAGTTGTGGTCGGACGTTCCACCATTCTCGACCAGTACTTGCGGGAAGAAGGCGCACAAACACACCTTCCGAATTGATTGAGTATTGGAGTGACTCTACCACCCGTAAACTCAGGCGGGCAAATGCCACCATGACATTGTTGTGCCTAGCTAATGGAGGCTGTGTTGTCGAGAGAACCTTCTGCCAGTTGGGATACGTTCTTTGATCAGACAGGCCTCGAATGAAGACTGACAAGTTGTGCAAGCAGATCGCAATAATGTGTGTCAACAAGGATCAGGGAACAATTGATGGCCAGATTTTCGTGAATAGAACGTTTCATTTGATAGAAGTTATCAATACTATTTACTCTCATTATTTATTTATTTTCAAACAAATTCCAAATTTGGGAGAGCATTTTAAAGACAACCCTGAAGTCCCCCCGATTACCAGCTTGAAATGAACACCAATTTTAACGTGTTAGAGGTAAAAAGCTCGCGATAGCCTCTAAAATAAACTGTGTAAAAAAATAAACTTAGTCCATCTATCGATTTACCCCAAAAAACCCGAATTTTGGAGTGGTTACACAAAAACACCCGATTTTTCCCCGAATATCGGTTCGAAAAATAGCACCTGATTTTTTACCCCCCGATTTTGAAAAAAATATAACACCCGAAAACGAACAACCCTACTCATACCCCAGGTGTAGCTTCGGAGCGTTAAACCCTGAAAGTTTGAATTTAACAGTTGTCACCTTTCAGTGTTTGCACTTACACGCCAAGTTTGTTTGGCATGTGTGCCGAAATGAATGGCTTTTGTAGTCTTTACTTGTTGCTTTTTTCTGCATGTCAGCTACTTTGTGGTTACGGTGGATTTTTCTAATTGGACGGTGTTGAGAAACAAGGGGCAACAGAAAGGGAACAAACTTGCAGCTGTATTTTTTTTTTTTTTGTTCCCTCTCTGTGCCTCTCTGTGATGTTTTGTTGAGGGATATGCCAAGCCCACTGCAGCAGGTTTCTCAGGGAGAGAAATTTTATACGGTCAACTGACAGTGATATTAAAGTACAGCATCGTTCTACAAAAGGTGTCTTTTACACGATTTCCATCGTTCTCACTTGTGTAATGTCGACACCTCTTTATTTGTGTCCTGAGTGATGTGCGAAAAAGAACACGAATGTTTGCAGTAGGTGTGAGCAAATGAAGCGGTTAGAAAAAAAAAATCGCTCTCCATGTGGCCAAGGCACTCTGTTGATGGACTGGTGGGCTGTCTGCCTGCAGTCTTCATAATTGCAGAGTACAGGTACTTGTAAAAGGTCTACGAATGGAGGCAAAAAGCGGAAATGCCCATGTGTTCGAGATTTCAGCGCACGTTAAAGATCCCCAGGCGGTCAAAATTAATACAGAGCCCTCCACTACTGCATGACTCATAGCCATGGTGTAGGGTAATTCAATGCATTTAACAACACCAATTTCTTTTTAAATGTCTATGAAAATTGAGAATGTAGGTAAAAGCACACTTCGGGGAAATGAGGCAGCCCAGCAGCCAGCTTTCGTCCCTGTGACAGACTATTCTCATTCTAAAGAGTCAACTACACTTAATTTAAATCACTACTAGGCCTGTAAGGACGTCTGGAAGGAAAGAAAAGGAATTAACTTCAAACACCAAGGTCGCACTAGCTCCATAAACTCTTTTGGACCACCTCGCAAAAAATGAGTGCCACTGTGACATAAGCAGAGTATTGTCGATCAGTCAATCTAGAAACCAATCAATCGATAACTTGTAGTCCTGCATGGGTCCCCTCGGTCTTTTTACAAAGTCTTAAACTGAGTTTTGTGCGCAATCGATCGGTCAGAGTGGTGTGACCGCAGTTGAGCCGGTGGTCGGTGGCCCGGGGCTGACTCCCGGCAGTGTGGACTTGGCCATGGCCGCGGGTGAACGGAGCGCGGCCGAGAAGCGGCTCTTGGAGAACCTCCAGAACGACCTGCGGCTCCTTTCCAACGAGGCCAAGAAGAAGCACCCGCCTCTCAAGGAGGTGGGTCTCTCCTCCTAGTGTCACTAGATCTTCCTCAGTCACTAGTGTCACACTATCTCCCGTTTCACACGTCTCTCTGAGTTCACTCGAAAGTGAGGGAGTCTTGGAGTGAAGACTTGAAAGGTTCCACAAAACTGTAGCAAGCTAAAGGGCAATCTGTCCTTGAGAAGAAGTTTCTCCTTGAAACCTGATGTTGTTGGGTCAGGGTGATTTATTGGAAATGAAATCAAGGAATGCTGAAGCGTCAAAAACTGGGCCAGTTAGTATACATTCAGCGCAAACTTGATGGGACGAAGAGAAGGCAACAAAACAAGTGCTTCTCTTCATCTTGTAGAGTTTGCACTGTTGTTCTACCATTATGAATGCTGGCGATGAAAGAAGTTATCAAATGCAAATGCTTCTGCACAAGAGCCACAGAATCAATTTGTGCAAACACATAAACTACTTCTGAAATTCGATTGGAAGCTGGGGGTGTCTTTAGTTTATAACTGCATAGTTATATTGGCGGCTTCTTGGTGCATCCTAAGTGCTCATCTACTCGGGGTGTGTTGGTAGAGTAGTTTGAGGTTGCTGGTCTATTTCCCAAGTGGGGCCTGTTAGTCAAGGTTTTTTTGTGCTTGTTTCCTCAGTACACATTTGTAGCTTGGGGAATCTGGGATTGAATCAGGGTGATCATTCAGAGTTCCAGTCTGTGCTCTGTCAAGGCTAGATGCGTTTATTTTTCTGCAACTGATTCAAAGTTGACTATACAAGAGCCGGGCCGTTTACACATTTGGGGGGAAATCAACGCAATTCATAAATTTAATGTGGGAGTGTTGTGGATGGTGGAATTTGCCAAGGGGAATTTTGCTTTAATCTTGTTTCTGAAACTCCGCACTAAAAATGTTTGTGGCTATGCCTCTATATTGCATGGCTGTTCATATGCTAACCTGAATAAACAGTGAAAAAAAATGTTCATTTTAGTGTCAAAAAGTAAGCAATATATATATTTTTTTTTTCTGATTCGATGGTGTTTTTATTGATCGCAAAGAAAGAACATACAATGGGTATATACAGGAGGAGGTCCCGAAGTCAAAGACTGCAGGGGGACCTCCTAGTGCGAAGTTTGAGATTGTTGATTTCCTGGAAACAAAAGTTTTGCATTGAATACTCAGAAACTTTTATCGTAGCAGTGAATGTACAAAAAAAATTGTAAGCCCCAGGAGAAAGAAACTGAAAAAGAAAAAAAATCTGATGCAACCATTGGTTGACTTTCTGCCTACACTGACTTACTTCACATTCTTGCTTACTTCTTTTTTTTTGTACTTTGGTCCTAAGTTACTAAGCACTATGTCAGGAGAGAGAAAGTTCGCTGCTGAGTATAAAAAAAATTGCGGCGTACCAGCTCCTTCAGTTGCAAATGTCAACAGAAGACGATAGTCGACTGGAGCCCCTGCCAAGTAAATGCCTTCCTTCTCTTTCCCACTCACCTCTCGTGCTGTTCCTCTCCCGCCTCGCTCCTCCAAAGGTAACACGCTAGATCCAATTGCTCGTCAATTTAAATTTACCGCGTTCCACTGCTCCGGGAGGAAGGCCTCGATGCCAACGCTGCCGTACGGCGGAGACACGCGTGAATAGAGGTTCCCTACCTACTTCAGTGTTTATAGAACCACGTTGCTCTACTCCACAAGCATTTTAAGCAGAACGTGGAACCTATCTAGTGCAACCCTTCGTAACTGTTGCCGTGTGATTTCTCAAAATGCCGCCAGAAACTAGAGTGGCGGGGACAACAGCAGGCAACGGAGGGAATTTTTTTTCTGCAGTGGATATGGTATTTCATTTGCTGTCGCAAAAATCAAGCATCCATGAATTTTTTTAATAAAGGAATACTTCAAATATCACTTATGTATGGATTTGCTGCCTCATATTTGAGTAATGTTTTGCTCTTGTTCAACAATGTTGTTAAGTATGAACATTGCCACCGGACTTAGTCCTTTAGATTCGGTGTGGGTATATATAAACCTATTGTGCAGCTTCTGTTTCACTTTGGCTGGGTGGCTGAATCGAGTGACAGACAGACAGACCAACATTTTAGCATTCAAGTAGCCCAAGGAAGACTATCGTGTTTGAAAAAGAAATTGCAGCTTGATTAATATAACCAACACCAATTATCTCTCCTTTTCAGGCAGCAGAGTCTGGAATCATCAAAGTTCGCAATGCAGCCGCCAAGCACCACGACCTCAGGCTTGGTATGACATGTCTTGTCTCCTGTAAATGTGCTTTGTCTCTAAGACTGAAACCTGGGCATTATGTATCAAAGTGGGTTTGGTAACCTCAAAATATAGATTTCTAATCTGCCATGGCCCTTGTTTAATGATCGCTATAAAAACATGCACATAAACATTGGCATTGATGTGAAACATTAGAAAACTTGGCATTTGTAAAGGTACGTGCATGACTGAAAGGGTTTATGCATTTTGGAATCTTGAAATACAGTCACATCTGGGTTATAGGGGAGGGAAAAATGAAGGAGCCTCTGTCCCTTCGACCTTCTGTCAAGTTGTGGACAGAAACATTGATCCTGAAGTGCAGCTTCACCGCAGTGTATGCTATGCCATGATGCATGCATAATTCAGGGCCACCATTGCCTTCTGTCTTCACTTTCGTTCTGGCCAACGTGTAGCCGAGAGCACAAGTGGAGGTTGTTACTGTTCCATCCTCGTACCATTCAATTTTTAGTGTGAGTGCTCTTAGGGTTCAAACAGGACATGCAGGTTTTTTACGCAGAAAAATTGACAGTTGGGCTAGTTGGTTTTGATTCATCGTTTTTCTTTCTTTTTTTTTTTTTTGCGCTAACTCGCAACTGACTTTATTAGGCGTAAACACAAATATATACTCAGAAAGAACCCGTGCCCAGGTCAACCCCGAAAGTGCAGTTTGATGAACACAACGGCCACAGGATTACGATTAAAAAAACACAGGATTACATTGTACATAGTCAACAACCAACCAGCAAAACACCTAAGTTAATGCACTTGATAAGAACTGAAATTCCTTTTCATGTAGTGCCACCGACGCGTGGCTGACACACTTATCATCGTGCTTTCGTATATAAAAAGCTTCAGTAATCTGCTTCGATTTGCTAACTCGCAAAAGTTGCGAGTTAGCGTCGTCATGTGTGTCTTCTCTTCTGTGTCCCGTTTCAAGCGCTACTTACGATGAATTTTTATGCAGAATAGGCAGGAAAAATGTTAATGTTTTGTGATCATTGTCGCTTCTTTACTCGAGTAAACGTGACACAACTGTGCATTGTGCAAATCTCCTCTTTTTATGACGATTTCAATCCCGCTTGCCGCGAGGTTTCTTTGTGGGCATGGCACGAGATTGAGGTTTTGTGCAGGTATGGGTTATGCTTGTGAGGATACTACAGAGCCTCCCAAGCAGTCATGGGCCTGTAACCAGTAAAAAGTAATGGGGTTACAGTTACAGTTACCTAAGCCAAAAAAGTAACTCTGTTACAGTCACAGTTACTGTAAAAAGTAACGTCATTGCTTTTCCACACTTCATAAATTTTAGTAATAGATCACAAAAAAAATGATTATTTTTTTGAGACATGCGAAGGCACGTGAATAGCCGAAATTGCACATGGTAAAACCATGGACGAAGAGAACCTAAAAGGGAGCACACTCATCCCAACCCCAACAATCGTTTTTGTACACCTCATTTTGTTGCACCAACATTGATGTTGCTGTGGTGTCATTATGGGTGCCCCCTACTCTGTGGGCCCCTCTGTGGTGGTCTTTCTTGGCAAGTGTCTTCCTTTACAAGTCTACTTGCCAGTTTCTTTTTTTTTTTTCTTGTTTCCACTTGACTCAAGATGAAGAAAAATATTAAGAAATAACCTTAAAAACCGACCTCGGTCTTCTGCAGAGAGGAAAACCATCTTAGTGACTTCTCCTAAACTGTGAGGGTGCCGTCTTGTGTAAATGGGAAAGGTGGAGAGGATATGGGAAAGAAGAAATTCTGGAAAAGAGGAAAGCGTGCACTGTATGTCGACACTGTATGATGTTGGATCAATTTTTATAACAAAGGGTCTAACTGTATCGGCAGTCTCTGTTAGTTACTTTATAAAAAGTAAGTGTTACAGTTACAAGTTCCTCTAACTTAAAAGTAACTAGTTACAGTTACAAGTTACTGAAAAAAATAACTAGTTACCAGTAACTTGTTACTAGTAACTAGTTACTGCCCAGGACTGCTCCCAAGAATGGTTGAAGCATCACTGGAACTGCATTTGCCGCTTAGGTTAGGTTTGATGGGTGTGGCCCGTGAAGGCAGTGTGTGTCGTCGGTGTTTGCAGCGCTGCTCTCGGAGAGCCCCGAGATCCTGGAGCCCTTCTTTCTCGGCTGTGACACGAGGAACGCCAAAATCGTCCAGATATGCCTCTCCGCCATCCAGAAACTGGTCACCTACGAGGCTGTCTCCCTGGTGAGCCCACCCCGCCATCTTGGAATGGTATAAAAAGAAAATGGGTGAATATACTTGTGTGTTACTTGTTGCCAACTTAGGGTAACGCAGACGTAGGATGTCTCGCTCATAAGAGGCCATAGTGGGTGCTGTAATGATGCACTTTGATCCAGCTGGATCTATTGGGGATCTCTGAGTGGGTGAGAGGGTAATGTAGCCACAAAGAAGTGAACAAATCTGCTGTAGAGGAAGGAAGACAAATGTGTAACGCCTCCATGCATGCTTTATCACTTTTTTTTAGTTTTTATGTAAGCTGAAAATGTATCCGTGCATAGTGGGCCTTGCCCGATTCCACAATGGTTGCAGCGCTTCGAAATGGGGGTGTACACATTACACCGGTTGTGGGGGTAGAAATGGGGGTGTACATGTTACACTGGTTGTTGGGGTCGAAAAGGGGCTGTACACGTCACTGGTTGTTGGGGTTGAAATGGGGGTTTACACCTTACACCTGTTGTCGGGGTCGAAACGGGGGTGTACACATTACACTGGTTGTCGGGGTGTAATTCCTTGCATCCTCATCCTGTCCATATGTGTGCCCCCATTATCCCCCTCGCAGACGGCGGCCAGCAACATCATCACCTGCCTCTGGAATCTCATGGAGAGTGGCATCGAGGAGCTGAAACTCTTGCAGACGGTCACCCTGCTGCTGACCGCCAACACGGTTGTCCAGGGGGACTCCCTGGCCAAGGTGAAGTCTGCAAAGGCCTATTTATAGTGGATCATCATTAGGTTTGTCCTTGGAAGCATCAGGGGACTGCTCTTTAATCTTTCTGACGATCCCTTTCTCCATCACTTCCTCTTTCTCCATGCCCATTTCTCATCTTGCTCTATGCAATGTTTCTTGACCAGTCTCCACTGATTCTTCTCCTATGATTGTTACATGTCCGTAGCATTTGTATCTTTTCAATGCAAGACATTACCTGCATTTTTGAGAGGTGAAAAGTGGGGTTGGGGATTGGCCGGGCAGGGTGCATTTGGTACTTTTGTTACACTTATTGTATTTACTCGATTGTGACGCAACCACGATTGTAAGGCGAGAAGTGACTTTTCACTACATCCAGAAAGAAACTTCGGTATACCGGTATTCGATTGTAACGTGAGGGTCAACTTTAGGAAGCCAAATTTAGGGAAAAAGCTCACGTTACAATAGAATAAATACGTTATATACTGTGTCCAAGAACGTTGGCAACTACGAAAGTGTGTGTTGTCGAATTGCCTGAAGTATAATGCCAAGGGCTGCGAGCTCTGAGATTATACTCAGTTTGGAACCCAATCTATGGATGTTGCTGAAATGTTGACTTAGCTCAGTTTTGCATTTATTTCTGAGGAGGCTGCGTAAAATTGGGCATTAAACTTGGGGAGAGTCTGTTTCTCTGGCCCTATAGTGTCTACTGAAGTGAGTGCTGGCGCATGTATGGTGGCATTGGTACTTTTCTGCATCCTTGTGTAAATATAGTGAAGCAGCTATCAATTTAAAACAAAAGGAAGGAAATTGCAAATCGTGACTGTAAAAGACATTGTAAATAAATGGAGTGTGCCGTATTTATTACAGCAAAGCTGTTAGCCTCTCATTGGTCGGAAAATTTTGTGTCGTAAACAAAAAACCCAGGCAGGACCTAGGAGTTTTCGCCCAAGATGCTGGGTGCGCGTGTCAGGCTAATCAGGCGTGAAGTATGGAGCTCAGTATTCGTGTAAAGAAAAAACCACAAAACAAGCATGGAAACTGCATGATGGATGATAAGGCGCCTGTGAACAATGGGAACACCCATGTGTTCTGGTAAAGATTAGGTTTACAGCTGCTCTTGAAAGGGGAGCGGGTTGATGTCAATCAAGGGCTAGCGCATGCATCAGGCTAGGCGGGACCGAGCAGTTCTTGCCCAAAGCGCTGAACGCATGCGTCAGGACCCAGCATTTGCCGCCAGAGAAGCCGATCGCAAGCGGCAAGCCTGCTGAGACAACGAGAAACATTTCATAACCTGCCCCGTCAGCATCTGTAGTGGTTTACAACAGCTCTGCTGGACATCCGCTTTCGCAGGGCAGGATGGCGTGCATTTTTTTCTTCTGGTAGCTGGAAGCAGCTGTCGTACATCTTTGACAAAAAAAATAATTGCGTTTCTTTATGGCCATGATGACAATGGTGAAGTTTTTATTTACCCTTTTGTAACCGTAGAGTTATTCACTGTTTTTACATGTGGCTTGGCTTATTATCACAGGTTAGTGTGCATTTTGGTGCAAAAAGAAGTGAAATAAGGAAATGACTGGGAAGCTAGCCTTTCGTTGCTGAACAACCTCTGACGCTAAGGGTCACTCACTACCACCTGGTTACTTGCTATGACCTCGTGCTAAAAGAAGCATTCAACTCTCAACTCTGGGCGCGAATCTTACTAAACCGACGGTTTCTGGCACAAGGAAAACAGCAGACCGTTTTCAGCTTGTTTCTAGGCCCTGCTTGTCTACTTGGATATGGAAGTTTTAGGCGTACCAGTGGGGCTTGTGTTGTGTCGTTGACGCGCGCCACGGTTCGCACCGCAGGCCATCGTGCTGTGTTTCCGGCTGCACTTCACCAAGAACAGCACCACCAACAACACCGCTTCTGCCACGGTCCGCCAGCTGGTCTCCGCGGTCTTCGAGCGAGTGCAGGCTGAGGACGCTGCCATGGCAGACGGTCAGTGGCACTTCTGTACTTGCCTCGGCTTGGCTTGTACTGGTCTGATCAGTTTGCCTGCCTAGGGCCTGCACTCGTGCTGAAATACTTTGGCGAACCAAAATGTGGTGTTAATTCCTCTTTCAGCATGTGCTAAACTGTTATGCTGACCGGTCTTGGCTTGTCGCGGGACGTTGCGTGAACTGCTACTTGGCTCAGTATTAGCTAGCTGCCTTGACAGGACTGAGGGTGAGGGTATTACTGATGCATTTACTAATGCTGCGGTTGTTGAATGGGAAGGGGTTGGGAGGAGGTTTCATGAATATTTGCTTGGGATTGGTTGGGTTGGCTCATGATCACCTGAAAGTTTCAGCCTGAAAGAAGAAAACGCAAAGGACGGTCTAGAAGCAAAGAAGGTGTCCATGTTTTTTTTTTAGATTGTCCTTTGTGTTTTTTACGTCCAAGGTGAAATTTCACAGTGATCTGTGTGGATGTTCATTGTGAATGCAAAATCCACCATTTCCATCTATCACATATTTTTTTTTAACGCAGGTATGTTTCTCGTTTATTTGATTCTATACCAAAATATTCATAGGAAATAATGTAAACATGACCTCTCTTTCACCACCTTGTTTTATCCTATACGGAAAAAGGGAATATCTAAGTTTTCTTGCAGGTCGTGCAAACTTTGTTTCCTTGGAAAAGGTGTCGTGGTCGACTTTGTTGCTAGGATGCCTACAGTTTTGGTCCTGCCACTATTTTGACTGCAGTCGTTGCTGACGCCATTGCTAGAATATTTTAAGTGTTGCCACTAATTTATAGCACTCACTGCTGAGGCCAGGACCCATTGCATCTCTGTAATGTTACACTGGGAGTTTGGTTTATGGGAACGTCAATGGGACACTTAAACTTTACACGTGCAAGCGTATCTGACTCTCAGTGGTGCCTGCTTTGAAGCAGTGCCACGAAACAAGCTTTTTCTCGGTTTCCCCACCTGCTGCAGCCGTGAAGACGGAGGATGTCAACCTTGAGGAACTGAAAGCTGGCAGCCGCAGCCCTCCCAAATCTCTGCAGCCCTGCGCTGCGGATGCCTTTCTGCTGTTTCAGGTAAAAAAAAACGACAAACCGGGGAAGCCAGTAAAGTTGTCATGGAGGTGTGGTACTGTAAGGCTGTCGTCACATCTAGTCTAGAGTTTGTTGTGATGTCTTTATTGTCAGTCTGAAGGGCGTTTACTTACAGTATTGTCCAGAGAATTAGAGGCTTCCTCTTTTTAAGGGGGTGAGGACTGTGGTTTCGTTTCCCACCGACATTTCGAGGCCTTCCCCCCAAATCAAAAAGTTGTCCTATTGAAACCCTGTATTCTGTGGACAGGACCTGGTGCAGATGGTGAATGCAGACCAGCCCCTGTGGCTGGTGGGGCTGACAGAGATGACGCGCACGCTGGGCCTGGAGCTGGTCGAGTCCATCCTGGCCTCCTTCCCGGAGGCCTTCCTGCGCCACCCGGAGTTCCGCTTCCTGCTCAAGGAGCGCGTCTGCCCGCTGGTCATCAAGCTCTTCTCGCCCAACGCCCAGCGCCAGGCGGCCCCCGCCCCCGACCGGCCCTTCTTCCCCATCTCCATGCGCCTGGTGCGCGTCGTCTCCGTCCTCATACACCGCTTCTACGCCACCCTGGTGAGTCCGTTGCTTGGTCTTTACTGAGGCTGCTGACAGCGTAATGCTCCCGTTAAAGGGGCCCCGAAACACTTTTTCGAGAAATTACGAAGGGCTGCTGGTGTGTTGTAGTAGTCTCAACGATGCAGTGCATTCTTGCTGAAAATGTTTCATACGTTCAGTATCTAAGTTGTAATAGGGAGCTAAAGGTACCACTCATCTTCTGCTGAACGCTTCCTGCTGCTGCTTGGACTTCTCAAGCAGGGGCAGATAAGCCTCTCCCACTGGCCGGCACACTGATTAGCGGCCTACCTGTGTATATGTGTACATTAGGGGTGTGCGAATATCAATTTTTTAATTTCGAAGCGAATTCGAATAATAAAAACAAAGTTCGAATCGAATCGAATATTTTTCGAATACGAATACTTATTGTTTTTTGTAAAATGAAAGTTTTCACCATCTAGAGACACAAAAACTGCAACTTTATTGCAAAACAGATCACACAAAGTAAAATTAGGAATTACACAATACCATTGCACTCAACAGGTTAAGGTCTGCACTCACTTAAATGTTAACATAGAGAAAGGTTAACTGCTCGACATGTTCGGGGAGCAGTGACAACCTCCTGCTCGTCACGACTTTACCAGATACCGAAAACAGCCGCTCACTTGAGACACTAGTAGCTGGCATGCCCGAGCCCGTGCACATTGCCGCGCGCTGATACAGTAAAATCTTGATGATACTAATCTCGCGGGACTGCGAAAAATATTCGTATCATCCGAAATTCGTATGAACCAACACAGACCAAAAACTTTAGCGCTGAAAAAAGTTTTCGTTCATTTTTTTTCTTACTTTCGCGTGAAGAAATTCGTGATTTTTTCTGCTTTTTTTAACCCCCGTATCGCAAAGCAGACCTTTCTGGAGCACGTAAAGCTTCGCGCTCGTCTCCTCACTCGCTGTGCCCAAGCTCGCTACACGCCGCAACAGCCAAGCGTGAACCGCATGGTGCGTTTTTGCACGCGATGCGCTCGCGTTTTTGCACGCGATTCGCTCGCCTCGGCTCTGCGAGCGCTGTATTTTCACGCCCGCATCGACGATTTCGCGCCCGCGGTAGCGCTACCTCGGTCAGAAAATGACGCACGACGCGCGCGGCAGAATGGAGGAGCCTGACTACTTGCGATGAGATCGAGACAGCCGGCTTGGCTCCGCCGGAGATGGTTAGGCTTAGCACCCCGGCAAATATTTTATGGGCGCTTTCACTAGCGGCGCGGATGATGTTTTATAGTAACGTTTTCGCATGCATTATCAGCTCCTTTACCGCACAAGCAACTTCGTGTCTCCCTTGAGCCGCATTTTAAAGAGCGGTTAGAAGCGGTCGCGCGAGCGACCGCGCCACTTCGCGGCTGGAGCCGACGCCATGTTGACGCCACCGGCCGCGCCGCGCGCAGCGTGGGGGTGGCTTGTTTCGCGGCGGTGTCAGCGCCCCTTGGGCGTGCGCAGAGCGTTTTCGCGAGCAGAAAACAACAGCCCGGCCGTTTCTGGAGAAAGAGTGACAAACACGGGAGCGAGAGCCGTCACTTGCTCGTTCGGCAGTCGGGTGCCTCGCCGGCTCGTTCGTATCTTCCGCCGGGCCGCGCAGGTCCGTTCGTAACAGCCGAAATTTTTCCCATTGCAAACAATGCAATTTCGCCGGGACTTTTCGGAAATTCGTATCATCGAGAGTCCACTGTAACACCGATACAGTCTCCGAAAGCACATACCGTTCGCTGTGCATATGCTTCGCGACTTTGCTGCTGAGACACGCTCTGAATTGTTTTTTTTTTTTTTTTTTTAGTTTTGGGTGGTTCGAATATTTCGAACAATATATAAGTATCGTTCGAATCGAATCGAATACCAAAAAATTCGAATGGAATATTCGAAGTTTCGAATATTCGCACACCCCTAGTGTACATGCATCGTTCACTTGTCATCATTTTGAGGTTTATTCTGCCTGAACCCTCCCCATTTAGTGTTTGTGTTTGTTGTGTGGGCGTATCACCTTCAGTGTACTGCTACGCTACATCTTTGTCAAAGAGGGCGGTAACTTATCATGACCATGGAGATGGGCTTTCTGATTCCCTTCTGTCAAATAGACACGCAGAGGGCACATTTGATACTGGTAGGCACACTGGGTAAGCTCAAGTTCGGGTGTTCCTTATGCAGTGCAAGGCTGGTGCGGTCTCTTGGCAGGAAGTACACCTATGGAGGCTTCGGTGTCACATGTGACGTTGCTAGGAAGAGCTAGTGGTAGTTTTCCATCCAACCTAGCATGGGAGCAAAAATTTATGCCAAAGTAGCGGTCATCTTTAAAAATCATTCGCGAATTGCATATGAAGCGTGCAAGGCTCATATTTGGCTCAAATACGCCCCACCATGCTGTTTGTCATTCGAAAACACGTAGAAAGGCGTTTCGGGGTCTGTTTCAAGCAGGCACTGTTTCTGTAAGGGTAGCAACCTTTGAGTAGAATGGAAGGAATCAGTGAGGAACTTTAATGTTCTGGTTGAAACTTTCATTAAGAAAAATGGAAGAAAATGTCAGTTGTGTAGAGCATTTTTTATTTTTGCATTGTAATCCTGTTGCAAACATAACTTTCCTCATCCTGAAGTGCATTTGATTGCCGCTTGACTTGCACGCGCTTGTCTCTCAACCTGGCATTTTTGTCCGGGGGCCCTTCCCCGGCGGCTGTTTTGCCTTCCCCCTTCCCCCACCTTTGCCCAGGTGACCGAGTGCGAGATCTTCCTCTCGCTGGTCGTCAAGTTCCTGGACCATGAGAAGCCCAACTGGCAGCGCACACTGGCACTGGAAGTGTTGCACAAGCTCTGCTCCCAGCCCGAACTGCTCAAGTGAGGGAGACGCTCTCTTTCCGGGGGCCTCTTGCGCCCATTCTTTGTGTCCCTCTTAAAGGGGCACTGACACAAAATTTTGAAGGCGAGATAACTTCGGAGATAGATTGGTGGGAACACATATACATCATCTGCAAAATATCAGCGGTGAATACAGCCTAGAACATATTTAAAATCAATTTTGAAGTGTGCGAAACGCAACCGAGCGGCCAGCAGAGGACCACGCGCAAGTGTAAATAAACAACATCCAAACACGTCACGAGTTTGTGTTTGCCGCTTCCGCACTGCCGGCTCCCCGCTCCAATCGGAGGGCCGGAGGGCGGAGCTTCTGCTCTCGAGAACGAACGACCCGATCGTTGGCGGCGGAGGCGCCGTGATTTCGTCAGCTCATCGGGCAGCTGGCCGCGACCAAAGTTCTACAGCGATTCCAGGCACTCTGTTTCTATTACTGTTTATTACCATTTGATGCGGAAACACGCCGGAGGCACGAAAAGCCCACTGAGCAAGCCGCACGGTCGCTGTGCAGGCGGCGGCCACGGCCGCGAAGTGGCCCAGGCCGGCGCAGGTAGCTCGAGTGATAGCTTGTTACCGCTGCACGAAATTGTCCCCAAGTCCCGACCATGGTGGCTTACATGAGAAAGGAGTTAACGATGCCATGGCGGGTTGCATTAAAAATTGTCATCTGCACCGCTTACGAGAGTGGCACTCGAATATCCGCCGCAGTGCTAAGCCGAACACATCTGTAGGCGGACCTGTAGGCAGACTGGCCGGCTGCTCCCAGCGCGCGTCTTGCCACCCACCATCTCGAGCGGCGCGCGTCGTTCGTTAGCCGCGGTAGCATTTGCACTCGCAGCGCCTGCGTCACATCCACGGTCGCTTTTTAATTAGGCGCCTCACGAGATCAGTACGGGGGGGCATCCGTAGAAACTGCCGTAGATGCGGATTCGACAGTGCTACGGCGGCTCTGCTCTGTAACTGTGATATCCCTCCGACGGTCACGTGGTCAGCTTTGTTCACACAAAATCCACAAAATCCATCGTTTCGCGGCACTCGCTGAAACCGAAACTGCGACTGGCCGCATTGAAAATGCCTCTAATTAAACAACCGTCGCACGCTGAAGCAAATGAGGTTTCTACAGGTTATAAGTAGGTCACTAGCTACTTATCGCAACAAAAAAAACAAGATGCAAAATTTTTGTGTCAGTGCCCCTTTAATTATGATAATAAAGGTGGCTACGATGTGTGAAAAAAGTCCTAGTATGCCTAAGCGCTTCTTATGGGTTGTGAATGCGAAAGCGTGAATGTACAATTGAATGCCTTTGCTTCCACCTCGTGTTGTCAATGTGCTTGTAGTAATCTTCCCGCTTGACACGCTTTGATTCGCTTGAATGCCTTCAATGGCTTATATCTGTCTCCCAAGCGTTGCACTACTACTCATTCCCCCTACCGTGCTTCACTGCTTGTTTTTTCACTTGTCTGGCGGCGTTCCTCCACTCTTTTCACCTAAGTTTGCGCTATGGAATGCCTCCTGCAATGGAGTGGCTTTTGCTATGGAATGCTTCCCACGGAGCCGTTTCCCTTTTGTGGACTCTGATGCCAATGCTGGCTTTTTCGCTCAAGGAGCCATTTAATGCTTCCGCACTAATATTGTTACCCACTGGTGTTGCCGAGCAATGACGGGAAAGGTGAGAGGGACCGTTGGCGTTTGGTTGTGGAAGGATATAATGTCTGTTTCCGCTCTGACTCTATTTCAGCTATGAATACAGTAAATAGTGTACATACTGCAAATATATACCGCATTCTGTCTTTTTTGCATTGCTTCAATTCGTTAAAGGGACACAAGTGAATTTGTCAAGCTCCTGTTTTTGCTTGCATTATGTAGTCTGGCTCAAATAAACGCAGTTTTCGTCGTTTTTCCAGGCGAAAAGGTAGTATTTATTTATAAAGCCTGGAAGAAGAAAAACTACCATGTGTGGTTTGCAACGGCCAAACCAACTAAAGCAGTGACGTCAGTAAAAGGTGCTACGTGATTGGACGATGTCTAAGATTAGGTTAAACGAGTTTTGGTTTCGGTTCTGTGAAACAGCACGCTTGGCATCTGACGTTATCGTTGGCTGGGCATTATCGATATCTCAGTAATCGTCGTACCGTGCTTCTGCCATGTTGTCGGCTGTAAAGTGCATCAGATCAGCCTCCCAGGATGGCTTGGAATCGTAGCAATCACTAGCCGAGGCATACGCAGTGGATGAATGCCCTCCGTGTCACCGCAGACGCTCAAATGCGATCCGCTTTTCCCCCACCTTTGGAGCTTGCTTCACTCATGCCTGTATCGTGAAAGGCATGTCCGCACCAGGCCAAGGGTATGTTGATTCTGGCCTGTGCCCACTGCCCGCAAGCAGTTGGTGCTTATGGCAACAGCACGCCAACAAGAACTCACCAGCGCATCAGTGTCAGTTTCATGCGTTCTGCGAACTCGCTCGTGGATCAATGAACGTTACAGTGCAAAAATGGTGTATTCAGTATAGAAAACATTGCCTAAAAACAAATAAAGTTTAAAAAAAGTGCTCTCGGGGATTCGAACTTGCGAATTGCACGGTGATAATCCTGTGCTCCAGACCATTCAGCCATCAGCCCGCGCTATCAGGAGTGGAAATATAAAGGATATGATGTATGGCCAGTTTACATTCTTATTTAGTTTTAGCGCTCATGCAGTAAGCGTCCCCTCGTGCTCGTGCGCTCATGCAATAGCGCTCGTGCAATAAGCGTCCCCTAGATTTACACAAATATCCCATCTGTATAGGGACTGAATTGCTTAGTAGGCAGAAAAGCGTTCGCCGATGTGTGGTCGTTTGCTGACCACTGTGCTAGTTCACCCAGCGCAAAAGTGCTTCCCTTGCCTTGGTTTTACGTTTCACGATAAAATTTTCGGTTGATTTTATTTCCTTAGTACCCTGTATTAACTTGCTGGCACTTGTCCAGCCTTCAGTTGGCCTTAGATTTTTCTAATAGCGTGCCAGTCAGCAAAGCGTCGCATGTGCCCGTGTGTGGAGCGACTTGGACTTAGAGCTTGATACGGTCTGCAAACTAACAATCTAAAGGAACATTCTTCTAGGCACAAATGTGTCATGGCTTAGTTTCAACTGATCAAACGAATTGCGGCGACCCATAGGTGGCCGGCCTACTAAACGCTGGGCTGACTGATTTTGTCGGAGGGTCGGCGAGCCGTGCAGTAGTGCAGTCAAGTCAAGCCATCTCGTTTTGACATCATACGAAACGTCATAAGAAACCAGCAGGGAGGATGCAGAGAAGAGGAGGGCAGCATTTTCGAATTGATTTTTCTACTGAATAAAGTCGTGTAAATGCAGCGTGAAGATTTCAGGCTACAATTTGCACTTTAATGTCACAATACAGTAAAATCTCGATGATACGAATCTCGCAGGACCGCGAAAAATATTCGTACCATCCGAAATTCGTATGAACCAATACAGACCAAAAAAGTTTTCGTGTATTTCTTTTTTTACTTTCGCCTGAAGAAATTCGTGATTTTCTTCTGCATTTTTTTACCCCCCCGTCGCAAAGCAGTCCTTTCTGGAACGCGTAACGCTTCGCGCTCGTCACCTCACTCGCGGTGCCCAAGCTCGCTACATGCCGCAAGTCAAGCGTGAACCGCATGGTGCGTTTTTGCATGCGATTCGCACACCTCGGCTTTGCGCGCACTGTATTTTCACGCCTGTATCGACGATTTCGCGCCCGCGGTAGCTCCTACCTCAACCAGAAAATGACACACTACGCGCGCAGCAGGATGGAGGAGCCTGACGACTTGCGAAGCGCTCGAGACAGCCGGCTTAGCTCCGCCGGAGATGGTTAGGCTTAGCACCCCGGCAGATATTTCAGGGGTGCTTTCACTAGCGCCATGGATGATGTTTTATAGTACCGTTTTCGCATGCATAATCAGCTCCTTTACCGCACAAGCAACTTAGCGTCTGCCTTGAGCGGCATTTGAAAGAGCAGAAAGGAGTGGTCGCTCGAGCGGCCTCGCCACTTTGCGGCCGCAGCCGGCCACGCCGCGAGAAGCGTGGGGGGTTTCGCGGCGGTGTCAGCAAGCAGAAAACAACGGCCCGGCCGTTTCTAGAGAAAGAGCGACAAAGAGGGGTGAGAGAGCCGTCACTTGCTCATTCGGCAGTCGGGCCCCTCGCCGGCTCGTTCGTATCATCCGCTGGGCCGCGCAGGTCCGTTCGGAACAGCCGAAATTTTTCCCATTGCTAACAATGCAATTTCGCCGGGACTTTTCAGAAATTCGTATCATCCCGAAATTCGTATCACCCAGAATCGTATCATCGAGATTACACTGTATTTACGAATCACTTCAGTGTCCCTTTACCTCACGAGACCTGTTTTTCACGCATTCTCTCTCTTTTTCCCTCGCCCCAGGAGCTTCTGCGAGAGCTACGACATGAAGGACCACAGCACCAAGATCTTCCAGGACATGGTGAACGCGCTGGGCGCCTACGTGCAGGCGCTGTTTGTGAGCGCCCCCTGCCACCACCACTACCACCACGGCGGAGGGGTGGGCGGCGGGGGAGGGGCTGGGGGAGGGGCCGTGCTGCCCCCGCCCTCGGTGCCCCTGGGGGGCTCTGGGGGCGTCCTCCCTGGAGGAGGGGGCAGTGCCTCTTCGCTGTCCCAGCCCCCCCAGGCGGCCTTCCTGTACCGGGGGGTGTGGATGCCCCTGTTGCCACAGGTCGCCACGCCGGGGGTCTGCAAGGCCACCTAGTGAGTCTCACGGAATGGGGCGTTGGGCGAAAGGCTTAGTAAGGTGGCCACGGGGCCTGTTTTGTTCTTTTTGTGGGGTGCTACGGGAGCACGAAGGGCTGTTGTTACAGGTTAATCCACTGATGGGCTCACAGCGGTAACTTTTGAACTCACTAAATACTGGAACAAGTAGCAGTATGTTCGTGTTTAATGGCGCAAGGGTAACTGCAACCAAAGAGCGCCAAGTCTGTGTTAGCTGGTCCTTCAATGTCAAGTTTGTGCTTAAATTGTGTATGAGATGAGCATGGGCATGGTACTGCCTAAAAACTCTGTATATGGGTACTGAACACAAGGAAAAGGGGACCTACGAAGGCCAGTGCCTTCGTGTCACCTCTGTTGTTATTTCCATGTGTAGTGTGCAAAAGTTGCCGCTGTGAATCCAAAGTAAACGGCCCACCTTTCCATTTTATCACTGTTGGGCATGCTGAAGTACCAAGCCGTGGTAGTTGCGAGGGATTCTAAACGTTATCAGTCGTGCAAACTGGTCTGTGAGGGGCAGAAAAGTTGCGTCCCCTCTGCAGCATTTTTCATAACGGAGAGGTGAAGGGGGCCCTCATAACACATTCTTAAAACTGAACGAGCTATCCGTGTGCCAGAGAAAGCTTTTTCCCATCCAAAGTTTGCTGGAATAGAGAAAAAAATCTGCGAAAGCATAGCATAGCTGTATGTTCACATCAAGCTCTTTTTACAAGACATCGTGTCATGTACAGAGTGAATGCCTGCGTTTTCTGTTTTCACTACTAGTGGCAGATACCGTATTTTTGCGCGTATAACCCGCCCCTGCATATAATCCGCACCCCCACTTTTAGCCCGCCGGGTAAGAAAAAAAAATTCTCGCGTATTGCCCGCACATTTGATACAGGAAAGGCTGCACCAAAGCTACTGCTCAAGCAACACATCACGTACTATGTAGACAGAAAAAGCGTATATCTAGCTAGGCGAAAGTCGCAATTCACTCAGTGTCACTGCGGTCGTCCTTGTTTTTTCTTCCTTGTCCTTGTGTATGCTTTGCGCAATCACTGTCATGGAGGGCTTAGTCAGTGTTACTGCGTATGAGCTTCATGGCACAACGCGCAGTGCCGCGAAGCTGCACTAAAGGAAAAACCCCGTGTATTATCTGCACACCTACTTTGACACTGAAATTTTTGCATTTTTGGTGCGGGTTATACGCACAAAAATATGGTAACTTTGGTTGTAATGAAATCTTGGGGTATCTGAAAAACTTTTTGGGGATTCTATTTGGTTATTTTCTTGTGGCTTTTTGTCAGAAACTTTTATTTTGTGCTTTTTTCTCTCACAATGCGGCTTTCTTTTCCGTTTTTTCTTTTGGGTAGAAATGACACAGACATCTCGGACCAGGCTGTCTGCGTCTTATGTTGGTCAATTTCTTGGTGATCATTATTAAAGACATAGGTCAGGTCAAAGTAATTAGGCACAGCTTATTCTCAGCAGTCTGTCCAGCCTCAGCTGAAGTGTTGTTGGCTGAAACAGCCCTGCTAAAGATGCAACAAAGCATTTTTTTACTCAGAATTTTTAGTTCTAGGGACGTTTCAAAGTTAAATAGGCTGCCGCGGAAAAAAAAGGGCCCACATTGAACACTTCTAAACCTAGTTCTGATGAGCGAAAGCAAAGACTATGCATGCAGTGTTTCGTGAAAGTTTGCCTTTTCTTGAGGTGCTGTAGCATGTTGTCTAGCTGTGTCTACTGGATAATTGGATTCAGCCTTTCACTTGTGCGGAAGGGAGCACACAAGCAGCCCAGTCGACGCTCCATCAATGGGCCTCTTAGATTTACAAGCGTTCCAGCAGCCGACAGGCTGCCAGAAGTTTGCGCTCTCAGGCAGGAAGTTGCGTACGGGAAATAGAAAAATCGAGGGGCAGGCAAGCCCAGCCGCAGCAGGCACTGCTATGGTCGGTCCACTTTACAAAATGTTGTATTGCTGCTTTCGTCGTCTGTTTCGTCGGTGCACTCAATCTGCAGCCCTTGCTGTGACTGGACATACATTGCTTGTCGATGTGCGAAATCGTAACAAAAGACGTTATTATTTTCATCATTATTATTATCGTCACGTTGGGAAAACTTTTTTTTTTTTTTTTCTGGAACGCCCCGCACTTTCTGCTTCGTTTGAATCTTTCCCCGGGTTGTTCCCTGGTACTTATACGCGTCATTTGAAAAAAGAATGCGTGCCTCAAACCAAATTTGAAGTCCTTACGATGCGCTTACCGATGCCGTTTCTTGGGAAGTCGGCACGGGCGCACAAACAAATCATTCAATCAAAGGCTCCACGTGTGGACAGCCTTATGTTCATGCAAAAAAACACTTACCTGAGCTAACAAAAACATGTATGCTTCCATCTAATGTTGCAATGCTGCCCTTGTCCACGAGCTGAAAAACACTTGCCATGTGTAGCACGAACCAGCCCGCAAAGTCAATTGGAAATGATCGTCAGCTGAAGTGGGAGGTTGTTGTCTTTTATCGAACTTTCCGGATGGAAAAAAAAAAAGGTGGCATGTTACAACAAAAACATGCTGTATCAAAAACGAAGCTATAATAAAGTGAAATGTTGGTGTTGAAAAGTTAAGTTGCGCATCAGTTAAAGCAACTTTAAACCTCAAAAACTGAAAGAACAAAACAACTCCACAATGTTATGCTGAAACTGGCTGCACGGCAATCTGCTTTTGTCGTCTGCTAGCAGTGTTGTCTGCTAACTTCCAGACTGAAGCCAGCTGGCCACCAGACCACAAATGTCTTGGTGCTTCCGGCAGCCCGCAGGGAGCCAGAGATTGCTGTACCTGAGAAAATCTAAGACGATCTGGTGCTGCCGGAAGTGACGTGTAGAGCTTCCCAAGAAAAATAAATGACCAGCTTTTGCCTCTGGCTGCCTGCCGAGCCCAATGGTGACACTGAGGGGCCAAAGAGCAAAGAAGCCATTAAACCCCCACCTAGTCGCATAATAGTGCAGCTTTGATTGAGCGAAGTGATAAGAAACCAAGGCGCAACTTGTGCTCGAGTGGCAGAAGGTCACGTGCGATGCGACGGGAGGCCTTAAAAAATGTAGTGAAGTAGAGCTTCCGCTCTAAAAAAGACGCTTCCAATGAAGTGCAAGGGTGCAGTGGAACTCTCTTGTATCTTGCGAAACAGCAGCGCACGTGACCACCCACTTCTGTGCACGTAGCATGGAGATGCTGGACCGGGTGGAGCCCCCCGTGGTGGCGGAGGGCTACGGGGTGTCCCTGGGCTACGTGTGCCTGCTGGAGGTGGTGCACAGCATCGCCACCGTGGTGGACCAGACCAAGGGGGGCGGTGGCGGCGGCAAGAAAGCTGACGCAGACGGCCTGCGCCTGCACCGACAGCTCGTGTCCTCCTCCTGGTGTGGACTGCTGGCCGCCCTCTCCCTGCTGCTCGACGCCAGGTATAAACACACAAGAAAGATGCGGTCACTGCAATCGTTAGGAGGAATCGTTAGTTACCAAAACTGAACCAGGGGTCACTACGCCTCTTTGATTATCAGTCTCAGCTGCACCACGGACTCGCTGAGAAGCAGTCCGACATTAATTTTTCACATAGTATTTCTACAATGTGGAGGATTCTCCGAATACCCCCGGACTATCCTTGGTGAGTCCGAGACAGTAAATCAGGGACCCCCACTTTTTGATGCATGAGGCTCTGTGGGGAACTCTGCTTGTAAATGCTGCCTATATACCAAGGCATTGGTCTGGGCTAGTTGGTACATGTTTGAATGGATTAAAAACCAGCAGTAAACACAGAACTCGGAAGAAAACGACGGGACAAGCTGGCAAAACTGGCCAGCTTGTCCCGTCGTTGCCAGCTTGTCCCGTCGTTTTCCTCTAACTGAGTCCTGTGTTTACCGCTGGTTTTTAATCCATCCAGCTGCCTATATCGTATAAGCGACAGGGTGTTGTTGGAAGGCTGATTTTTTCACGCTGGTTTTTGCGCTCTGTGCGTTCCCCGTTGCAGCACGGATGAAGCGGCCACGGAGGAAATCCTGAAGACCATGCAGGTCTTTGCAAGCCTCTGTGGGCGGCTGCAGCTGTCGACTCCCAGGGATGCCTTCATCACGGCCATGTGCAAGGGCTCGCTGCCACCTCACTACACGCTCACGGTTGGTTCTTGTTTCTGCTAGCCGCTGGCATAGTCGCATAGTTGTGCTTGATAGGGGGGGGGATTCATACCTAGGGTTGTTCGTTTTTGGGTAAAACCCGATTTTACCCTATTCTTACACCCTGAGCATGTCTGAGAAGAATCGGGTTAAATTTGATTTTCCCCTGAATGGACCCTTTCTGCACCATTGCATCTGCACCATTGTGGGCTGATGGTCCGCAGTTCTGTACATGATGGAAGCAATTCCCACAGATACAGCTTTTGAACTCATTGAGTGTCGGCATGACTGTACTGCTTGCTACCCCAGGCTGGCAGATGCTACACTGACATTTTTGTGCCTAGCTAATCAAAGCTGTGATGTCAAGAAAACTTTCTCCCCGCTAGGATACATTCAACGATCGGACAGGCCTCGAATGGAGACCGGCAGGTTGCGCGTGCAGATGATAATGTACATGAAATAAGGATGTGCAGAAAAAACTGATCTCCAGCTTTCTGGGAACAAAATGTTTCATTTATGAGAAGTTATCAATGCTCTTTACTGCCATCATTACTGATTCTTTTCCAAACAAATGCGAAATTTCGGAGAGTATTCGCTACAAAACTGTGATATCCTCCCGATTAGCAGCTTGAAACAAATAACCAATTTTAACGCCTTTGAGTTAAGAAGCTCGTGATACCTAATGATAAAATAAATGAAATAAGTGTATTTCTTGCTAGATCTGTAGATTTAACCCGAAGAATCCCATATTTCAGAATGGTTTAGCGTAAAAACCTGATTTCTTCCCGATTATCAGTTGAAAAAAATAGCTCCTGATTCTTACCCCCCCGATATAAAAAAATATATAAAACCCAAAAATGAACAGCCCTAGTCGTACTGTGAGGTCTGCAGTCATGCTTCGTGCTGTGAAGTGCAATTCAACCTCTATGAACCAGAGTGCGGGGTCCACAGTCCAAAAGGGGGTAGCTTACCGCTGACTGAGGAAACTGTCGGAGAGGTGTCTGTCATGGACATTGAAGTTGTGTGATGTTGGTGCTATACTCTGGTGGTTGCAGCACAATTCCGGGTCACCAGTGCTAAGATGCACTTCTTGAAAGAGCCCTGCGAGTGAACAATACGTGTCTCAAATTACAACTGAACTTTTATTAGTGGTGCTCCTTTCGGAGATAACTTGAACTGCACCCTAAAGCACCGCTTTGAGTCGACACAATACTGTGGGGTCTTCTGACTGCGAGATCCCCTGAGACCTTTGATTGTATTAAAGTGGTTTTATTGCTTACAGAAGACCATTTCTTTGAAACATTAATGGCAACCTCGTTACCTATGTCTTGTGTTGCATTGTGCCATCCAACGGTTTCAAACTCCACAAATCTCGACCCTGATTTGGAATGCATCTTTATGTCGCAGCCACTGTTGCCTAAAGAAATACACTCCCACTGTCGTAGGCAAAGAATTACTTAAGTGAAACAGTGCAACTTGAAACTATTCTGCAGCTAGTTGCGGTACAATTCTTGGTAGGGCGAAAGTTTGAAGGGCGGATGCATGTTTCGAGCTGGGGTATAGTTGGGTTGGGATTTGGTAGGGTACTCACTTGTCCAACCTTTTCAAGTGTAGTTAAAGGTAACGTATGCAGTTTCACTGCATACATTACCTTCATGACACAACTTCAACATCCACGAAAGACACCTCTTCAGTCATCTCCTCAGTCAGTAGTAACCTGCCCCCTTTTTTGGACTGTGGACCTCGCTCTCTGGTTTATACAGGCTGGCATCCAAAGCTAGTGGTCAAAGGTAACTGTCGCACTCGTTATCATCGGAAGCAGTGCGTGTTGAGCCCGGTGAGTAGTACACTGTCAGGTAGTCAAGAATGACGCAGGTTTCTTCAAGTAACAAAGTTTATTGGAGTGGACTCGTGCTTTGCTAAGAACTCAAAGGTACACAAGCGGCAAAGGCAACAATGTGACGTGCCTGTACAAGCGTAGGCGAATCGAATGCCGCAGTGCTTGCAGTGTGAGCATTTATCCTTCGGCGTTCATCTTTCGAGAACCATCGAATCAGAGCTAGAACAGTGGACCCCAGAGAGACGAACATTCTATTCTCGTGATGACAGGCGATACACTCTTCCTATCAAATAAAATAGCCTGTGCGGCATACAAAAAAAAGTAACGGAGAGGTGCGCTTCACTTTTAATGTAAATAAGACAGCTAGGCGCTGCCAGATGCTTGCAACAGAACATACAAATAAACAAACCAGAGGGTATAGTTCGTGGCAGTACAATGCTCTGCCCCCTCCCCCGCTTGATTGCAGGTGCTGAACTCGGCGTTCCCCAAGGGCTCGGCGTCCCCGCACCCGCGGGGTGACGGCTCGTCGGATCGGCCCGGTGGTGTGGGTGGGCCCGGGGGTGGCCCGGGGGCCGGTGCCTCCCCGGTGCCCCTCCCCCAGCAGGGCCCCAACCTGGGGCCCTTCCTGGGGGGCCCCGGGTGCGACCCCCACGACGCCCCCCGGCAGCAAGTGGTGGCTGTGGGCACCCCCCTGCCCACACCCTCCCTCGGGGGACACCAGGGGCCCGTCATGGTGAGTCTTCTTGTTTGGGTGCAGTAAGGGAGGGAAGCATCGGTGCTCAGATGAGTGTCGAGTTCGAGAGGAGGACATTCAGGTTTTGGAGAATGAATTAGTGAAATCTTTATTGGACAACAGGTGAAGAGGAATAAGAGTTTTTGGTAGAGCACAGGATGGGAGAGAGGGCAGGTGGGACGCACACGTAGCAGTACGGCTCCAGAGGTGAGGGTGAGGGTACCAACACTCAGTGCAAAGAATGAGTGTGTATTCAGGCGTTTAGGGGTCGAGTCAGTCTTTCACATACTGAAAAGGGCACAAAATTGTCATCATTATCATTCATCATCATTGTCATTATCATCAGCATCGTCACCATCATCATTAGCTGAGGGCCTAGCGCTGCCAAAAAGAATTGGGGAGTCCCTGGATATCGTTTATTTCTTTTATTTATGCAGGCTCTTCCCTTTTATTTCTTTACTGGGGGTTTACAACACCCCCCAAAAAATATTTCTGTCTACGCCACTGTGCCCAGTATTCTACGATTATTGAAAACTTGTTTGGTCAGTTGTGCTCCTGGGGCCTTGAAACACCACCCTTGTTTTAGTGCGCAGTACTTAAGCATAAAGCACTGTGGTTTGGCAGCGGTGGCAACGTTGTAACCGAGCAAACGATGGCAACACCAAAGACTGAAAGGAAACGGAGGAGGAGAGTGTCGTGAAAGTGTGAGGGGGAGGGCAGCATGCCAACTCCGCGCCAGACACGTGCGTGAAAACTATCCTCGGCATCTATTGGCGCCCGAGAAACGGAACGCAAAACCAGGCATCCATGAAAGCAAGCGTCTTGTCCGAGTTTACACAGAAGCCCAGCACATGCTGCACGCTGCATGTTCATCGGTCCTTCGGCGTCCTCCTCGTTGCGTGGCGCATCCGAACCACGTGACATTTGCGTGGAAGGTTCAAACACGATTTACAACATTCTCGGCGGCGGCGACGCGCTGTGAGATAACGGCAGAGTAGCGCGCGCCACCGTGCATTCGCTGATCACGCGATCACTTCCTGAGACGCAGCAGCTATGCGCCACGACTGAGAAGACTGCAGTTTGCGCTGCGCGCAAACTTCGCATTAGGGAGTATCGTGAATTTGTTCTTGGCGTGTTGTCACCCCCCTCTCCTCTCCTCCCCTCCTCCTCCTCATCTCACGCAGCTGACGGCCAAGAACCTGCAGTGCATGCGTGCCCTGCTGGGGCTGGCCCAGGCGCACGGGGCGGTGCTGGGCAGCGCCTGGCACCTAGTGCTGACCACGCTGCAGCACCTGGTCTGGATCCTGGGCCTGAAGCCCTCCACGGGCGGCAGCCTCAAGGCGGCCCCCAAGAACGGCTCCGACGGCACCGCGGGGGCCCCCGGCACGGGGGGCACCAACGCCTCGTCCGTCATCACCACCGCCGTCATGGCCGACCTGCCCGTGCTGTCCGCCATGCTGTCGCGACTCTTCGAGAGCTCCCAGTGAGTCCCCCCACCCCCTCTGGCTGTGCTGTTCTGTCCAAGGGGCTGCTGTCGGCAACGATTGGCGCCTGCATACTAAGTGTTGCGACAGTAAATGAGTATCTTCAGAAATTTTTTGCGAGCAAAACCACTTCTCCGTTTGTGCTCAAATGTTATCGTAGGACAACTAATGCAAAAAGCTTGGCAAGTTGGTTGTTCACTAGGGAATTCATCATACTAGTGAACATTAACGCAGGGAGCGACAAAGCGTCTGTACCTTTGTCCCTGTGTTGTTGGCCAGTATGTTGGCTAGTACCTTTGGTTGCACCACAGTTCTAAAGTTGTCATTGCATCAAAGATGGCCACTAGCTCTCTAATAGGCGAATATTGTTTTTATTTCAATAAATAAACGAAATTTTAAATGAAATGTACCACAAAATGTGACCTTCATGTATGTGAACTTTGAATGCGAAATAATTTGTGCAGAAGAGTATTTTAAGGATGCTCCTTTGTCATTGTAACGCCCTGCACATTGGTATTGCTAATCGTAGGGTTTGCCTTTGGCAAAACAGGGTAAGGGGAGTCCTCCTGTGGTCTTGTCCTTACTACTGCAGAAAAAAAAAAAGGGTCGCACACAGTGCTGCTGTTGCATACATCAACCGTCACTCCCGCAGTAAGCTTCAAATTGGCTGTGACTGTGCAACTCGAGCCTTGATTACTCCAAGGGTTATTTACGAGCCCAAAGTAATAAAATCAAGTTAGAACATGAAAATAAGTTTCGTGAGGCCAGAACCTTGTCACTCAGCCGCATCGCCGTTTTATATAGTTTAATCGTCCTAGAACTGTTAGTGAGTTAACTCAAGGCCATGCTGTAGGAATTTTATCACTGCCGTTGCTGTGTCCAGGTCATGAAGTTGTTCACACAATGAAAGGCGTTGAATTAGCGAATTTTGTCAAGATTTGTGTATGAGCTCACCATTTCTGTGTCGCCTGTGCCATTGTAACTATACTTCATCTTGTGACCGTTTCTGTCCTCGTGCCGAGAATGCTCATGACTGACGTCTTGTTTTTTGTCTTTCCTTCCCTCCTCTCATCCCATCCTTTCCCCTCTTATCGTTCACTCTCTCATCTCAACTCATCTTTGTCATCTCATCCCCACCGCTCTCTTTCTCCCTCTCTCTGTCACTCACTTCCCCGCCTCCTCCAATCCGCGGCTTCCTTCCCTTCCCCCGTCGTACGAATCGCAACGCCAACACACGCGTGTCAACACACAAACAAAAACACGACTGACGCTGCAGCTACGTGCCACTGGCCGGCACACTGTCTCGTGTCTTTCACAACTCCCAGTAAGTGCGGCCTCGTCGACTTCTGCTTTGCGATCCTCACTTCATACCCCTCCCCTTCCTTCTTTCGCTCTCCCGTGGTGGGTGTCGTCGTCTTATTTCTTTCTTGGCATATTTCATTTCTCTGCCTTTCCCTTCCCCATATTCCCTCTTCTTTGTTTTTGTTGTTGTCATGCAGTTTGGTGTTGTAGAAACGGGAAGGGAAACCAGGGGAAGTGCCTCCGGCGGCCGGGCGCACTAAACCAATTTTAATGAAATCAAGCAGAGACATTAAAGGGGCCATGAAAACAAAATGCGTTTGGTTCATTCAAAAGATTGCCCCGTTAGAATCTTGCTGACACCACTTTTAACGTAAACTTCGCTTGAATAAGCTGTATAATTGGGGAAAAAGGGAATGGCCATGTGGCCCACTAGCTCATCTCCCACAACAGAGCCTATGATGTCATACCAGCCAGCTCTGCGATTGGCGGAGGCTAGAAGAAAGCAAACACAAATTATGCAGAACTTGTAAGCTTGCCAAACGAGCTATTAGCGCTTAATTAAGTTTAGGGCACATTTTTTTATATCAGTAAGAATGGTGGCACAAACAGTGAAAGTTACGAAAGCACACGTAAATCTAGAAGTACCGATGCGTACTGCTGTTGGTACTGTGTGCACTATGCTTGTTTTAACTGCGCAGCACTGCAGGGCTTTGGGGTTGTCTCAGACGACACTGGCCGATTGGCGCAAGCAACAGTGTCTAACGTGTCCGTATTTGTTGAGCAAGCACCATGCTCTACAAAATTATTATTTTTCTCTAGAACAAAAACAAGCCAGGTTTAAATATGGTCACAAACAAACCATAGGCAGAAAAGGGCTTGCTGCGGCGTGGTGGCGCCATCTAGGTTGACTAACAGTAAGCAAGTCTCCACTCCACACCAAGTTTAGCTGAAAGGCCTGTTATGATGTCATTGCAAGCGTTGTTCAAACAGATGTTTTTGCGTGAGAATCAAAATTGTAGCTTAAACTGATTAATTTCGTAAAAAATAAACCATCGTTTACTTTCAAACAAGCAAGGGGGGGGGGGGGGGAAGCACTATAGAACACAAAATCTTTTGAATAAAACAAACTTGTATTTTGTCTTCATGGCCCCTTTAAAGTCAAGCTCATTTTCATTTGTAGATTTTTGGTATTTTAATTTGTAATGTGCGCATCTGATCTTTTGGGAAAATGATCTGGCGGTTCACAAATGCCGCGGCTTGTCTAGCAAGGTTTCGACTGTGTTATTACATAAACGGTTGTAATTTGTAGGGGCTGTACGTCGTTATAAGCGTGCCTGCCAATCCAAGGTGCTACCCCTGGTTTTGCTTCGATCCTGGTTAACTAATATTCACTTTATTTTGGGGTACCTTTCATTTTGGTTGCAGCCTTTTTGCTGCTATTTTTCTCCTTTGGTTATCTTTGTTGTGCTTACACCTCCCCTGTCTTTCTGGTTTCTGTTTCTGGGCATTCTGAGAACTGCTTAGCTGAATTAATTAAGCAATTGATAAGTTACGACAGCATACATTGCAGGCCAGCTGTCATGCAAAGAGTGCTTGTTCTGTGCAGATGTGTATTGGGCTCAGCTGTTGTCGTTGGTGCAAAACATGCGAAACTTTTTTTTGAATAGGTCGCGTAAACAACTTTTAAGTAGTAATTAAGTAATCTGCATCAGGCCTTGTGCATGGTGCATTGTGCATTGTCGAGCTTTCCTGTAGTACCTGCTTTAAAGGTTGGCCACTCTGGTAGTCAAACATTTGGTTTTCTCCCGGTTTTACGGTTTGCGCTTGCAGCACTGGCACTCCTGTATCTATTTATGTTTGATTACCCTCTCATTTCTTTGTCTGTGTCCGTATCATCGTTTGTACTCGTTTTGTACTTGTGCAAACGTTAACGAACGGCCTGGGGGCTCTTCAGAAACCTACAGTGGTGTGGTGCTGTGAAGGGTGGCATTTGATGGCCCTGCCTCATCCTTCACATTCTCTCTCTCTGCACCACCTGTACAGGTACCTGGATGATGTGGCTCTCCATCACCTGATCGATGCACTCTGCAAGCTGTCCACGGAGTCCATGGAACTGGCCTACAACAACCGGGTGAGTGTTAAAAGTTCTTAATTTTTTAATTTTTTGTAAGGAACGTTCACCGTTACTTGTGAGAGGTGGAGGATGTGGGTGACATGGTATGTAGGCAGTGCGTGCAAACAGTGCTCAAGTGGTTTTTTTTTTGTTTGTTTGTGGGAATTGTCTTCGAAACCAGTTGTTCTGTGAGTGTAATTGTCAGGCAATGTGATCAGGTGCTTAGTGCAGCCAACTCTGTTATACGTAGTGTACTATGCCTCCTTTTCTGAGGTTTTGGTGGGGAGCTTTGGGGTTATCTGGAATGCCTCCACCCCTTCCACTTGCCCCAGGAATATTTTGATAAGGAACCCAGATATTTGCGTGTGGAACCCAGATATTTGGTTTGGTATGTGAAAAACCTTGATGAGATTTATCATAATGCCCTATTGTGCCATATGGAGCCGCAGATTCGTTTTTACGACAAATTTTTGCCCAGCGAGTTCACAGGCACAAAAATGCACGATGATGGATGGGGCACGTGAAGAGACAGAGGGAAGTGGAGAACGGAGTGTCGGAACAGGATTATTAAGTGCTGTGGAGGTGGATTGTGGAGCTGTGGAGGAAAGTTGAGACGTTTCATCCTTTTGTTGGTTTGTACGTTGCAATCAAAAGTCCAAGTTGGGTTTATGCATCGAAGGTACACTAGGGCACCTTGTATACAAAGCTGCGCCAAAATCTTGCACACTTGGGCGTTTCTGTTTTTTTTTTTCTCCATCGGAAAAACAACTGCCCTGGCGGGAAATACAAACTTCTGCTCAGTAGCGCAGCAGGGCTTTAGGTAGACGCAGCAATAGGGAAAAGATAAACCTAGGGAACAGTACATAGTCAGATAGGCACCAGAGGGGGATGGTGTCTGGCGATTGGGTGCGCTCTTTTGTCCCCATCTCAGATTGTCAGCCAGTGATCGTTGCCCCCCCCCACACAATGCAGGAGCCGTCGCTGTTTGCGGTAGCCAAGCTGCTGGAGACGGGCCTGGTGAACCTGGGCCGGGTGGAGGCCCTGTGGCGGCCCGTGACACAGCACCTGCTGGAGGTGTGCGCCCACCCGCACACCCGCATGCGCGAGTGGGGGGCCGAGGCACTCACCTACCTGGTCAAGGCCGCCCTCAACCACGCACCCACAACCACAGCCGGGGGGGACAACGACGGGGGAGGAGGAGGGGCTGGGGAGGCCTCGGCCACGTCAGCCGCCTCCGACGGCGCCACCGCCCCCGTTCATGCGCGTGAGTTGATGCGGCTGTTCTTTGCTTTTGCAGTGGCCTGCTTCGAAGCGAAGCGAAGGAGATTTGCGCCGTCACATTTCGGTTATCACAAAAGAGGAAAGATGGCTAAAGCCAGGGGGGTGTTGCGCACTCTCGCTATGAACATTGTGGACAGGAGCACAACTGTTAATGACACACAGGCACAAACATGTAGGGGGTGCCCTGGCAAGTGCAGCGATTGCTTGTTAATTTGCAGCTGTGCGTATGGAGGAACTTGAGTACGTGATGCCTCGGCAATGCATACAGAGCCACAGTGTCTCTTGTGCGTATACAAGGTGGCTCCTTGCCGTAGGACCTAGATGTGTGCCTTTCCGTTGCGGTACGGCTGAGACATCCGTGCAGGCGGGCCAGTGATAGAGCCAGTAGTCTTCGGAGGTTGCGTGCTGCACCAATGCTGTTGTCCTTTCCCCGCCCCCTTGGTGGCAGCCCCTTCCTCGAGACGGAGCCTGCAGGTGCTGCTGCTGGCACCCCTGGTGGAGATGGCGTCGGCGCACCCGGACATCCGCCAAAAGCAGCTTGACTGCACCCTCTCCCTGCTGCACAGCAATGGCGAGACCCTCACCCACGGGTGGCCCCAGGTGAGGGAGCCCGCCCGCACCCGAGCAGCCCTCCTGCGGCGGCAAAGCTTCAGCGCCTCTTGCCTCCTTGTTATTGTACAGTACCACGTACCTCCTGGCTTGACGCATCCTCATCCCCCTTCTGACTTGCTTTTCGCAATTGCGAGGGTCCTTTTCAGAGGGGGTCACCCGTGGCTCACAGCTAGTAAGGTGCAGATTGAAGAAGTTGTTGTTGTTGTAGTCCTTTATTAGGCGAGGGAAGGCCATGCGGCCAAAATAGGGGTAGGGGAAGGGAGGAGTAGCCCAGTTAAAAAGATGATGCGTCCATGAAGACGGCACAGGGGTTCCCTTCAGACCGCGGAGGTCAGGCTAAGGTGTAGATCTACCATTAGGGGATTTTCACGACCGGAGTAGGCCCGATTCTACACTAATCTTGAAAGACCACTCTCTACGCCGAACAGCCCAAGGGCTCTGATAAAATTCGGATCTTCAAATGGAGGATCATCTTCTGAGGCATCGGGAGGCATAGCATTGGTGAGGATAGGCCGGTACAGCAAAAACGCGGAGCAGCGCCAGATTAGGTGGTCAAGGGTGGCGAATACGGTCATTCGGCAGTGGGGACAGTAAGGAGGTGGAGACCCTGTCGGATAAATCCATTTTCTTGTGATGTGGGGTGTGAGAGCTGCGTTGGCTCTAGCTTTGTTGACGAATACTTCCGCAGAGCGAGGCATCGGGGGAGCCAGAGCCAGGTAGCCAGGAGGGGTAACGGAAGAAAGACGGCACTTCCGTGCCTGGCGTGCGTGATCAAGTTGAAGGCGAGGGCAGGGGGGGGGGCAACGCGTTGTCAACCAGGGGAGGTGTACTATCAAGGCGCTCGCGTGCTGCATCATGTGCAGCTTGGTTGCCCCCATCCGGATCTGTGTGACCCGGAACCCATGCCAAACGGGTAGTGATCCCATTACGCGACAAAATGGCGGTCATATGTTGGATTCGGTGCACTGTTGGATGATCGGTGAAGGGTTTGCGCAGCTCTTGGAGGGCTTGGTGAGAGTCTGTGAGAATGCGGATGCGTGGTGGCGGGTTTGCAATGGTGAAGGCCAAATGATCCAGTGCGCTAAGGATGCTCTGGAGTTCCGCTTCCAGGGGGGACGAGTTACAAGCGTGACGTGTGAGGGAGCCGTCCAGGTCCGGTCGAGCTGGGCAGCGCCAGGCCAGACTCATATGGGAAGGGGAGCGCATGTGTCTCCGTTGTTAGGAGTCGATACTGGATTACTTGCAATATTATTTTTGGTATTGTGAAAGCCTGTGCAGGATGCATAGGGCCCACTGGATTTAGGATTACCTTTGTTTACCTTTGTTCTTTACCTTTGATTACCTTTATTGATTACCTTACCTTTGATTACCTTTGATTACCTTTACCTTTGATTACCTTTGTTCTCAAGGTAATGAGACCAAGGAAGCCTGGTGAGAGTTTGTCACCTTCTTGTCACAATGTGACTGTGTTGCAATGCTGCATGCATTGGCGCCTTTAATGTTTGGTGTATGCTAGCTCTTCGTTGGTGTAGCAGGCTATAAATTAGACTGAATTCACGCGCTAATAGTGGGACAGCAACTTCATTTGTGCTGGAGACTCTAAAAAAACCACTCGTGTGGGTAGCAGGACAGACAGCTAATGGACGCAGTAGAGACAGTTTCCTTTTCGCCTAAGGACGTCCAGAGAACTCGTGCTTCATCGTCGTTCCGTTGCCCCACGTGCGGTGCAGGTGCTGACGATAATCGGGGCCATCTCGGAGAACCATGGGGAGTCGCTGATCCGGTCGGCGTTCCAGTGCCTGCAGCTGGTGGTGGCCGACTTCCTGCCCATCATGCCCCGGGCCTGCCTGCAGCTCTGCGTCGACACCGCCGCCCGCTTCGGCTCCCAGGGGCAGGAGCTCAATGTCTCCCTCACGGCCGTCGGCCTCCTGGTCGGTGCTAGCACATCCTTCTCGCTTCTTTAATGCCGCCGTTTTGAGGAAGGCAAAGGGCACACATTCACTCATGTACAGGGTGTTCTGACAATAATTGGAACACTTCAAATTTTGTTCCTGAGCAAACCGCTGCTCGGTTCGCGCTCAAACTTCACATGAAGGTCGCATTTTGTGATCAATTTTGTTTGGCACTCGGAACAACAACGGTACTTACCTGTTTATTCTGAAAATAAATAAAAACTATTTTTGCCTATGGGAAAATGGCGGCCGTTTGGGCCACGTGCAAGCCAGTGCAGCCAGTGCAAGCTGATCTTGGAATGATGGCACTACCTTGGGGTATGCAGAGTGAAACGGACAACAGGCATTCACGTTCCTTCTATGGCAGGAAGGAGCCAGATAGGGTAGCATGTGATCGGAAAATGTGAAAGCAGGTTTTCTGATCGTCGGCTACCTTATTTGGCTCCTTCCTCGGTAGGAAGAGTCAAATGAGGTAGCAGACAATCATAAAATGTGAACGCAGGTTAGGAAATAAATCCAACGTTTATTGGCAACGATGAACTGTTGGAAGTCTTTATTACGATTGGTATCAGCTGTTTCTCAATGATTTGTGTTCATTGTAAACTAGGGACGAAAGAGATTTTTTGATCATCTGCTACCCCATTTGGATCCTTCCTACCGTGAATCCCCATCGTCCGTTTCACTCTGCATGCCCCAGGTGGTGCCGTCATTTCAAGATTAGCTTGCCACTGGCCCACACGTCGAAACCGGCCGCCGTTTTCCCATAGGCAAAAATCGTTTGTATTTATTTTCAGAATAAACACGTAAGTACCGTCGTTGTTCCCAGTGTCAAACAAAATAGACCACAAAATGCGACCATCGTGTGAGGTTTCAGCGCAAACTGAGCAGTGGTTCACTCAGGAAAAATTTTATAGTGTTCCAATTATCATCGTAACATCTGGAGTTCGTACATAATCTGGAGTTCGTACATTCGTACATAAGTCTGTAATGAAGTTAGTATGTAACTAAGGGGGCACATACTGGCCCCATTCAACTCATCTTTACTTGTGGACAACTTTCTGTGGCAATGCAGTCAGGGCTACAGAGCCAAACCACACCATTCAGCTGTGCGGCTGGAAGTAGTTCAAAAAAATACCTTGCTGGCGGATACCTAAACACTTCAAAAATATACACTTCCTATTTTTTAGCCTTAGATGGATAATTCCACTAAATTACTTGACAGAATGCATGAAACAGAGAGCATTATTTTTTATATTTTGGAGTTTTTTTTTTGGTTGCAGCTGTCACCACTGGCGTCACAATGGTTGTCTTCAGAAACAAAAAAAAAAAAAAAAAAGAAAGAAACATGGTGTCTTTGTCAACAGCCTTCGGCAGCTCACCACTTCATTCTCCGCTTTGAATTTTTGAGAAGCTTGAGAAGCAGAAGCCGTCAAAACAAATGAAATAAGTGGTTTGCAAAGTGTACGCCCAAGTGAGACTGGTGCAACCGGTACTCTCCATTGTTTCTACAATCTGTTCGATTAGCCAGTTTGATGGCCTAAGCGAGCATGTGTGCATGCTGCTCTTTCAATATGCTGTGCCCGCTCTGTGTAAGTACTCTACACATGTCGGTGGTGCTGCCAAGTTTTGAGCTCCGGAAGACTTCACAAATCAGTGCATGCCGTCAGAACTTCAGTGTTGACAAAATTAACTTCACTTCTGAACGATACAGAGTTGGACGGTTTAGTCCACGGTTGGGCCGAGTTCTCCAGTCAAAGCGTTGCTTGTGTTTACAAACAAATGAAGTGTGGGGAAGGAGACGCCAATATGGCTGCATGCTCGGTGATCGTGGTTCAGTGCACTCAACCACGCAGCTCATGTTAAGAAATGAACTGTAGCAAATGCGTATCTGTCACGCCGGAACTTAAACCAAAACTAGTTTATCGGGAATTACTTTAGTGCAGTAACACAGAGCAGTTAGCTCCCTCTCCCCCCATAGCTTTCTCTCCATTGCCACAGAATGTTGTCCCGGAGTATAGCAGCGTGTGACCCGACCTTCTGGTGTGGGGTTGAGTTGACGAAGAGTTCCGGGCCTGTTCTCTGCTGCAGTGGCACATGGCGGACTACCTGTACCAGAATGCGGAGCAGCTGAAGCAGGGGGAGGGGGACTGGGACGCCCTGTGGATGTGCCTCTTCCAGCGGCTGGGCGAGCTCTGCGTCGACCCCCGCTCGGCCGTGCGCAAAAGCGCCGGCCAGACCCTCTTCTCCACCATCAACGCCCACGGCTCCGTGCTGCGCCAGGAGACCTGGCAGGCCGTGCTCTGGCAGGTGAGCACACTAAGGGGGACACTTTCTCCGAGTATCATTCCCACAAAGCAGAAATCTGACAAGGGCAGGTGGCACTGTGTCATTGCTGCAGAAATTGATGACTTGTGAGTGAACATTGAAGGAAAGTGCGCTTCAAGGTTTATTAAATCATTTGCTTTTGAAATTGAATGTGTCGTGGGGCCTTCCTGAGTAAGCAGTCTCTTCTGATTGTGTTGGGGGGCTAGAGTTGCCTCAGGCAGTGAGTCCAGGACTTGTTAATCAAAAGCGTGACAGACACCCAACTTTTACCACGAGAGTTCCGAAAGAAGACAGTGCAGTGAGTGGTGCCATTCTTGTGGCCCCTTATAGAAACGCGCTAGATAGGTGCACATCGCATTTGTTGGGACCCTCTGTGTGTCTTCGGAAGCCATATGTCGACACCCCCCCCTCCGACCCAGGTGCTGTTCCCCCTGTTGGACCGAGTACGGACGCTGTCGGGGTCGGCCTCTACGGAGAAGGTCAACGACATGGGGGGCAACATCCTCATCCACCACTCGCGCAACACAGCACAGAAGCAGTGGGCCGAGACACAGGTGGGCAGGCTACTGCTGTGCACTGGCCAAGAGCATTGGTGATAAGCAGAGTGTGTTTGGGGTTCCAGTCTGGAGTGGTAGCCTGTTCCTCGAATTCCAGTGGAATACAATCTTGAACAAGCAGTACTGGCTCAGGTTGCTAAATTGGGTTTTGAATCTACATTGGATTATTGAATCTAAATTGAATCTATATGAATTAGATAACTCTAGGTCATAATTTCTCAAAGTGGGTTCCCCGGAACCTAGGCCCCTCCTCAGGGTTCTGCAAGCCACTGATAAATTTTCCCTGGTTCCGCAGTCGCAAAGTCTTATATGGTGAACTTGAGGTGCGATCGATCTAAGGAACCTCCATTACTCACGCCCGAGTGTCAGTAAGCACATCTCGGCGCATAACAGAAATGCGCGAGCTGCGCAATAAATCTCGTCAGCAGCTTGTAGCCAGCCAGACTCCGAAAATGGCCCACGTGGTTAAACTATAGCACTTAAATCTCGGCCTTATATTACCCCCATGCGCATTTCTCCTGTTTGGAGATAGGTGCCGCTAGCGTACGCATTCGCGTAAAGTCGACGGGGGAAAAAAACGATACCCTTGCTTGCTTTAGAATTTATTGCACGTTAATGTAGCATGAATGGAATGAAAAATGGCGGGAGGGGGGGGGGGGGGGGGGTTCCTTGGCACTTAATGGAACTTAGCAGGGTTCCCTGGGACCAACATGCTTGAGAACACCTGGTCTAGGTAATCAACTTGAGATTGTGAATTCAGGAACTGCACATTTTCAAAATCGCAATACCTGCCAAGGAGGGTATTCCCGATTATGTGTGCAAATGGGGCAGGCAGTTTAGTGGGTCCGTGCAAAGTACAAAACTTTAAATCAGCTGATCAACAAAAAATATGCTATCTTTTTTTTTCTTTTTGCGGATATCAATGTCCTTGGCCTCTTGGCAATTCAGATACCCTTTAGTGAGCTCTGCGGGACCACATTAGAGCTGTTTTGCACTGCCAGATAATAACATTTTGGCTGTTTGTTGTTGCCAAGTTACACGTTACTTCCACTGCCCTCACTGTTTCTCTCCGCTCACAGGTTCTGACACTATCAGGTGTGGCGAGGGTGTTCCATGTCAAGCGTGAAGTGCTGCACACTCTGGGAGATTTCCCTCGGGCCTGGGCACTCCTCCTGGAGTTCATCGAAAACTCCGCCCTCAGCAAGAACAATGAGGTACTTACGTCAGAGCTTTCCTTGCAGCAATGTTTTTTTTCTTTTTTTTTTTTTAAATGTGCAGGGCACTTCAGGTGCTCTGCTTGTTGTTGTAGCCCACTCGCTGGACCCAAGTAGAGCCCCACAGCATTCTGTCATCGCGGCGTCCCACATAGGCTTCAGAAGCCAAGTGGTTTATATAGTCATAAGCGTTCGAAGCTCGTGAACCGCTGGTGCTTGTCATACATCTCCCCATTGTTTAGCGCACAGAAAACTGCAGGCACATTTGAGGCAAAATATATGTAACTAACTGGCAGCGCCCGCATTCATTTAGTTAGGAACGCTCGTTGGGTTGGTTTTTACGGAAGTAAGCGAAAAAAAGTGGCAGTGCAACGCCGGCACGTGTGGGAGGAAAAGCAAGCACAAAAAGAACAGAACTCCCGCTGGCGCAGTTTCAGGCAGGGGGCATGCAAGCACTGCGAAGGCGGGAAATTTGAATTGCATTGGGTGGTAGCCGTGAGCTGATAACGGTGCACAGCCCATTATGGCGAATCACTGCTCTGCACTTCTGGCAGCTTTGACGTTGAGTGGAATGGCTTGAATTTTTCTCTTGAGCAACTGATAAAAAAACACGGGTGTGAGTTCTCAGTAGCCTAGGAGTAGAATGGTGGGTTTTTAAGTGAACGGCCTTGTTTTGAGCTCCTGCAATGCCGAAACTTTTTCAAGACCTGCGTTTTTTTACCCAAGAAGTTCTTTGCGTCAACTCTACTCACTCTTTTCGCTAATAAGGGGCCTTTGGTTTCTTTTAGTTCAATTTATGGGTGGGGCGGAGTGTGGCAATACATTTAAATAACGTTCTGGGATCTCAGAATGGAATATCGCAGTCGCATTCAAGGTGTTGTTACTGTGTCAGAGTGCCGGTGCCTACGGCCAGGACGTCAGTTGTTGCTGTCCCCCCCCCCCCCCCCCCCCCCAGGTGTCACTGTCGGCGCTGAAGAGCTTTCAGGAGATCCTGCACCTTAGCCGACCCTCGGAGGGTGCCGGCAACGGGGGTGCCCTCCTGGGGAGGTCGGCCGACCCACAGGGGGAAGCCGCCCTCTGGTGTGCGGCCTGGAAGGTGAGAACTCATGGGGCGTTCACTCGCTTTGGCCTGTTATTAGCAGAAAAAGTGGATGGTGGACACACCTAAAATCTAGCCGTGAAAATTGGAGGATGCTTACGTTTTGCCTTTAATTAAGCACGGAGCGCGGTAGCGTCGTCGCACTCGCTGATGAGGAAGGTGCTGTAGGGCGCCCGGCAAAGTTTTACAGGACCGCATCCATTACACATGCGTCGAGAGCGTGCGTGCTACGGCACATTGCACCATAGCACTGACGTCATCGTGCCCTGTAGAGGCACCTGCGAGTGGTGAAAACTTTCTGCTTCTGCTTGCACATAGCCTGTTTGAGCAGCGCCTTCAATTTGGTAGGCTTCAGTGGGCACTGCAAAAGGACGATACGGGATTTTTCGCTTGGAGTGTTCACGCATGAAGGTAAGTTTTGTGCTAGATATGTCTTTTTGACGTGCCTGGTGGCCTTTGTTGCAGTAACAGCATTTTGTTTCGAAGCAAAATGCCTTTTGTTGTTCTAAGCTTACACGCTAGTGGTTCTGGCATTCAAGTTTGTGTGTAGAACAGCATTTCAGTGGGTCTGGGAAACTTTTGGAGAAATCCCCTCCTCACTTTTTGTCCTGCCAAATGTCGGCAACGTTTCCAAGTGGTCTGTGCCGCGTTGCCTGTGCATTTTTGTAGCTTGTTCATTTGGCTCATGCCACTAGGCTAATATTCTTGGCTCAGTGCGAGATCTGTGTAGAAAATCGATTTTGTAGAATTCAAATTTGGCGCCTTTGGAAGACCGCCTCATAGTCTCTACAATGGCAGAAAGAGGGCGCCAGGAGTCCGCTAGAAGTAGGAGTTCCTGTATAAACATGCCCTTCGCGAGGGGCACGATCAAATGCAGAGCATTTCCGGGGGCGCACGACGTTAAGTAGTTTGCGTTACGTTAATGTTGTTGCACTTGTGGCAACTGCTGACGAGAGAGCGCTTGTCAGCAGTAATTTGAATGAGTCAACGATATAAGGCGCATTAGTAGCGTCCCATTCTGTGTCGGCTTTGTGGCGCAGTGGGTAGAGCACCATGTACATTGCGTTCCGCCCGCAGGGTCGAGGGATCGAAACCTGGCGCCGGATAGTATTTTCTTTTTTATATAGTAGGGACAACGACGGTGCGGACTACGGACGTCAATGCGGGTGACATCGTGAGTTACTGAAATGCTCTGCATTTAAAAGCAAGACATGTAACAAAACGAATGCCTAAAATCGCTGTACAGGCAACCATATGCGCTAGCCAACAGTTGGAACTAGGTAGTGGACAGTTTGTGCCAGAATGCCATTGCGTCACTACCATGGGTCCATCCCACGAGTACATACTTGACGAACGCTGGTTTAAATTCGTGCATAGCCCTGTACGCTGGCCTGATATGTAGCCAGTGTATAGATTAGGATGTTTTAAGGTGTAAACACCACCGAATCAGATTTATACTCATGCCACACGTACACAAAAAATGACATTAAAGGGGCACTGACACAAAAATTTAGCATCTTGTTTTTTTCGTTGCGATAAGTAGCTAGTGACCTACTTATAACCTGTAGAAACCTCATTTGCTTCAGCGTGCGACGGTTGTTTAATTAGAGGGATTTTAAATGCGGCCAGTCGCAGTTTCGGTTTCAGCGAGTGCCGCGAAACGATGGATTTTGTGGATTTTGTGTGAACAAAGCTGACCACGTGACCGTCGGAGGGATATCACAGAGCAGAGCCGCCGTAGCACTGTCGAATCCGCATCGACGGCAGTTTCTGCGAATGCCCCCAAGTACTGATCTCGTGAGGCGCTTAATTAAAAAGCGACCGTGGATGTGACGCAGGCGCTGCGAGTGCAAATGCTACCGCGGCAAAAGAACGACGCGCGACGCTCGAGACGGTGGGTGGCAAGACGCGCGCTGGGAGCAGCCGGCCGGTCTGCCTACAGGTCCGCCTACAGATGTGTTCGGCTTAGCACTGCGGCGGATATTCGAGTGCCGCTCTCGTAAGCGGTGCAGATGACAATTTTTAATGCAACCCGCCATCGCATCATTAACTCCTTTCTCATGTAAGCCACTAGGTCGGGACTTGGGGACAATTTCGTGCAGCGGTAACAAGCTATCACTCGAGCTACCTGCGCCGGCCTGGGCCACTTCGCGGCCGTGGCCGCCGCCTGCACAGCGACCGTGCGGCTAGCTCAGTGGTCTTTTCGTGCCTCCGGCGCGTTTTCGCATCCAATGGTAATAAACAGTAATAGAAACAGAGTGCCTGGAATCGCTGGAGAACTTTGGTCGCGGCCAGCTGCCCGATTAGCTGACGAAATCACGGCGCCTCCGCCGCCAACGATCGGGTCGTTCGCTCTCGAGTGCAGAAGCTCCGCCCTCTGGCCCTCCGATTGGAGCGGCGAGCCGGGCGAGCTTGCGTAAAACGCCGGTAGTGCGGAATCGGCAAACACAAACTCGTGACGTGTTTGGATGTTGTTTATTTACAATTGCGCGTGGTCCTCTGCTGGCTGCTCGGTTGCGTTTCACACACTTCAAAATTGATTTTAAATATGTTCTAGGCTGTATTCGGCGCTGATATTTTGCAGATGATGTATATGTGTTCCCACCAATCTATCTCCGACGTTATCTCGCCTTCAAAATTTTGTGTCAGTGCCCCTTTAAGTGTTCAAGGCCTTAAGATACCGAATGACAATATTTGGGCGGGCTGTGCTACACGCAAAAACGCGAAGGCATTAAATGTGTTAGGCATGATGGTGATAATGACCAACTCACATTTTAGAAGTTCTAGTGTAGATAAAAACGTCTTACAGGGTTAAAAATGTTTTTTGTGAAAGAAAACGTCATGAGAAATAGTGTTTTCTGAAAAATATTGCAAGCCATTTCTAAAAGTGGCTTCAGCAGCTGCCGTCGCCTGCCAGCAGTAGCCAAATCCGAAAAATTCAAAACGACAAGTAACCCGATGTTTTGCATTTTGCCACTGTTTTAGTGAACTTTGGCTTCTTCAGAACTTCGCAACCAAGAGAGCACAAAAATCGCCTTCTTTCGAAGTTCAGCTACATTTTTGCATCAACACTTTGGTGCTGAGAGTTTCGTTGGTTTTATTTGGTGCTCATTGGGTTCGAGAGTAGGCAGATTTAAGGCATTCGTGAAAGCGAATGAGTTGTGCGGTACTCCTTTAACCAAAAATGGCATTAGAGTGAATGGCATTAGATTTTAGCGTGTAGCAGCTAATGGCAGCTGTAGCTGTAGCTGTGTAGCAGTAGCTGTGTAGCTGTAGCTGTGTAGCTGTAGCTGTGTAGCTGTAGCTGTAGCTGTGTAGCTGTAGCTGTGTAGCAGCTAATGGCACTAAAACTAAGGTAAATTTAATGTCATTTTTCGTGTACATGTGGCACGAGTATTACTTTGCTTGTGCTTCACAGCATTGGTGTGAGCGTGTTTAAAATTGAGGGCAGGAAATCGATGTAACTGTGTGTTTTTTTGTTATTATTATTTCCCGTGTGGTGTGATTGCACGGTTGGTGTTCTACACCGTGCCATGCCACTTCCTAGGCATGTTTGATGGGGATGAGTGCTAGTGCAGTTCACTCTGCGGGAACACTGTGGCTTGAGGGATCAATTTAGTTTGGGAGAACAGTGCATTTCAGTTTAAGCAGGTTCACGAGAGATGTGAGAGTGAGCCACAAGTAAGAAGCGGTGTCTGAACGTGCCCTGCCTGCCCCGTGTTCTCCCCCCCCACCCTGCAGGTGTGGTACAACATTGGCATTGAGAGCACCAGGCCCCCGCCAGACGTGGCCGTGGAGGACGCGCGCTTCTCCAACGGCCTCGCCCTGCTCTACATTCCGTCCCAGGCCTTCCTCACAGCACTCGTGCAGATCTTCCCTCACCTCTTCCAGCACATCAAGAACAGGTGTGCGGGGGGCGGCTGCTACGTCGATTTCCCGCTGGCCGATTTGTTCCCGCAAATTTCTCCCTGTACCCTATCGATCAGGCAGTAGGGCAGGGTTAATAAAGCAACACCCCTAAAAAAAAAAAAAAAGTAGCGGTGTGTGAGGTTTTAAACTTCAAATAATTTTTCAAATGCAGTCGTTTTTAATGTTCAAAGCTCTCTCATTATTATTTTTTAATATGCAAATGGGGCTATGCGTTACAAGTTTGCTTCGCTATAGAACGCCCGCTTTCTTGGCTTCACTGCGTGTGTGCATGTTTGTGCATGTTTGTGTCCAAGTTGGCTTTTTCATGCCACGTCACAGCTGTGTGAAAGAACCAAGCATGCAGAGGAGGTGCATGAAGTGAGATCTTGGTCAGATCTGGGCAGAAATTGAGAATGATTTTATGTGAGACAAAAGCCCGATATGTCCCACTGTGAGAAAAGGTGGTGGCATTGTTGTGGCTGAAAGTCGGTCATAAAAATACGCAATCAAGCACGAGCCACGCCCGAGAAAAGTAATCTGCCCTGGGCATGCATAGGGCTATGCAGAGGAGTGCAGAGCTTCCATTGGTCACTGTGGTGGCGGTGGCTGGTTGGCCAGGCTAGGTTGGCATGCCTCTAGGTCGGCGGCACTTGGTAATAATTTTTAGAACTTGTGTGTTGCATTTTTCTGTACAATGATAGCAATGGGGCATGTATCGCACAATCGCAAACGTATTCTCCAAATAACGCAGATTTCAAGATGATTAATGCGCAAAATAAATTATTTGAAGGCCAACACTTCAACTTGCATTCATGTATGTGAGCTTTGCACATTCCAAATCTAAACGTAACAAGTACTGTTCAGGTATGTGTACGTCACGATGCGTTGTCATCCTACAACAGTGGTTAATTGCTCTCCTGCTGGCTTGTTGGATGAGGAATGGTTTGAGGAGCTGGAGTCCCGCTTTTTACAGTCTGTCCTCCCATTCTCGCCAAACCCATAAAATCTCTCTCTCTCTCTCTCTGTGGCAGGTTCGTGGTGTCAGACTTCCAGAAGTTTGCCACAGTGGTTCAGAATGCGGTGGCCGCGCCCGTGCACGGGGATGCGTCTCCCTTCATCCTGCCCACCCTGGCCGAGGTGGTGCTCACCACCCTGCAGGAGTCCGTCCTCAACGCCATGGACAGTCTGCACAAGGTGAGGGGGTAGCTGGAGAGGGCAGGGTTTGCAGGTACTCTAGGGCGGCTCGGACACCCTAGCACTCAAGCCGGATATTTTTGAGCCCACTTTGCGTTCGCGATGCTGAAGGCGATCGGTATCAACACAACGTGCAGGCAGTGGAAACGTCTGTTGTCGCAGCTCCACTCGCTATCTCCAAATGTTTAAAAGGGGAGAGAGCAGTTGCTTATCTGGAGAACGCTCTAATAGATGCAACTTATCACGCACTATCTTCCGAGGTGCGCCTAGAGCAAGAGCAGCTGCGGCTATCATGTACGGGCAAACGGAACTCGTGGACTAAAGGCTGCCTGTTTGTTTCTTTTCTGTGTCCACGTTAGAGGAGAACGGGGAGTGCACGCTGTGTGAGATGGCTGATTCTATTTTTTCTTTTTTCTTTTGCGACCTTAAAACGATGCCCTGTTGCGCCAGCTGATTGGCAGACCCGCCAAAAAACTTCACCATAAACAGTATTGTGCTTCGGGCAACTGCGTAGTTAGGGGTGTGGTTATGCAGTGAGTTCTATGGGAGGCCTACCGGTGATCACAAAAACCCAAGTTATATCTGGTCCCGCGCTTTAATTAAGCGGTTAAGTTATAAATGGTCTACACTGTACTACTATACTCTCTGCAGCCGGGCGGGGGGTCTATTCTGGACAGGTCTGTTCCAGTTAGGTTGAAGTTGAAGGGGGCCACAAAATAGATGTTTTGATCATGAAAACGTAACGTACTTGTTTAAAAGCCTATCAGAAAACTCTGCATATTTTGGAGAGCTTCTAGAGAACAGTTCTTTCAAAGCCCAGAAAATATTAGGGCACAGAGTGGCAACCGCTGCGCTTTATTTGTCATGAAAAAGGAGTCTGTGAGCTTGGCTTGGTTCTTCTGCGTCATGAAGTTCATTGAACTGTTTTCAAACTCGTTGATACCATCTGTTACACTGCAACAGTGGTGAACTACCCTGAACTGCCATGCGTCCTTACTGGCCGAAATGCGAGGCAGTTGGTAGTCGTCGTCAGATTCATCATCATGGCTTGGGTCTGCTTCAGCGCTGCTGATGTCAGCCTTGATTTCTCCATAGTTGCAGTCCACCTTTGTACCCAGTGATGACGTCTTCAGGGTCTAAACACCTCCTCCCATCTTTTGTAGAGCCTTGGTTGAGAGGCTGCGGGTTCACCGTTCTGTTGAGCAGTAGAAATTTCGATCTTCCGCAGCTGATCGTGTGGAAAGCTGAGCTATTGTCAAGAATGAGACAAATTTGATGGCCAGACCTCTCTTTTCTGTGCTTGGAGCCCCTCAGTGAAAAGGTTGCGTTTCACTTGCGCTTTCTTGCTGGACGCGCAGCAGTCCAAAGCACGTTCGAACAAAATGGCCGAAGTTTGCATGGGCCGTTCATATTTGCAGCGAGTGAAATCGATACACATAAATTGCAAGTTTTTCCTCCATGGCACGCACGGCCCTTTGGGTGCAATGTCTTATTTAGCAGCATCTGTCACAACAGTTCGGATTCATTGCAGTTGAATATTTTCTACCCCTGAAAGCTTTTGAAAATATTTAACCCTTTGGGGCAGTTACTTTTCTATATTGTTGCTGCTAGTCGTCTTACTTTCGCTTGAGATTCTTTACGGTGTTGTCGTTGTGGGCCTGGAAACATTGCTTAATTAACAACCAGTGCTGCCAGTAAAGTTGTTTTCTCCCAAGATAAACCACCTCCCCTTTTTCATAACCTTGCACTGTCAACGAGAACGTTCTTGGCTCGAGTCTCCCAGAACCGGGCGTACAGGGTCTTCTCAACCTTGCTGCAGGCCGGAAAACGCAGATGACACATTCCAGAATGGTTGAATTGCATTTCCTTTGCCTCAACATCGACCTCATTGTACAGCCTAGTGCTACAAGGATTCTGACCAAAGTCCAAAGTGCTACGAGGCATTCTGAACATCTCTGCGACTGACCACTTCTTTTCACTGGCCTCCACCCATGAGGCCATGTTCGTTCCCCTTTGTTTCTAAATCCAAACTCCGCATTTTTTTTTTTTTTTGTTGGGCATCCATAAATCTGGGATGCGTGACACAGCGCTGCAAACAAAAAGAAAACGAAAACCTGCCATTTCACACGTCACAATCCTAAGTGGAGAGAACCGGTCTAGCTGCAGCAGCAGAGTGACCACTGTCCAACAACACTCAGTCATCCAGTATAAAAAAATCGAGTTGTGTCAGCCGTGCTGGTTTGCAAGGACACAAGTCTGCTAGTATTTTACCATAGATTGCGATGTGTGCTAGCCTTTGCCACAGACTGTGACATCGTCTGTCTGTCCTAATGGTATGTTTTGACGCAAGGGATCATGATTCGTGTCCCTTGTGTCATAACTTTCTGGCAGCTGAGTTTATGAAAGAATTGGCGTGTCACTCGTTGCACTTCAGTACCGTATTTACTCGCATAATCCTCGCACTTTTTTTTCGGAAAAGTCAGTGCAAAGTTAGGGGTGCAAAAGTTGTGCGGGGAAAAAAAAAAATCCGGTGCACGGTGTTGCCAATTTGCCTTATGCCAGTCCCGCTAAATGTAGCGGTCGTTTTTTGTATAGGTAAGCTCAGTGTTGCCAACAGCAGCTATTTCTTTTTATTTTATTATTTACAACGTGAACAGTCTCCCGTCGATCAGCGATCATGAAATTGCCGCTTTTGCTTTATGGCGCGCGCCCTATCTCGTCGTCGTATGTGCGTGCCCTACTTGGCCCTACTCCAGTAACGCACGTTAAAGTCGGTGACGCCGAAGTGCCTGCCTGCGGCACGGTTGCCGTGTTCGATCGCGTACTCTTTCGCTTTCAATTTGAAAGCGGCAGTGTAGCTGGCGTTCCTCCCGGCACCAAGCACAAAACAATTAGATCAAAAAGTTCTCAAAACGGCAGCGAGCTATCCACCACTGACGCGAGTGACTCTGACTGCTGCCGCTCAACGGCGGGACCACGACGGCGACACGACGACACGACAGCGGGCTGCGCGAACACCGTCTAGTTGCGCGCACGCGAAACATGCGCGAAACCGGCTCAAGTACAGTGCGAGTAGCGTGTTAGGGCGCCTGTTAGGGAGTAGCCATGCAGGTTGTTAGGGCGCCTGGATGGCCTTGGATACACAGCGCTCTCCGCCGAACGGAGAGGCGGCGGGGGAGGGCGCGCGTTGAAGAGCGCGTGCACCATGCGGGTTTCGCAAGCAGGCAACTTTCGCCACTGCAAAGTTGGGGGTGCGAGGATTATGCGAGGAACCGAAAAATCCAAGTTTTGGTGGCTCACATTAGGGGTGCGAGGATTACGCGAGTGCGAGGATTACGCGAGTAAATACGGTATATGACCCCTTCCCCCCTTCCACTTTCTTTCGGGCAGCGTTCCATTTTGTAGACCGCATGGTAGACAGTTTATGAAGCAGCCTAGAGCAGCAGTAATTGGAATGGCACAGTAGCTACCACCGCAGGCAGAAACTTCGTACCAGATGTTAATATATGCAATTCGCAGTTTTGTAAAAGACAAATTTATCATTACAGTAAGTATTTTGTAGGCAATCAAAAAGTTAACAAAAGTGGGGTCGTAAATAGTAAATTGCAGTAAAATATAAATCAAAGCGCAAGTTTTTTGTTGTAATGTTGGTAAGCAAACAGGTGGCGGTGTCGTTTTTTAGTTTGGAGAGCTAAACAGTCGGCGTAATTGTTGACTTCAGTGCTGTCCTTGTGAAATGGTCTTCTTTTCAGTATTGATGAGGATCGGAACAGGGCTTAAAGGAGCCATGAAGAGAAAATGCAACTTCGTTTAATTTGAAAGAACTTGGATCCAGTATCTCACTCAGCTCCATTCCAGCCGCAAAAGACGTCTTTTAACAAAAAAAAATGCAAGAAGTATCGAAAAACTTTCAACTTTCGCACCACAGTGACGTCTTATGGAGAAGAGTGACGTCATACGGGCCAACAATAAAACATAATTTTCAGTGCGTTAACCGCACGTTAGCATTCAAGTGATGCAGTCAAATGGAACTAGATGCCCCATTACAGTGGTCCAGTCATGTGTCTTCGCGACTGGTCAGTTAGGCGGCCGCCAATTGCACAAACAAGGTTTCGGGACGTCATAGAAAAGTTGCGGGAAATTGGCTAGGGAGTCGCCACTGCTTCAGACGTTTTCTTTAATATCTCCATTATTTGTGCGGAGATTGCGATAATATTGGTATCATTGTTATCAGGACTAAGCAGTCTTTCTAATGAACCCAACTTGTATTTTATCTTTATGGCTCCTTTAACATGGCAGACAATCAGCTTAGACGGCAGTGTAGGTGTCTAATGGGGAACCTTCTGTGGTAGCTCAGTGGCTGAGGCATAGTGCTGCTGAGCCCAAAGATGCAGGTTCAATCCCGGGCACGGTGGCAGCTTTTATGATGGAGGTAGAAAGCGAAAGTACCCGTGCGTCCATATTTCAGAGCACATTAAAAAGATCCCCAGGTGGTCAAAAGTAACCCGGGGCTCTTCTCTACGGCCCATCTGTGGCTTCGGCTTGTTAAACTCCCCCAAATTTTTTTATGCGAGAGCTTTCTTAGTGGGGCCGATGGCGTCCTGTCAGCAAACGAATGCATTTCCCCATAGACCGGTTGGTCGTCCAAAAAACTCTGATAACATCTCTGGACACACGGTGCGTGTGTGAAACCGGCCTTCCATTGTGTCAAAGTGCTTACTTGAAAATCGCGAAAAAGGAACGCTTCTGGACAAGACAGTGCACGCATCGATCATAAAGAAGGAGCCCAGTAGCATACCTTTATCTCATAAACCATGTGTCGGTATACATTTAGGCCGTTCTTGCACGCGTTTACTTAGTGCACGAAAAATCTTCGCGTGGGTTCATTCCTCAGTTGCGACTTGGGTCTTTGAAGGTTTGGGTCTTTGATAGGACACGCTTTCAGCGAAGGCTGGCCACACTTTTCGCAAAGGTTTTGACACAGTTTTGATGTGAGAAGGCTTTCGCGCTTCTCTGAACCTTCTTTAGGAAGGGGTGGCCAATTTTTGTATCTAATGGAGAAATTGGAACGCTCTCTCTCGATTTCCCTCCCCCTGCCAGGAGGCCCTGACGGGGGCGGACAGCCTGCAGGCCATGGTGCCGTCCATCTTTGGCCAGCTGCTGAGCTTTGCGTGCTACGCATGCCAGGCACCGGCCTACGGCAAGCTGCAGGTACGGCCCGGCCTGGCCTCCAAGCACCTGGACTGGGTGACCCTGAGCTTCGTGCCCTTCGGGGAGCGTGCCATGGACATGGCCGTCTCCCTCTACGTGCAGACCGCCCAGCGGCCCGTCGTCATGCAGGCTGACATCCTGCACGCCATCGTCAAGGTCAGCCTCCTCTTTCTCTCTCTCTTCCAGGAATGGAAGCCCAGGCGGGCGTGTAAGCGAATTCCACTGGTCGATCCGAAGGTTTTTTTTTTAAAGCGAAGCGTACGCAGAATGCTCTTCTTTTGCAACCCAATAAGCATGTGGGAAAAAAACTATGGTTGGTTCCTCTATTGTAGGAATCGGTAAAACACGAAAGGGAGATGTGCAGCGAAATCTGCAGCGAAAGAAGTATGATTTGCGGGTTGGCGGCTGTCTGGGTATGCTTGGCAAGCGACGTCCTGCTGGCGGGTCACTTCGGCAAAGGTGTGACCACTTCGGTCTTGCTCTGTGGCGTGTACAGCAGACAGTTGCATTGCCATGAGCTCAGCTTGTGGAACGCGAGAGGCAGAGTTCGTAGCTTGGACCATAACCAAGCTACGATCCAAACGCATCACTTCACGGTCCAAACGCGATCAAGGCGCCAACTGTCAGCACTCATTATCGTCATGATGGACTACTTCGCTTTGCCTCTCCTAGACGACAGCACCATCCGCGTCAGTGAAATTTTCTGCTGTTTCTTCTGTGTTCGTTGTACTGGCGTCATTTCCGTGACGGATATGACGTTTATCCTGGCATAAAACACTTTCGTGTTAAAAACTGCGTTGGAGAGAAGTTAAAAGTAAGGGGATGGGGTGTGGCTGGGTTTATCTTGCTTGTGGCAAGGTGTGTGCTGAATGAGCTGCTGTGCGATGCACAGGTCAAGTGATAGCGACAGGCAGGGGTGTGGTCAGCGGTGTGGGCAGAGAAGCGTCAACTGGGCAGTGGCATATGCGGTCGTGTGTTACTTCAAAGTGAGTAGGCCACGCGTTGTACGTATACTCTCGAGGAGCAGGAAGCGTAGGATCAGCGATGCCGGAAGCTGAAGCGGGAACGAAAGAAAATCCTGCGCAACGTATAATCAAAAAGATTTTAATGAACCATTGAAGGGGTAACACGTGTGAACTCTGTCTGCACGTTAAAGCTTCGCTGGTTAACCATCTGTGCGGAGTGCAAGGGCGCTTTTGTATTTTCGTCTGGTCTTCAGTAGATTGCTTATGTTTCCTTGATCAGCCAAAACCAAGTGCTAAGCTTTGGCCGCTGTACACCCAATCCCCGTGAGTGACAGTTTGTCGGTCTAGTCATTGATGTCCGAATATCTTGTATTCGAAGCACCGTAGCATGGAAGAGATAGGCTCAAACTTTCAGTTACAGGGGCTCGGTTAGCTGCCCAAGTTTCCTGTTTGCTGTGTGTGCGTTGAAATTGGCATAGGAAGAGAGAGAAGCATGCTGTCTTAGCCTTTAAAAAGGGAGGCATCCTCTGCTCTGTGTCGTTGATGCTGGATCGATGCGAATGCTAAGAGATTCACTCTCATATTCCCCTTGGGGTTCACTTAGGCGTTTGTTGTGCGTCGGGCAACAAAAACCTCTGCTTGGCGAAGGCTGTAGAAAACACAGGTTCGTAATTTGTCTTGCTGGTAGTTTACTATTACCATTGGTAGCAGTTTACTAGTGCTACGGGTAGCATGTCGTATTGAATTGACTTGAGCGAATGCGAGCTTCGGCAGCTAATGTCGACAAATGACTGCCATCCTGCCTGGCCTCCATTTGTGTTTCGGCTGTTTTGACATGGAGGGAGCTCAGCCAAGGTAAGTTGACCTTTACAGAAGCTTCCTGACCTGGAGCAGTTTGGTGCTCCCTAGCTGCACTGCTCAGAGAGACCACAAGGTGTGTGTGCAGTGTTGATTTACAAGGAAAGAAGAAAGCCCATCTTCTGAAGCTTGTATGCATCGTGAGGTGAAAAGATCATGTTGTCTGGAGAGATGAAAGGCTGCCGTGTGATGGAGGCTCTGATTAAAGGGACCCTGCAACACTTGCCATCGACTACTAGTACTGTATTTTGGGATAAAGTCTATTGTCCCAGAAATCTTCTCCCGCAAGAATTATGAAAATCCGTTCACAATTAACGAAACTACGCGCAATGAGAAATCGCGCATAATCGTTCCCTCTCAACTCGAACGCGGACAAGGCGACGAAAGCTGCGCGCTCTCTCCCGGAGAGGGGGGCGGCTCGCGGCGTTCTCTTCGGCGGCCTTCGATATATTACATGGCGGGTAGTTTTCTCCTTTTCTCCGCAACGCGGAGGGGCCTATTTCCGGTCTGGTGCCACAAAAAAGCAGGCATGGGTGCCTGCTCGCAAGTGCGCGCTCGGGCTGGTAGGGCGTTTTTGAAGCAATAAACGTTTGTAGTCGAGCGGTCCCGTTGAAAGGGAAGTATTGAGCTCATCACTCAAACTCCGCGCGCACTCAAAACACAAAATAAACGGCAAAACTGTGCCTACAGGTTCAGGCATAGAAGAGGTTTGTACACAGCGATGACGACGACGGAAATGGGAGAATCTAGCCGCGAAGTTGACCAGTGACAGCCGATCGGGCAGCCATGGCCTATGTGACGTCCCTTAGGCCATGCATAATGAGGACAACTGAAGAGAGAGCGGTTTGTTTGTTCGCGTCTTCCACATCGATTTGCGCGCTCACCGCTTCACGTGCACGTGTAATATTTGGCTCAGGTATTCCTGGCAGTGTAATCTAAACGTCGCGCAAGTTTACTTGCACTGCTTAAAGAGTGTTGCAGGGTCCCTTTAAGGGGGGGTACATTTTAAAGAGTGCTTAAAATGAACTCTGCATTTTTTTGCATTATACTATGCACTTACCGCGGTATCATTCAACGCGTCCCAACAATCTAGGCTGCGGAGCAAAAACAAGACAGAAGGGTGAAGCCGTGATTCCTAAGGCAGCCAGATAACATCACAAGCGCTTGGCCTAGGTAAAGTTACCAGCATCTGTCACGGGAGAAGAAACCGCGCGGACGCTGCAATCGGAATTTCGCTGCACAGCCCCGGAATGAATTGTAGCCGCTATCATTTTGCCCGTCAGGTGTCGCTACCGTCTCCTTCGCTGTCGCAGCTACAAAGCTTTGTAGTCTGCGTTGGCTTAATTGTGACATCATCTGTTCCTCACCCGCGCTTCCGCAATGGGTTGTTCCCTCCCCTATATACTTGCTCTGTGGTCTTGGCTGGGCAGTCGTGCTGCTGTGAAATTTCGGCAGCCGGCATGTGCACCAACCGTAACTTAGTTCCAGTCTCCCTGCATCATTAACAGTGATATTAAAGTTATTTTCTCCGGTTGCTGTAGTTCCCTTTTGGATTTGGTAGTCACCATCGTCAGCATGGCACAGCACAGGACGTAGTGGCAGTTGGTGCTCCCGGCCTAATAGTATTGGGAGAGGCACACTGGCCCGCTTTCATCAGTTTTTCTCATTCAGCCTGCATGACCTAAAGCTACTGCGGAGCCATTGGTCGTGGCTGTCAATGTGCTAGGCGAATTTGGCGTTTCGGTGGCTTCTGTGCCAAGCCTGCACTCGCTGTCAGTGTGAGGGTAGGAAGAGTCAGTTATGCACTCATTCGCACTCAGTGGAGACTCCGGGCAAAATGAGGGTAGTGCAAGTTGCTTTACTGAAATAAGTACCTGAGCGAAGTGGTATGAAAACTTGCTGTTTTCGTAGTTCTCACAAGTTCATTGGTAGCCCCGTGTTTCCTGGCATCATTTATGGTTTGCAAAGCTAGTTCATTGAGTCAAGCTCATGAGGTGGTTATGTTTGAGTCCATGCGAAAGCTGATGTGAAATGTCGATTTTGTGGATTATTGTTTTGTACCAACAAGCCCTTTTCATTTTTTTAATTGTAAATGAATAACATCTTTATTGGCTGCAAGAATGAAATGTGGCGTGAGAAAAATATGTGCCGCACTTTTAGCGCTGCACCTCTTACACTGCACAGCAGGGTTGGTTGCATTGCCCGTAACAGATCCGCTGCTGCAGACGCTTGATCCATGATGGTCGAAGCTGAGCCAGCTGGTCTTCCTTTGCTAGTTTGCAGAGTATGTGCATTAGAGATGGAGAAACGCAAGCTCCAGTTTGCACCCTGGAACCCTGTCTAATTGATTTGGTTCTTACAGTTTGCTGCTGCTTTCATTTTTTTTTTTTCTTTTTTATTGTGGCCGTGGAAAAGTAGAATAAGTTGCGTGCTGTTTTTTGGGTGACAGCAGGTGTACTTACCTATCTCCTCGGTTCTTTGCGGCCTCAATGGGACAAACTACGTCTCGGTGCATGTGGTGCCTGTCTCCAATGCATGGATGGTTTATGATAGTAAGGGGGAAGAAAGGCAGCCTGGCATGTGTTATTTCAGTGCCACGGTTATTCCTATTGTCGTTTCAGATAATTATTGCGTGTCTGGCATCTGGCATCCTCTCACGGGACCTTACACACAGCATAAGCTGTAGTGATGTGCCGAGATGTTTTTCAGATTTGGTGGGTTTGCAGGGTTTCGACTTGAGGCGAAGCTTTTTTGGCTTTTGCTTTGTTCGAGAAGCGACAGCTCGTTATCTACCATCACCGCTCATGCCTTGGATCCAGAGCATCTTTAGTGTATGATTAGGAGAAGGTGATTGGTGGTGTATCCTTCTGGAAGAGAGTGATGCTGCTCTGTTTTTGGCGTTGTTTCACTGAGTAGAACCACCACCCATCGAGGGCACGGGAGAATTTTCACACGAAGCTGACGCCATGAAAGTGCTTGATTGCGAGGGAATTTGACTACGTCAGTACCATAGTGGCTGGCATGCCTGTTTTGCAATCTTAAAGTTTGTGTTTATGTACCTGCTGCCACTCTGTGTGCGTTTTCTGTTTACAATTTCTTTTGCTGATACTGGGCCTGATGCACTTTTAAAACACTATAGGACACTGCTATAGGACGGACCATTTAAGGTCAAGTCCCCTAGACTTGACACTCCCCTAGCAGTGTCTATAGGACACTGCTAGGGGAGTGTCCTATAGACTTCACGTTCAAGAAAATGGGGAAGCTAGCTCGATTTCCAACTCGAGTGGCACACTTGCACGACGTAGAGACGAAGAAGGTTGCCCAGATGTTTATTTGCACTGCTCATTGCACCTGAGGTTGCCAGTGTTAGTGAGTAAGAGTGCCTTCTCCAAGCGCATTATCAGTTTGAGCCTCCGTAATCTTTGGCTGCTCAGCACACCTTGGCGGGAGCTCACATCTGCACGTGCCCTGATGTAGTTCCTTGTAGTTCCTGTTCTCCGCTAGATCTTCTGTCCCCTCCGATCGTGCTTCTCTTTCCAAGCTCCAAGTACTGTTTGTTCACTGCAACTGATTTTGACTCGCTATTTTTCTTCTTTCTGGCCCTGTTACATTGATGCTGTAATGTCGCGTTTGTACCAACTTGTTCATGCACATTTCTTATGTGAGACTGTGTGCAGGTGGTTAGTATTTCACTGCAGTTGCATAAGGCGCGAACGTATTTTTTTATTCTTGCGACTGTTCAGTTCTTCCAGTAACAAAGTTTCTTCTCTGGCTGATATTGGTCGTCGGCTTGTTCGTCGGTTGTTTCATGCTTGGTGAGTGTGTTGATTCACAGCGTGGCGCTAATTTTACGCTTTCCAGGACAAGTAGGATGTCGTAAGCCACTTTATTAGAGTTAATAGCCCAACTTGATGGCGCCCCAACGTGGTGCAAATGATTTCTCTTGTTCATTGTTGCTTAAAGTTGAAGAATATTTGAATCGCGGTTTTGTTTGTTGAACACTCAAGCCCTGGCTTTACTGGTTAAGGGAAACTTTTTTTTTTTGCTTTCAAACCAATTTTAATAAAACTTTGTGGGCTTGTTCAGTTTTTTTAGCTGAGTTCAAATATCAAATTCGTTTTTGTGAGGTAACTAGTTTTCAAGTTAGTTCAAGTTAGTTAAAAATCATCCTTGACTCTTCTTGAGAAAAATGGGGAAAAAAAAACTATTCAACAAAAAATTACCAGCAAGGCATGAATAGATACCAGAAGTTCTGAAAATGTGGGAAGCAGTTTCTTTGTTTTGCAATCACAAACAAGCTGACGTCAATTCTAACTTCTAGGCTTGAAGAACACCTCCTAACCAATTAAAAATAATGCTATTAAACAACTTCTGAAACACAAAATGCAAAATATGCATTCCTTATTGCTTGTTTTAAATGTTCAGCTTCACAGCGAAAAAGAAATGATATTCCTAGCTGGGATGTACCTCTCAAAAATTTCCAATCACTGCAATACCGCTCGTGGCAAAGAAGTGAGGAATTGAGGAAAAATTCTGATTTTTTAATTGATATTGGGCCTCTATGGCTTTTATAAGTACCCGGTACTGTCCCAAGTACAAAATTTTCGGAGGAAAAAGTGTGCACGTCAAGAGAAAAGTGATGCCTAAAGATATGCTTTTTTGGGCAATTTTTCAGTCCTTAAGACCCATGTGCCCCCTGAAATGAAATGCCACACTGGCAGGTGCGAGGTTTGGGGAACTGCAAAGACAAGCGCGTTCCTTCCTGTTCTGCTTTGTCCTAATGCATAGCATCGCTGTGACGCTGTTCCGACGTGTTTTTCCGCTGATTTTGTGCTTGCGGTACTGTTGACCTCATTCGTCACGCCCTAGCTGATAAGGTACTTGTTTGCGTTGCATAGAAATTTCTTATCTCTCCTCCGCCCGTTCCTTCTCCCTGTTGGTTTAATGTGGAGGGTGTAGCGTTTATTGCCGTCCTTTTTTTTTTCGCTTCATATTTTAGCTGCTGGTTGGTGCTGGTTGATGAATTTAAAGGGGCCATGCAGACAAAACACGTATTCTTCATTCAAGATATTGCCTCTATAGAATCATACTGACACCACCTTTAATGCACACTTTGCTTAAATAAGCTATATAGTTAGGAAAAAAACCAAATGGCCATGCAACCCACTAGCTCACTTCCGCAACAGAATCTATGATGTCATATGCCCAGCTGTGTGATTGGCTGAGGCCGGCAAAAGCAAACGCAAATTTGGCAGGGCTTATAAGCTTGCCGAATGAGCTATTTGTGCTCAACTGTAAAGCATATTCATTTTACAGCAGCAAGAATGGTGCGGTAAACCATGAAAGTTATGAAAATACACGTAAGCATAAAATTATCGATGCGCACTGCTGTTGCTACTGGGCACACTATGCTTGTTTTAGCTGCAAAGCAGTCCACCGATTTGGAGTTGTCTTACGCGACACTGGCCGATTGGCGTAAGCGACATTGTCTTACGTGACCCTATTTGTCGAGCATACACCATGTTTCACGAAACGATCACTTCCTACGTTAACAAAAACAAGCCAGGAACAAATATGGTCAAAAACAAAGCAACGGCGGACAACTGTCCGTGGGTGATTATGGTAGCGCCATCTGGGAGGACTGATGGCAAGCAAGGCTGCAGAGCCAAATAACGCAGTGGAAGTTCGTTTGAATACGTGCACTTATGACTTCATTGCTTGCTTACGACCCAAAAACACATGATTTGGCGGGAAAATCAAAATTTTGACCTAACCTGATGGATTTCTCAGTGAATACGGCATCATTTGCTGCTTGATAAGCGCTGGGGGCACCATAAAACACGAAACCTTTCGAATAAAACAAACTTGGATTTTGTCTGCACGGCCTTTTTAAGAAGATCGAGGCAGGGGCTTTCATTCGGTTGATGGTTCCACATTGTGCCTTGGGTAAAGCACACATTTTTTATGCTTGGCTGCTGTTTTGCTTTTTGTTTACCCATTTTGGTTGATGATTGGACAATCAATTCCGGCTGAAAGCTTCATGCAGGCTTCGGTTCTCGTTGGGTGCCCATTGTTCTTGCATTGGTGGTTTTATGATACAAACGCACTTCTGGTGAAGCTAGAATTCCTAATAAATCAGAACACAGCTGTATCAGATTAGTCATGGCTGGAGCAGTGTGTTTTCTCTGGCAGTAGATTTGCTGAAAGGATTCACTTGCAACACTTGTTTCAGCTGCCTGGGAAATCTTTTAGCTCCTTGCTGAGGTGCTTCATATAACACCAGCATGGCAAACAAATGCAGAAGCATCAGTTACCGGACATTGAAGGTGTTATATATGAAAGCGTGCCTTGTAGCTAGCATTTAGAGCTCTCCCGGAGAGTCCACAAAGACCTGACACCAGTGTGTTGCTTTGATAGAGCAGGTTCATTTGGATTTTCTGCACGTTGCATCTCTTCAGATCCTGCATGATAACGCATGATAACGCCCATGCTTGTTTTATTGGTGCCGCCTTCCAGGCGTCGCAAAGCGTTGTCTGAAAGCGTTGAGTCATTGTCCAGCTCTGACCGCGTGTATTCCTTTCCGTGAGTGTTCCATTTTTATGTATCATTTGAGCTGTTGCTCGCTACAGCCCCGAGAAATATTGTTTCAACTTGATAACCTGCTTTCGAGTGAAACTTTTTGTCCTTCCACCCTGTAACGGCCCACTTCTGGGCTAACAGTATTAATAAATGAAATGCCATTCGAGCATAGTTAGCCTTCCAACTGGTACATTTGTTTTTACGTTTTACTAGTCATGCGGTCACTAAAAAAAAAAATAATGGAAGACCGCAAATTTGAATTAAGCTGGCAACGGATGCAGTAGGAAAAAATTGGCCCAGCTTTGGCCGTAAACATTGTGGCCCATCAACCAAAAATTATTGGGGGTGTTTACTAAGAAGGTTCATTTAGTTTTGCTGTTCATGGTTTTGTAATGCTTTTGCATGGGGGGTGTGGGAATTCAGTTGGAACATCACTTTAATGGTTCGATTTAGTATATGCGGAGTCACTATGGCAGGATGCTAATCTATTTTCTCTTTTAGTTGGTAATGCCAGCGCTCGATGTTTTTCAAGGAGTGCATTTTGGCTTTGCAGCGGCAGCATGGCTTTGTATCGTTGCAACAAAACATGTTGTTGCCATTTCGAGGTTTGTTGCGACACTGCCGACCTTTTCGATAGTGATTCCCGCGCGATTATTTTCAGAAGGCATCTATTTGCGCATCTGCCGACCTTTAACGGCAAGTGCTCTCGAATGCGTCCTCAATCTTGCCGGCTCATTTTGCGGCCTGCTTGCGCAAGTGGCGTGCGTCGAAGTCTCGTGACACGTGGGTTTCGTCTAGCGTGTGCGGTGATATCCATCGTTTTTACGGGATTTATTTTTTTATTCCTTGTTGCGGCGCCTGCGTTATTCGTGAGCTGGCGTTGTTGTTGTGTACGCCACGAGTGTGTCATGTCAAGGTTTTCGTGAGAGCCCTCGACAGCTAAACCGCATTTTTGGGAGGACAATCTTCTGTGTTCTAGATTTGTCATTTTTCGAGCAACGTCGTTTTGTTTTTGCTCGTTTGTTTTTCTCTACTGCCCCCACTTCTTCGAAGTCTTGAGCAGTTGGAATGCTGTAACTTTGGCACTAAAATTTCGTGCATATCCGGGCAGACGTTTTCGTAATTGCCAGCATAGACCTTGATTGCTCTTTTGTGGCCATCACCGACGTATCTCTTGGCAGCAGTGCCAAATAATTAGGTGCGTGCGCAAGTTTTTGTTTTTGGGAGCACATTCTGTGATTGGTGATCACCTTTGAAGAGCCGTTGATGACGTTACTTGGTTCCACTCTCGCTGCATTTTTAGGGCGCGTGATTTCTGCCCTTTCTTTTTAGTCGAAGATGTGAATATGACGTGTTTAGCTCGGCTAAGCATGGTGATTGGCGACACCCTCTGCCAAAACAAAACCTAAAGTTGGTCAGCTACGCAGTCATCCAACAATGACGCGCTAAATAAATGTGCGACAAAAAACATTGTCGAAGTTGTGGGCTGAAGAAAATACTAAAATTTAAACCTGGGTTAAGAAGTGTGACACCTTACTTGTTCCGCAGCAGGGAGAGGATCAGAAAAATGTACAAATATGTATGCCACTAGATGGCACAGCATTAGTTGCTCTGTGCCTTTTACAAAACAAAAACGCGTGTGTTTGTGTGTTTCTTCCTGCCTGAAAGTATTTATAGTTCCACTGGTAGTTAAGAAGCTTGAAATGACGCTTGCTTGAAGAAGCTTGAACTGCTTTCGTACTGGTGCAGGAGAAGTTAAATTGGGGCTTTTCCAGGGCACTATTTCCACAGTTGTGGCATGCACCTCATCGCTATTGTCTTGATCAGTTTTTGAACAGAACCCACTGTTTTGCAAGATGCAATAGTTTTGCATATTTGTGCATTTTACGTTAACCTAGCCATTTATCTTGGGCTTTACTCGCTACATATAGCAAGCACTGTGAGGGCTTGAGTTATTGGGGAAAAAAAATTAGAAAAAAAAAACAAAACATGACAGGATACTAATGACTAACAGTTAGTTGGCTGTCTCAGAAGTGCAATCAAAGCCCTGTTAACGTCAATTCGCGCAGTTGTCTTTTTTGGCCAAATGCAGCTACATATCATTCTGGAGGATGGTTATAACTCGAATAACTTTGGGCTGGTTTTGACAGCTTGCACGGTATCGTACTATTTCTGTCGTTAGTGAGGTTGGGTTCTTCCACAAGTGTTTGATGCAAAATCAAAGCATACAGGTAAACGGAGTGGTGTTGAGGCACTTATCAAAAACATGATTGCTTAGCTCCAAGGCATAGTTTAGTAATAGTGAGCAGTGGTTGGTTGCACCTCTACTTTGTTTCGTACGTTATAGAGATATTTCTGGTCTTCATGACGGCTCACTATGTATCACTCCTCAAGACTGAATGTGGCCCAACTTTAGTGAGCCACATACTTGGCCTGAGCCTTCCTGCTGTCCGCTGCCAACGAAACTTTTCCCTCTCTGCTCTTGAGGAATTAACGTACCAACACGGGCTACGAAAATACTAGCTTTGCGACGCAGTTGCAAGGTCTTGTAGTTGCCCTGTAGACTCGTACAAATCCTGCAGGGTTGCTGCCATACGCTTCTCCTCTGCTACGGCTAGGCTGTTAGTTCTGTTCCCCCCCTCGACACTGGTGAAAAGCAAAGCTCCATGTGATCAACAATGGGTGCAGGTTAGAACCTTAGGTGGTGTTTGCAGTAATCCAGAGCATGTAACTACTATGGGTTTCGTATCTTAGGTGTTGCAAGGCCTAAATTGGAATCTTCTAGCTGCCTTTTTTTTTGTTGTTATTGTTGAAGCTCAGGTGCAGACTAATATAGGTCAAAAATAGCTACGAGACAGCTTTCTAGGTTTTTGGGTCTTAAAACCGTCGCCAAGTAGGTCTTGCTGTCTTCGTTGCAATGGCATTGCCGTGGAGATGAGGGTGTGGTGTGGGCTCTGTGTCAACCATGAGAGTCCCGTATGCTTTAGTGTACAAGACATCTGAAGCTCGGTTTTGAGCAGCAAACTTATCGTTTGCGGAGAAAGGCATCGACACACACACCGTGTAAACAGAAACATCTTTACTTTATTTACAATCATTTCCATCACATTCCCAGCAGACGTGTGCCGTTAGAACTGCATAACGGTAGGCACAATGAGCACTGAGTGGCGAGACCTGCCTGCGACTGCCCCCAGAGGTTGGGTGTTCGAACTCTTTGGTCATTTGCGGAAGCGCAGGCTCGTCTCGTCAATCAATGCCGTAAAAAGCTTTCTGGACACAACTTTCTCTTTATTCCGTCAACTTCGCGCGCACCATGCGTGCCGGGCTCGACAGCCTTTCTCGCACAAAAAGAAAAGGGAAATGCAACATGAAGTTAACAGCAATAAAAGAGCGGCGCTCTCTCTCTGTCGTCTCGCGGTTTTTGCAAACCCTTAAATAAAAACTTAACAGTCTCGTCAGTGGTACAAAACAAGAAACGCGAAAACTGGAACACAAAAAAAAAGTAGAAACACGGAGGGAGCTGCAAGCCGGACTCTTCACACGCACTCTTATCACAACGCCGGCCATTGTTCACTCTTGCGCCATAAGTTAGGAGAATCGTCAGAAGCGAGCGTAACTGAAAGGACGGGGTTCGAAAGAAGCAAACGTAGCTGGAGGAGGGGATCACAGATTCGTTGCTCGGTAATCTCTACTTCACTCTGTCCATCAGTCTGCCGCAAGAAGTACACAATGTCGCCGCCCTGGTCTGCCTCCTAACAGCTCTGTTGAAGTCGCTCGGTGCGAAACAAAGTGGGCGTTGTAGCAGACGAAGCCGCCCCCTGTCCTGCCATGCGTTCCTTTAAATGAGGTTGGGACGACACCTGCTACGTAGGGGCGGGGAAATCCTGTCCTGCTTCAGCTGGGAAATAAATTAAATAAATAAAAAGCGGGAGAGAAAAAAAAGGGGGAAAGGGGGACGACGTGGCTCGATTGGGCGCGCTACTCTATGTTCCTACTTTGAAAAATATATTACATCTTGCATGGTGGCACAGCCTGGAACGTTGGCGTACGCATTCCTCGCATCATCAGCGTATGGCTTACACGACGGGCAGGAAGGAAAATCGCGCCAGGCGTATTGCCACCCGGTCTTTTCGAGAAAGGCGTCGTGCGGCGTGACAATTGCCATTTACTATTGGAAGTCGAGATCAAATGCCCATAACGTGGCCCACTCAACGAGACCCCTGAACGAGATAAACAAAAGGACGCTGTAGTCGGGCAGGCCCGAGGAATAAACTTTGGCCCTCTCTCTGGTGGCAGCAGACGGACGACGATTATGAATGGTTGAGAAACAAAGAAACCAACACAAAAGGAGAAATGTGGATGAACTGGGCCAGTAATCAGCGCTAAAGCCCTCTCACGGCTCCCTCTTTACGAAGACCACGCCCCGTTCAGCTCTTGCCCACTGTCCACTCGTGAGTCCGGTCCGGAAGAGGGCAGTGTCGTGCAGTCGTGGCTGCTGACTGGTGACACGGCACACAACAACAAAGGAGGAGGAGGAGCCCTCTCCCGCCGCTCATCGACTAGGTTCAGGGTGGTGGGTGTAGCGAGGAGGTGGTGGCAAGAACACATCCCTCCCCCTCGGCTGCCAGAGATCAGTCTCAGCGTGTCCGCCAGACGGGTCAGCTGGGGTGCTTTCCGACAAAGAGGAGCTGTCGGAGCTTGTCCACCTCAGTGCGCAGCATGGTGAGCTCGGTGCGCAGCTGGAGGTTCTCCTGCTCGAGGTAGAGCACGCGCAGCGCCGTCTGCTGCTCCTTGATGCGGCGCAGCTCGCGTGAGCGCTTGGCTGACTCGTTGTTGCGCTTGCGGCGCTCCCAGTATGCCTCGTCCTTGCACTCGGCCGGGATGGGCTGCGGCGACTTTTTGGGGTGGGCGCCCAGCCCGGAGAAGGCGCCCGACGCCAGCAGAAGAGACGACGACGGCGTCGGGCTCTGGGACAGCGGGGGAGACGGCGAGGGCCGGGAGGCTGCCAGAGACATGTCCAGGGCTGCCACGGGACTGTCGTCTGACACGTCCGAGGACTCTGTAGAAGTGGAAGAAGAAAGAGGGAACAGGAGGTTATGGACAACGTCGTAACACCACATTCAAGCACTTGCTATTTGCTGCCAAATCTAAGAATTGATCCAAGGATTCATGCAAGAATACACTCAACGCCACATCTTTAGGGTTAATGCTAATGCAATTAACAAGATGGCGGTGGCGACGGCATTGCGAGGGCAGCAGTCCAAACAATGAAGTTTAGCTACACTGTTCGCGAGTGGGAGAGTACGTTGTCGGCTTCGATCGCTGCACGCGGAAGGCAAAGAAAAAAAAAAGCACTTGTGTTCTGAGAGCGCGTGCGGGTCAACGTGGCATCACGCGATAAGACGAAGAAGGAAACAAACGACGAGCCTCGAGCTGTCGGGACTACTCGCACGGGCGCGCGGTAATTCCCCTACCTCTTCAGGCAAGCGCTGCCATTACGCGGTTGTGGCGCAACGTCCGCGCAGCAAGCTCGGTGGATGACGGCATTATCAGCGCCTGTACGGGGAAGTGCACGGGCGTTACTTATCCCCTGCCGTCACTTCGTGCAATATCGCCGAGTCCGGAAAGTACCACTGCTGCGGCGCGCTGTATTTTTCTCCCATTCTTCCCCCTGTTTTCGTCTCCGTTTTTAATACTCTGTCTGGCGCCTTTTCTGTTTTTTATCGTCTGCAACGTCGCAGCTAATAAAAAAAAAACAATCTTAGTGCTCAAACTTTACCCTCGCGCAACCTTGCCACGACTAAATCTCAAAACTTCCCGGCCAGCTCGACGTCGAAAAGATGAAAATTTATTTCGACCCTTTTTTTAATATATCTATAAAACTGGTGCGCCGCTGGGATAGTGACTTGCACGAAGCGCGAGATTTCAATTTGTAGCTGGCGGTCAAAGACCCCGCGCAGCCAGAACTATACGGCTCCTTACCTCTGCGAAGCAGATGTCTAAAGGTGCGATATCGCATACAAATTCCGTCTTGCCGCCTGTCAAGCGTTAACCTCCGGTGCCGCGTCGCACGTATGCGCATGAAAGATGTTAGCTCTCAAGTCTAATCGTGCCATTTGCGACGCCTTTGCACGCGATGCTCCGCCCCTATCTCCTTCCTCCCCGAACGGAGGCGCAGACCTCGCCCTCGCATCCTTCATTTTGTCGTGACGTCACCAGTTCGTGTCCCCTCCGCTATTTGACAACCATAGAGTTTCATACAAATAACTAGAGGGGAAACTGGCGCTAGTGTCAACGCGAACATGGCAGCGGCGCTTACGCTTCACTGGGAATGATGGGTAGTTTTGGAACCGGATTGCGTAGGATCAAAACGGGCTTATGGCTGCGCAAATTGTGTTTTCTGACAAAAAAGCTCTTATTGTCCGGTTCTCCGTTTACAAATTACACGGCGAACAAAAAAGTTAGGGACGAAAAACCGGTTTTGTACGAAATAAAACGGTGCGTTTAAATAAAATCAGACGCGGAGTCGAGAAGGTTTGTGGAGCAGGTTTGCCATTTTCCGCCAACTACAGCAGGACGCGGACTTCTTTAAAAACTACTTGTAAAAGTTTCGGCGCTGGTGGTTTGTAATAGTAAGAGAAGTTTTGTGCTCATAAGAAAAAAGAAACCGATTACCTTTGGAGAAGTTATTCTTGCGTGAATTAGTGACATCCATCAAGCTGCGTTCCTATCAGCCGCCGGTGCTGCTGGTCTACGCCGTAGGAGCCGGCGTTCGCACGAAAGGTGTGGCTGTTCCAAGCGATTCACAACCGTCGTCAGCTTTGACAATACATTGCTCTGCCGAATGGGCAGCGCCGCAACTCCTAATTAGCAGACAACTTCGCCGCACAGAGCGTCGTCATTTGTATTTTCATGCTCGCTGTGCGGCAATGCATTGATAACCCACCCAATTCGCAACTCCGGTTGTAAAACATTCCACTCAGGGCGGCGTCAGTGCACGCGAGGCATGCAGTTCAAGGAGAAACGTATTTCTGATCACTCCTCCCAACACCCGCCTAAGCAAATGCGTTCATGCAAATCCAAAACGAAAACGAAACTGCCTGCAATCCATAGTAAGTTCCACGAGCCATCAAGCGCCAATCCGAATCCACAATTACCCATCACGCCCATCGAGGCGTACGATCGCAGCGCCAGTTTCCCCTCTAGTTATATTGTAAGAAACTCTATGTTGACAACTTCCCTCAAGATAGCGATAGCATAAGAAAAAATAAGAATGTACAACGCGGGGTGCGCCGATAGTTCGGCGGTTCGCATTACGCCATTTCTCGTGATGCTTACAATCAGCTTCCCGTTCAAAGAAGGGTAGCCGTAGAACAGCGTACAACACCCGTCGTACTGTTGCGCGTCGGACGCGAAATCGTCGCTCCGCCTCGGGATTTCCGCACGCTCGAGAGATTGAGTCACTCGGCGCGCCTTTCCCCTCGCGGCCGGCGCCGCCGGAGAGAATTCTCGGAAGTTCCGGCGAAAATACGTCCGGCCGTACCGCGCCACCGCCAGCTTAGGCAAGAAGACGCAACGCACGAACTTCTTTTTCCCTCCCCGCCACCTCGCTCGGCTGCCGTCGCGTCAACGCCCACCCTCCTCCTTTTCGCGTGCATGCGACCTTCGTCACTTTCGCCGGTCATCGCTTTCGCCTTGCCTCAACCCCCACCCTCCACCACCACCGCTGTGAATAACCGGCGCCTCCGAGACGCATAGTAGAGAAAGGCCCGGGGATGAGTTGTTCAAGCTAGCGCGAAAAAGCGATCGCGTAACTTGGCGGCGACGCGTTGCCTATCGCGTGACGTGTCTTGGGGAGCGATGGGTGACTAATTATTATTCCCGTGACGCCGGTTTACGCAACGCTCAGCTCAAAGCAAAGAGAAAACGACAGCCGTTGCGTCGCGGCTGTGTTCTCCGTCGTAAACAAGAGCGGCTTAGCGCACCTAGATTGTTTGGGGGGGTCGAGAGTGGCGTCATTAAAATTGCGCCGAAAAACAGCCGCCTCGGCCGCGGGGGACCTTTCAAAAACGCGAGCGCTTGCCAAGAAGCTGTCATTACGCAGTAAGCCTTCTCCAACTTAAGTCGTAGTAATAGTAAACAAACACCGCGCTTCCGTTTCCGCCTGCTGCTTGAACGGAAGTGAAAACAGCAACAACAAAGAAAAAAACAGGGCAAGAAATGCTACGCTGGGCATGCAATGTGAACAGTTTTGCGAGGTTTTGTTGAGCAGACGTTAACTTAACGGCCGTAAACCGTAAAAACGCCGTTGCGGAAAGAATGAGAGAAAATATGTGAAACGTCTTTTCGGATTCCTCGCTGGGAACGATTTGTGGTCCAGTTGAGAACCCGAATCGATTCGCGCCCAGGCCGTCAGTGATGGCGTCGGAAGTGATTCATCGACAAATGCACGGACCCCAATCGTCTCGCGGCCAGTAACGGTTTACGGATAAGCATCTGACCTCCGCCCGGTCAGTCGGAAATCGATTAAAATAAAGCAAGAGAAGCAAAAAAAAAAATAGCTGGGTGGGGGAAGGGGGGGGGGGGGGGGTGGCGAAGCTGGCAAAGATATTGACCGCCACAAATGCGTACCCAGAGTAGTGTCGCAATATTTTCGCAATCCTTCGGCTGAGGTCAATCTGGGAGTAAATATCGCGCGCGACCAAAGTTGCACGTCGCTGACACACTGACGATTGTTCGCTGCGTTCTGCGAAGCGCGGATCGAGGCAGTAATTTTTTTTGTGTGTGCATTTTCGCTAATTCCAGGAACATTAGCCCGTCACAGTTGTTCGTGTAGTAGAAATTCAACAACAAAAAAGGGTCACCGCAGACTTATCGCGGGGCCTTTCTTTTTGCTTATTGCTGCCGCTGTCAGGGTAATGGGCCTGTGCCGGATGATAAAATCCTGCCGTCAAGCGTCTGAACCCGGACCCCTCGGGCGGGCGCAATCACACGTGTCGTAGGCGGAGCCGACGCTTGCTGTCAACAGCCGTCAGTGCAGTGCGCTGTTGCACGCGCCACTAGAATTGACCTGCCCCGGGTCATCTGTGTATCCGGCACCGCTGTGTAACGACTATACATCATCGTCGGCACTCTGAACCCGCCACCCGCATTTCTGTTTCGTTTGCTCTTGCATTTCAAAGGGAGCGATCGAAGCAGGAGAGATTTGGTCAACACATTGCGACACTGAAGCAGGAATCGGATAAACAACAAAGGGATCGACGGCGGCGAAGAAAATCGTTACTCCCGCGAGATGTGGGGGAGCAGGGTTCGTGTAGTCCAAATCCGCGAGTTCGAGAATCGTTTTGGGCACGAAAGCGCTTATAGTATTTGCGCGAATCGTAACGTAAGTAAACACGGAGAAATTAAGAAGAAAAAAATATGGAGGTTGCGTGGGATTGTAAAAGAAAAACAAGGAAGGTTGCAAGGTGGCTCCACAGAAGTAGCGTACATCTCAGTATCCGGAGAGACCGAAAAAAAGGAGAGAAAAAATTAATATGTGGAGAGAGACCGTAAGAGCATCCACACGAACCTTGGCAGAGCGGCGTCCGTCCCAGCGGCATCTCGCGTCCCCACATCAGGTGCGGCTGTTCGAGAATGTGAACGGGACCCATGACTTCAAGCCCGGGTCGGGATTGGATCGAGAAGTGCCGATCGGTAGCCAGTAGAAGCGGCGTGGTGAAGTCCTCGCTCAAGAGAGCTGCGCGAGTCGGCGACGATCATCCACCGAAGGCGGCGAGCCGCGGAATAAACACAAGCGCGAGAGCGGCGTCCGTTTGCTTTCCGCGAGGTGGCAAGGGCACCGACTGCCGTGCGCCTACGGAGCGCCGATCGTTTCAACGATGCGCAATCGCTGACTGATTCGTCCACGCATGAGGCCCTCCTCCTCCTTTTTCCCCGCCCCCTCTCGCGCCGCCGTGTTGTGTGTGTGTGTGTGTGTGTGTGTATACTGTTCGTCTGCGCGCGACCTTCTGGGGAGCGCCACCGTTCCCTAGGCGCCGTCGTTTTTCCCTATGTCGTCTGCTCGCGCGGCGTTTCGGTTGCGCGTGCGATATGCCGCAACCGGGCGGGGTTTGGTTTTGCAGCAGCCGCAGCTGTTCCGAGTGTGTAACTGTCGGTTAAGCCTGACGCCTGGCTTGTTGTTCTGGGCGAGTGGAAAATTTTTTACGAGGTTCTGGGCGCGACATTCTTTGGCGCCAAGCGGTTGACGTGTTATGGAACGTTCCACGCCTGCCGGTAGTTAGGTGTGCTAAGCGGGGTAACACGCGTGGATTGTCACGGAGAACGCGGGTAACTGTATTTACACCAGTCGAAAACACACTTCCGGTGCCGCTAGTGCTTTCTTGAAAACGACCAACTCGTGTAAATGGAGCTGACGTGCTCGTGCGCTGAAATAGTTGTTGAAATAGTTGTGGCTTAAGTTCAAAAGAGCACGTAGATGTAAAAAACAATGTACAAGATAGCACACTGTCAAAGCTTAGTGGGGCCTTCAGTGGTGTGGGGGACGATACTCCGTAGTGTAGACAAACCAAATACCACAAGCTCGACACACTGAGCCAGTTCTAGTTTTGCGATCGTGTGTTTTAAAAGAGTTAAATTTGTGGTTTTACTTTGTTGTGGATCTGTTTTTTTTTTTAATGTTGTGTGTATTCGCGGAAGCGTCGACCATGCAAGTGTTCTTGAATGAACGTTGGGAAATTCTATCGGTTGGTCGCCCTAACGTTAACCTTGCAGGAGTTCCGAGAACGCCGGGAGGGGTGAGAGAAATTATTGGAGGGGAGGGGGACGTCCTAGGGAGATTTCGTCTCCTCCGACCTGGGGAAACGGTTCTCCGGTCGTGGAAGCTGGGGACCTTTTGCGCAATGTCGTCGGGCCGTGGCCGAGCCCCGGTGGTGGTAAACAGTTCGATTTGCGTCATCCCGTGCGTGTGCGCGCGCCCTTTCCCTCCTCCTCCGTCGCTGCGCCCCGCTGGTCCGGCCGCTGTAGTACGTATTTGTGTGTCTGGTTGTCAGGGAAGCCGACGCGAAGAAATAGCCAAGGATTGTGTCCCAAAAAAGAAGGAAAAGCCCCGCGCAGCGTTGCGAAAGGGTGCGCGCTCGCTTGGTTCTCCTTGCGCGAGGTCCTTTCTGAACTGCAGTGTTTTTGAGCCGGCCAAGGAGTGAGGGCGTGAGCACTGGAACGGGTGCGGAAAGGGTTGGGGCGGAGGGAGGGGGAGGTTCGGTAGCTCTTTTCTGGCGAATTCGCTGGTCGAAAAGGAGGAGAGTTTGAGGAGGAGGAGTTGTCAGTACCTAGAAGAGAAGCGCGGCGGTGGCGGCGCGGCAATGATACTGCCAGAGAGGAAAGAAATAAAAGGGCCGATAAAATGTCAGCGACGTTCGCTCGCGCCCTCGGCGGGGAGTGTATTGCCCCAAGATTGTTGACCGCCCAGGCGCGCTGTGCTTGGACGGCGACGATCGCGGTCGTTCGATAGCGCCTTTTTTTTGCGTGCTGCTGTTTCGTTTCGAACGAAGCCTCCGCCCCGCCCTCGGAATAAAGACGTTTTGGTTTCTCGACGCAACGGTACTAGACATTCGGCCGTAGTCTCACGCGGTATCGTTCGTGCGATTCTTCGAAGCAGTCACGTCACCGTTCTGTACAGTACGCGTGATTTGGGTTGTAAAAGGCCCCGATCTGATATGTGTCCGGCATGTTGTTACCGCGATATTTGCGGCGTTCCGCAAGTTGCGGTTTCTCCCCTATTTTCGGCGCAATGGCGGAAGTTTAGCGGGGGGTTTGTCCGGCCGGCTTGTGTTTTTTTTTTTTTTTTTGCACGCAACCTGCGGACCGTCGCTAATGGTCTTTCGCCGTCGCATGACACCTTGTGTCCGTCAAATGACGCGTCGGGCAGAGCGCCAAGAACGAAATTCGGCCGCTTTGAGCGCTCGCTGCGTGCGCTCTCAAATGACGTCATGAATGCTCCGGCATCCGCGTCCACTGGCACGTTTCGCGATTAAGCCGGGCGATTTGCAGTCCGGCCAGCGGCAGGCTGCAATCGGCGATTGCGCATTAACAGATGCTGGAAGCGGCGTTACGTTCCTTAACAAAGCGGTTAGTGTTGAGAAAAGGGCGAATAGATTGCAGAACGAGATCTGAAAGACATCCTTGTTGAAACTTAGCGACAAAAGTGAAGTTTGGCTTCCTCGGAGGGCTACGGAAAGAAGAGGGATAGGAGTTACGCTAAGGGAGAGGAAACGACGAGCTTCCTGGATCAGAGAACAAACGCGAGGTGAGGATATCGTAGTTCAAATGAAGAAATGGACTTGGACTGGCCACGTAGTTAGACGAAATGACAACCGGGGCACCGCCATGGTAACTCAGTGGACACCGAAAGTCGGGTCTGGAAGAAGGGGAAGGCCAATAACACGAGGGACGAAATAAGGAAATTCGCAGGCAACGAATGGACGCGAATAGCGCAGCACAGGAGCGGTTCGATGGGAGAGGCCATTTGTCCTGCAGTGGATTCAAATAGGCTGTTGATGATGGTGGGTTGCTTAGGGCTGACAACGGGTGCACCACCAGGGGAATGGAGCGGCTACAGAAGGAAGGGTGAGGAGGAGGGGAAGGCAGAACTTGGTGTAGGGATGAAAGTAGAGGTTAGGGGGGGGTTCAAAAAAATGGATTTGAGTGACACCAGCTTGAAGCGGTTGGGATGTGCTTTCTGTGGGGTGTGCTTTCGTCCTGAAGTGGACCTGAAAAGGTTGATGGTGACGATGAGAGCGATGATGAAGCGCTCCAAGCGATGCGGCAGCGAGGTATACGTGAAGCGGTTCTTTCAGCGGTCCATTGGAAGTGTAGCACAACACGAGTCGCATAAACGTCATCGTGCACCCCGTTCGGAAACGCATGAGTATCGTTTTCTCTCAAATCCATTTTTTTGAACCCCCCCATAACCTCTACTAACGAATCACAAGCGCTCTCAGGCGGTGTATACGAATCTTAGAAATAGAGAGTTTTCATAGAGAGTTAGAGAGAAATAGAGAGTTTTCACGAGCGACAAATGCGCGAAAGCGCTTCCGAATAGGCGATGGTGCCACACACCTCAAAGATCTTCAGAACGGAAGCGAAAAACGTCGACCGAAGCGCGGGGCTGCTTCTATGCAGCGCCGAGAAAGGCAGCCTTGGCTTGGCTATTCCAAGGTTTATCGGCTTCTTTATTGTTATTTCGAAAAATCATACTATGTCAGCGACTACATTATAAAAAAAAAAGGTTAAATGAGGGCAAGAAACATGGTATTTTGCTTTGTTTGGGTGATTAAATACAAATTCTTATGTTTCCTTTAGGATGAAGTTTTGGTTTACAAGCGCACGCGAAACGACCAGTCACGCGAATCATTCCCTGTCGAGGGAGATACGGTTATCGCTTACCTAAAAGCCTTTCGGCTGCTGACGCTCCGGTTGTGCGGAGCGGAGCGTCAAAAACGGTCAGCTAAAACTGTCTAATATTTGTATGTGGTAGTGGTTCGCCAACAAGAAAAAAACTGCTCATTACGTTCCTTGCACTTTTGTTGATTCTTTTAGTGAGAGTTTTAGCCTAGCGGCTAGTGTGCGCCTCGCTAAGGCCGGCGGGTACCGAGACCCGACTAGACATGTGCGAATTTGTTCCGCGGGGATGAGTGGCCCAGAGAGAGAGAGAGAGAGAGAATCAACTTTTATTGAACCCATTAAAATGGTTAGTGCACGCAGGCACCGGACGGGGTCGACCGTCCCATATGCGTGATCTGGGCGCGAGCTGGGCCGTCAGGTCGGGGCCGGACAACGTCTCCCACCTCTCTCGGGGATTGGGGAAGTTGGAGGGGAGTGGGTGGGGGGGTTCTTGAGGTGAGTGCACTCACTGGTACGTTGGATGTAGTTGCTCACCCTTCTGAAGAGGAAAGGTGTAATGATGGCAGCGTCGATTGACCCTGTCGGGACGATGACCCCCTTCCCTTCTCGTGACTTTGTTGTGTCCCCCTCCGTCGGCGGGAGAGAGGTGTGGCCTCTGCCGACGCCAGCGAGTCGCAACCCTTTTTAAGGGCCTAGCCGGCGGCTTTTTACACGGCGTTGGGGAAGGCTGTCCTGTCCTCCTCCTGACCTTCGGGAAAGGACACGGGGGGGAGCGGGGGGCAAAACCTTAATTGGTACGTGCGCTGCGGTGGGGGATGCTTCTTCGCTTACGACCGCTCGCGCATCCTTCAACGAGTTCGTTCGGAGCTGGGACCAAAACCGGTCGCATCAAGACTTGCTGCCGTGGAGGTTTCTGGGTGCCTGAGGAGTTCCGAGGATTTTTTTAGCCACACCCTCACGTTTCCCATCCCGTTGTCGCCCACGTGATCTCGTTCGCTTCCGCGCGTTCTGCGGGAAAAAAAAGTTCCTTGGCACCCAGAGTGGGCTGCCTTGGCTAGCCGAAGCTGCAGCGCGTAATTAGCGACACGAAGGGCAGCGGTGGCCCAATCCAAGGGCGAGAGTTTTAGGCGAGCCCCCGCGCAAGCAGGCGGCATGCACGCTGGTTCCCCACTTCCCGCGTGTCGAGACGAATTCGGGGAAGACGGGTAGCTGACCCCACGGCGAACGTCCATCGGGATTCCGCCCGCAGCCCCTTCGGTCCAAAAGGAGCTTTCGGTGCATGAACATATAATTTTTTTGTTTTGTTTTTATTTTGATTTGTTTTCGGACAGGATCTCCAGCGTCTATTTTTCTTTAGAGACGGCATCTGTGCTCTTATTGGGATTATTTAACACCTACTTATGAATCCTCATACTTTTCAAGCGATTTCACCTATAAATATTTGTTGAGGGTAGTTCCTCGATCCCCTCTCATTTGCTTGCGTTTTCGTAAATGTTATTTGAATTGATTATCCAATTACCTAAAGACATTTTCTTAAATATTTTTCTGAGTAGCGAAGTTCTTTTTCACAAAAGTACCGAATCTGAGCTTCAGAGATACCAATTAGCCGCGATCCGACGTCGCTCATGTTCGGGGACGCTGCTTTGACGTGCATGCTTGCCGCGGAAAATATTTCTTGCGCATTAAAGGGGCACTGACACAAAAATTTTGCATCTTGTTTTTTTTTGTTGCGATAAGTAGCTAGTGACCTACTTATAACGTGTAGAAACCTCATTTGCTTCAGCGTGCGACGGTTGTTTAATTAGAGGCATTTTCAATGCGGCCAGTCGCAGTTTCGGTTTCAGCGAGTGCCGCGAAACGATGGATTTTGTGTGAACAAAGCTGACCACGTGACCGTCGGAGGGATATCACAGTTACAGAGCAGAGCCGCCGTAGCACTGTCGAATCCGCATCGACGGCAGTTTCTGCGAATGCCCCCCCCCCCGTACTGATCTCGTGAGGCGCCTAATTAAAAAGCGACCGTGGATGTGACGCAGGCGCTGCGAGTGCAAATGCTACCGCGGCTAAAGAACGACGCGCGCCGCTCGAGACGGTGGGTGGCAAGACGCGCGCTGGGAGCAGCCGGCCGGTCTGCCTACAGGTCCGCCTACAGATGTGTTCGGCTTAGCACTGCGGCGGATATTCGAGTGCCGCTCTCGTAAGCGGTGCAGATGACAATTTTTAATGCAACCCGCCATGGCATCATTAACTCCTTTCTCATGTAAGCCACCATGGTCGGGACTTGGGGACAATTTCGTGCAGCGGTAACAAGCTATCACTCGAGCTACCTGCGCCGGCGTGGGCCACTTCGCGGCCGTGGCCGCCGCCTGCACAGCGACCGTGCGGCTTGCTCAGTGGGCTTTTCGTGCCTCCGGCGCGTTTCCGCATCCAATGGTAATAAACAGTAATAGAAACAGAGTGCCTGGAACCGCTGTAGAACTTTGGTCGCGGCCAGCTGCCCGATGAGCTGACGAAATCACGGCGCCTCCGCCGCCAACGATCGGGTCGTTCGTTCTCGAGAGCAGAAGCTCCGCCCTCCGGCCCTCCGATTGGAGCGGCGAGCCGGCAGTGCGGAAGCGGCAAACACAAACTCGTGACGTGTTTGGATGTTGTTTATTTACACTTGCGCGTGGTCCTCTGCTGGCCGCTCGGTTGCGTTTCGCACACTTCAAAATTGATTTTAAATATGTTCTAGGCTGTATTCACCGCTGATATTTTGCAGATGATTTATATGTATTCCCACCAATCTATCTCCGAAGTTATCTCGCCTTCAAAATTTTGTGTCAGTGCCCCTTTAAGCGTTCTCCCCTGCTGTTAAACAAAGTAAACACCTAACTTATGAGAATGGGACGGTTTAACACGGCAGTTAGGAAAAAAAAAATATCAGTCGGAATAGTAGCATTACAGTGTTACAAAACCCAATGTTTTGTAACTCAATGTAATAAACAAAATTCAATGTTTTGTTTATTACAAAACTTAGCCTTTCAAAAACCCGTCTGCACTAGGGCCTTTGTCTGCACCACCTGCCGTTTTCATGGCAACACTCAAATGAGGACTGATTAACTGTAGTGGGTGCAATTATTCCTCGTACCAAACAACACTTACACCTAGAAGAGAAGGTGTAGCGTTGCGCACTCTGCCCGCTAAGCTAAAGTACTCCATTCATTAGGTTCGTCAGACCAAGTTGAATTAAGCCTAGAAATATAGTTATGTTAGGCAACAGGGCATTACGCGCTGAAAGAAATGAAACGTTGGATGTGGTTGTCCATTGGATGTAGTGGACGAAATTGGATGTAATGACACAACTTTGGACGAAGTTGCTCGATGAATGTAATGACGTTGGATGCAGTGTCCAAAATTGGATATTTCTGCTCGTTGGATGTAATGGCACGATTGATGTGCTGGCACGTTGGATGTAACGGCACGAAATTGGCTGTTTCTGCTCGTTGGACGTGATGGCACGATGGATGTGTTAGCCCCAAGCAGGCTATGACGTGTGCCAGGGTGCCAAGCTTCCTCGCTCTCGCAGAACGGGCACTTGATATCGTGCTCCTCCGGGTACATTCTGTGTAGGAGGACGGGGTGCGCCAGCGACCCCGCCTGTACTCTGCGTACGATCGTCTGTTGGTTCCTGTTAAGTTGCAGGTGAGGTTAGGGGGGGAACCTACACCTGCCAATGACGTCTCTGTAGCTCGTGACTGGGCGCGGTAGTCCCGGCTCGTCCTTGGCCCGGTTGATCAGTTCTCGGGCGCGAGCGGCCCAGCCCTCATCGCCGTGCCCGCGCGTGCATGCGCAGTCGGGTTTATTGCGTAGCGCACCCTAGCTGGTATGCCGGAGCGGCGTGTACCGGTACTGGACTGGGGCGCTTGCGGATTCATTCCGGTAGGGTGGATTAGTTCTGCGCGCCGGTCCACGCCGAGCCCGCGCATTCGCTCCGCTGAGGGTCAACCTCCTCGCACCCCCCGCGCGCGCATGCGCAGTATGGACCCGGTAATTGAACGATGGAATTGAACGATAAACAGACAATTGAACGATGGAACAATCTAGAGCCAGCGCGCCGACGTTTGCCTGCTGAACAGTTTCTGAAAGACTTGCCTGAACATGTTCCATGGTATTATGAATTTTATGTGGTTTTTCATGTGTATATGTATCGTGTAACATTTTTTGCAAGATGTGTACATTTTACACACTATTTATAACTTGTATCTATCGTGTATATGTATTTTATTTACTTATGTAAATAAATAAATAAATAAATAAATAAATAAAACCCCGCTGCCGTAGCGCGAGCCTAGCTGGCCACTATGCTAAAGATCTCTACTCTCTGATGTCACGTACTGGCGGCATCGTTCGGCAGTCCGTCGCAATACGCTTCTAGTCTCCGCTTTCTTCTTGTCTTCTGTTTCTCGTCCATCTATTTAAAGTCTGTATTCCGATTTCCTGGGCAATTTTCGTCTTGCCTGTTTCGTAAGCGTTTTCGTCAGAAGCGTTCGTAGCGAAGTATTAATTGTATTGCTACAATTAAAAGTAGTTAAAAAAAAAACGAAGCTAGATCGAAACTCCCATCTCACGCCTATTCAACCCCAATCGTTTGGAAACGGGAATGGCCGCATGAATGGCGATTCCCGGAATGCCGGCGAACGCAACAGCTGTCATCGTACAATGGTTGAAACGACGCAATTTTCGCCGGAAAACAATTGTTGCGTATTTCACGGATTGCCCTCTGACTTCGCGAACAATGTAAGCGAACAGGTTTCGCGAAATAGTTCAGCAAAGTACATATCGTTTTTAAATTAAATATTCTTTGCCATTTTTTCCCTGCGCAGTTGTGAAAAAAAAAAAATTGAGGCGGAGAAAATTTGCTGAAAGCTCCGCGTGATCATGCGGCGAAACTTTGCACTTTGTCGTTTTGACCGCACAAGAACGCCTAATGTTGGAAATCGCGGTTGTATACGGCGTAGTATCCCCACCGTATGTATATACTCGGTCACAACTTAAGAACGGCAACGGAAGTTGCAGCTGTGCCTCATCACCGCAGCCGGATGTTACTCTGCGCGGCGCAAGTAGTGCGTTACTGGGAATATTTTGAACATGGCACGAGCTGTTTCCGTAATCTTCTGTACTTACTATGCTTATAAATTACTGCAACAACGACAAACAAGCTACGTGAGAAAAGGCAGGCGATATCGCGCGTTCATAGCGTCTACGTTCAAAACGCGCGCGCCCGTTGACATCCGGGTCCGTCGCTTAGGCGGAGCGATACCGTACATGAGCTATTGCCGTTCTTAACTTGTTCCAGAGTATAGTAGTGTGCCTGCCGAATTGACCGCTTTTTATTGTGTTTTCGTCGTTCGAGAGCCGCTTGGAAAGCGTGTGGGCGCGGCAGCTGGTGTTGTGGTTTTTTGGGGGCTTATAACTCGGTCGTCATTTTTGCGCCCATACAGGTATTTCGATCGGTTATACGGTTTTTCATAACCGCCACGACACGGCGGGAAAAATGCTTTCGTAAACATTTTTCGTTTCTAGCACACTCTATGTCGCATACTGTACTATACTCGCGAAATATTCCGCAACATAGCCTTTCAGGGTTAATGCGGTTCTTTGAAAAACCCTTGAGTTTCAAAAGCTCGCTTTCACGGCCATGAAAGTCCTGGAATTTTTACAACCCCCGAAAATTGGTGAATTTTTGGAACTTTCGTTAACATAAAATCAACGCGAGAATGACTGAGTGTGGGCTGCTTTGCTGTTCTTCCTTAGCTAATGAAAGTTTGCATTTCGTATCACATTAAAAATGTTTATCCGTGTAATTCTAGCACACGATTATAAACCGGCGAAGAAGGAAAAGTCGCTAGAGACGTCATTTCAACAAAGGGGACTGATTTGACGACGAGTTCCTTTGTTGAAACGTTGGAACCAGCAACTTCGGCATTTTTTTACTATTTCTCATCATGTCAAGGCTCCATTCTCGCCTCAACATTGGCCTTATTTGGGTTTTTAGTAGACAGTGTTGTTCTCGAAAATCCGCTCGGGCAGTCTTGAAAGTCCTCGAAGAATCTTGGAATTTTTTTCGTAAGGCAGCGTGAACCCTGATTTAATTCGCGAAGTAGTCGTTTACAGTGCAGGTATTTCTGGCTCCAGGGCAACATTTTTTTCTTGCACGTACGTTTGTGACAATATATCTTCATCATAGCATTGACGGGATAATGCTGCCGACGGGTTGTGACTTGTGCGTGAACGTACGCCCGGAGTCTATGACGCATCGTCGTCGCCGTGGTACCTTCTTCCATCTTCCCTTAACTGCTATTTGTCTTCTCTCGGTGCTGCGAAGACGAACCCCAATGGAAGGCGTTCCGAAAAAAAAAAAAAAAGTCGCCCCTAGAGTGAATTGGGCTTTTCTTTTTTTTTTGTCTGGAAAGGCCAAACTCGCTCCATGGGCAACTTTTTGGGCAACTCCGTCCGTTGGAATCCGTATTTGCACCACGAAGGGCGTCGGACGCTAACGGAGGGTGCTCCGTTGTTTTAAAACTGGTCTGGTAATACGGAAGAGGGGCGAGCGGGGTTTTTTTACGAATCCGCTTCCGTTGGAACCCGTTTTTGCACCACGAAGGGCGACGGACGCTAACGGGGGGTGCTCCGTTATTTTAAAATTGGTCTGGCAATACGGTAGAGAGGCGAGAGCGGTGTCTTTTTTACGGAACCGCTCCTGTTGGAATCCGTTTTTTGCACCACGAAGGGCGACGGGCGCTAACGGAGGGTGCCCCGTTGTTTTAAAACTGGTTTGGTTATGTTTGGATCCGTTTTCGCCGCACGAAGAAAGGACAGCAGGATTTAACTTGTGGAGGTAAAAAGCGGAAGAGGTATTAAGTGCTGTACGGACTGACGTACTTCAAATCGTGGGGTCTATAAATGCTACCGCATTTAACAATTGAACTCGCTGTAAATTTACCGAAACGTCTGGCATTAGTGACAGGCCTTTTTTTTATTCGTTTCTTTTGTTTATCGCCTGAGCGCTACAGGCGTGAGTGCGAATCCGACACACAGTCGCCGTAGCCGTGGAGTGTTTTTGCGGTGCGCGCAACGAGGAACGTGCTTCATAATGTCTTACTCAGTGCAGGAAGAGCAGATATCGCATAGATAAGTGTGGCTGGGGCTAGAAAGAAATGTTTCCGCTAAAATGATTGCATTGTTACTTTTTTTTTTTTTTTGCTAAGATGAGCTTGCGTGCCCTTCCTGCGTATCCGACGATAATAGGACCCCCTCCCACACCGTTCGAGAGCCGCGCAAACAACCTCTCAAGAGGGAACGCCGCGCACCTCGCGGATAAAATGGAACGTCGGGCGTTTATTTTGTGTGAACTCCGCGCCGTGCCGCAGCTGCCGCCTCCGAAGCTCTCTCCCCTCGCTGCTGCTGATGCTGCTGCTGCAAGCATTGCTTCGTGCAGCACGAACGTTGCGTGTCTCCGCACTTGTTTGCGTTTTTGATCCCCTTGTTCCCCCTCCCTGCGCCCGCCGTGGCTCGTATCGCGTTATTTTTATTTTCGGCAGCGCGTATGCTTCTGATTGCGCTGGCCTCAGCGTCGCGCGGGGGCCTCTTGTCTGACATTGACACGGTTGCGAGCGAGCGCTCGTGGTGCGAGTCGGCGCGTAATTCCCGACTGCGCGTGTTATCGCTGCAGCCGCGGCACAATAAGTGGGTGTGCGTCCGTAGCAGTGTCTGTTAGCTTCCGCTTCCTGCCGTGTTCGAAGAGCATTTTTAATGCTTTAGCATCCTTGGGCGCTTCTCTCCACAGTTGTTTCTTGGTCTGTTGGTACATGTCCTATCTTTTTGACGCAAAACGTCCTGAAACCTGTTTTTCTTTTCTCTCTGTCGCGAAAGCGGACGCCAACGGATGGCGTTCCGTAAAAAGTCACCTCTCGACGGAATAATCTGTCCTGTCTTCCGTGCAACTTGTTTTTGGGGGTACGGAACCCGGTCCGTTGAGGCAAATGTTTTATGGCAGCACCGGAAAGCGGAACGCTACAGAGGAGATTCCGTAAAAGGCGCCCGTGGGCCGCGGTCGGCCTCTCCTGTGCATAAACCCCGTCTATTAGGCGTCTGTTTTTGCAGCATGAGAATGCGGTTCACAACGGAAGGCGCTCCGTAAAAACTCGCTCGTCGACCGAATTCGGCCTCTCCTTCGTGTAACCGGTTTGTGGAAGTACGGAACCTTGTCCGTTGGGGTCCGTTTTTTGCAGCATGGGAATGCGGGTCACAACGGAAGGCTTTCCGTAAAAAGTCGCTCCCCGACCGAATTCGGTCTCTCTTCTATAAAACGGTTTTGGGGGAGTACGGGGGGAGGAGAAAACAGTCCTTAGGCTACAGTCAATAATTTTGTAGCGGCAGCGGAGGTGGTGAAATCTCGTTCGTTCAAGCCTCCGCCAAAGCACCTTCGTAGAGCTCAGTTCTAACAGTACACACCTGCCCTGGGAGAGAAAAATGAATGGTCCGCCGAGAGCATGCGTGACGTCACACGTCGAATTCGTTACTCTCAATGGCCAGCCAAATATGGGCCACACCGTCACGTCACTGTACCGAAATAGACTCTCATTGTCCCATTGGTCACGGGCTGTGCAATAACGGCTGTGTGGCTGGTGAGTGTTTTGAGCACTTTTTACGACGACGGCGATGATGACATTTATATGACATGGAGGGGGGGGGGGTGGAACTGCTGATGATGAAGTCAGAGCATGATTCGCCAGTTCAATTATGTGGACTGGTGTGGCGCTCTGTAGAAGAAAAAAAAACGCACCCTTTTTTTACTTAATTCCCCTTGTTTTCCCATGTATTCTCGCAAAAAAATTCCTGCGGACACACTGAAGTCTGATTGCGCGCTTTGGAGACGAAAGCCTGGCGATCCCAATGTGAAAGCTGTCGGAAGTGCGGAGCAGTGATTCGCCATAATGGGCTGAAGCGCCGTTATTCGCTCACTGCTACTCCCCAATGCGATTCAAATTTCCCGCCTTCGCGATGCTCGCACGCCCCCTGCCTGAAACCGTGCGAGCGGGAGCTCTGTTCTTTTTCTACTTGCTTTTCCTCCCGCACGTTCCGGCGTTGCACTGCCACTTTTTTTCGCTTGCTATCGTAAAGACCAACCAAACCGTTCCTAACTAAATGAACGCGGGCGCTGCCGGTTAATTACGTATATTTTGCCTCAAATGAACCTACAGTTTTCCTTGCGCTAAACAACGGGGATATGTATGACAAGCGCCTGCTGAGCAGGAGTTTCGAACGCTTATGAGTCATGACTATATAAACCGCTTGGCTTTCTCTCTGCGGGACACCGCTACGACGGTACGCCGTGGGGCTTTAATTGGGTGCAGCGAGTGAGCTACGACGACAAGGCGAGCCCCTAAAGTGCTCAGCACTTAAAACTTGTTTACCGCTACATCGTGTTTGCGTCTCTTCGCTTTCGTTTCTTCGCTTCTGGCGCGAACTACTTCGACCGGCAAACGGCGACACTTCTGGCCTAAGCTCCCCAAAATCAGTTGCCCGTAGTTGCGCGCGCCTCTTCTGCTCACGTGCCGTCACGCTCAGCCGTCACATGACACGCACTCGGGCAACCTTCGGTCCGCCGCTGCCAACCTGGGTAGATAGCGTGGTAGCGACGCCCCCGGCCCCTACTTCTCAGACCCGGGTTGAGTTCCCACACGAACTCAAACGTGTTTATCACTCACCGTACAAAAACGGCACCACCGTTTTTTTTTTTTTTTTGCACAATGGGGCCACTCAGGGCCTTTGACGAAAAAAAAATGCATTCCCAGTTTTTCCGATAAAGTCGTGGCTACGTTAACGAAAGTCGATCTAGCCGTATCCCTCCCCACTGTCGCCGTCCCCTTCTACCGTTCCTTAGAGCGCGTGTCAACGCTGCTCACCTCACAGTCTCAAAGGCCTTCGACACGCAATGAGGAGAGCGGATCACCCCCCAAACCGGAGTCGTCGCTGCCCAAACCTCGCTTGTAAGAGTCGACTGGCTGTGCAGATATGCGAGATGCGACGATGCAGAAGCGATGGCGGCTTCTACTTTACGCCTGTGCGTACGCGTATGTGAGGGGCGTGTGTGGAAGTCTCCGGCATTGTATCGTTTGTCGCGCCGTCGTGGGCCGCGATGCAACCTGCGGTGCGGTGCACACGTGTTTGTGAGCGCTGTTTGCGGCGGCGACATTCTTCGGCAATCGGTCGTTGGTTGTGCCGATCGGCGTCGCGACGTGATAGCACAATGGTGAGCTTTCTGTGCCTATAAACGTGCACTCACTCACTGCTTTTTAAAATTTTTCTTGCCGACCCCAAAGCGGAATAGAAGTGGTCGACGGCGGCATTGTATGTGATAATGCGGAAAAAAAAAAAAACGAAAAAATGAACTACCTGTTTTCCACGCGCTCTCCCCGGCTCGCCGTTACTGAAAAATCAGCGACTGCGCTGAGCACAATTAAAAATAAAGTCCTACACGCCAGAGTTGGCTTCCGTCTCCAGCCCGCGCTCCTGGGGGGCACATAATGGCCGATGAAGAATTGCGCTCTTTAAAACATTCTTCGAACCCGTCTCGCGACGGATAGCACTACCGCGCCCGCTTGAATTCGTTTTCGAGAGTGAATGAACGGCAATGGCCGGGAAAAAGCGGGACTGCATTTTTTTTTTGTTGTTGTTGATTTGCGCCCTCTGGCGTAAGTCATCATAGGCCTACATATACAGGTTGGGTCCCGTTTCGCCGGTAAGGCCAGGAGAGAGAGAGAGAGAGAGAGAGAGAGAGAGAGAGAGAGAGAGAGAGAGAGAGAGAGAGAGAGAGAGAGAGAGAGAGAGAGAGAGAGAGAGAGAGAGAACTTTATTGAGTTGCCCGGGACTTGGATACACGCCGCGGTAACGTTACTTGATCACTAGGTTTGTGACGGCGAAAAGGAGTGCGAAACGGATAGTTCGAAAGGAAATTCGGTCATACAGTTTTCGTGCGGGAGTCGTATGGGAATCGTACCCGGGACCCTAGAGTTGGAGCCGCGTGTGCGTAATTACCGCCATACGTCGGTCTCGTTTGCGTGGCGGGACAGGAGTTGGCCTATTGCGCGCTACGTGTCAGGTGAGCGTGGCGGTGCGTGAGTAGAACAGGGGTGCGCCGGCCACGGAGAACTTTCGGGGGTATTGCGGCGTGAAGTGTCGCCAGTGGCGGGCCTGTCGAAGCCCCCCTTCCAAAAAAAAAAAAAAAAAAACAAGAAAAAAACAAACAGAAAAAAACAGAACAGTAGCAATAAAGAAGTTATATCTCCAAGGGGAGCTTTAATGCTTTTACCTGGAAAGCACACTTCGTGCCCCGATGATTTTTTTTTCTCGCAACGTACGGAGGAGTCGATAGCTTTTATGTAATGCCGGTAGCGTGGGGCAAGATATACAGTTAAATTTCGATTTTTAGGAATTTTTAGAATGGACGAACGAAAATTCGGATTTTCCTCGTAGTTGCCCGTAAACTTCGTTCTTGGTTTTACGAATTTTCCATTTTAGCGAAATAAATCGCTGTATTGAGTTTCTTCATAAACTCGGGGCCCAAGGTACTGCTGGGCCGTTGGGCGCATGTGGGGTGCTCGTACGTTGTGGCATACGTTGTGACATACAGTTCCCGTCGCGAGATGGAGTATAATACAATGCACTGTGCAGTTTTTTACAGCTCAGGGCCGAGATAAAACGGTTCACCGGGCTCGTAAACTGCGTCGTAATGAGCTGCTGCAGCGATTTAGTGCGTCTAGTGCACAGACGAGGGTGCAAGTACTGCCCTGCTTTTACACTTCCGGCGAATTTAATAAAACGGAGCGCAGTTGGGACACTCTAGGTGTGCTCCTGGAGTGAGGAGCCGAACGTGACTCCATGCCGCATGAAAGATAAATCGCCGCGCAGTATAGTAGCAGCTGCTCTGCCTGTTGCGAGACGTGGACGTACGAGCGGGAGGCAGTGGGGCTGCGCAACCTGCCGTAATATAAATGCGGCGCCCGGATGTAAACGCAAAGGAAGCCGTGGCTCATAATGCAAGGCTCTACCTGCAGTTGCGTGCCGTACCAAACCAAAGCTAACCACACCGGCGAAAGCAGGAGATGTACAGTCGCGGCCACTTATAGCGGGAACACGGAAGTACGTGGCCGCGCTCTTCGCAGCACCACCGCCGGCGCTGCGGGAATCTTGCGGCACATGTGAAATTATTAGATGCAGAGCATCTGATTCACTCGCCTTGTCTCTCCGGCGTCGCCGTCGTCGGCGTTGTCCGCCCCTCCCCCATTCTCCTCGCCGCGCCAGCTGCGCTCTCCGCCCAACACCACCTAGTGGTGTTGCTCCGCCGCTCACCCCCTCTCCTCTCCGATAGCGAACACTCTCTCGCGAGGGGCATTAGATTGGATTCGAATGGATTGGCTTGACTTGGCTTGGATTTGGATTGGATTAAAGTGGATTGTGTTGCGTCATAGCCGCGGCTCTCCTCGCGAGGGGCATTGGATTCGATTGGATTGGCTTGGAATGGATTGGATTAAAGTGGATTGTGTTGGATTGTGTTGCGTCATAGCCGCGGCAGGAGGTTCACGGCCAAGGAGGTTGTATATACAACCTCCTTGTTCACGGCACGTTTTACGCGATGGGAGAATCAACCTAACGGAAACAACAACGGAACCCCCTATGCGTCGCATCTACACAGGGGTTCCCGCGAGGGGAGGTGGGAGTTTTTAAATGAGGGCTAGAGGTGGAGGTAGGTGGCACTGCTAGCGCATGTGCCATAAGATTCCCGCAGCGCCGCCGGTGGTGCTGCGAAGAGCGCGGCCGCGTACTTCCGTGTTCCCGCTATCAGTGGCCGCGACTGTACAATACGTGTGTGAAGGTGTCTTCCCGCCGCCCTAAGGTGGAAGTCATGTATGCACGGTATAGGAAAGTGAGCCTTCCGTGGTAGAACGAAGGAGGGAGTAACAAAACCAGCAAGCGGACAGACAAGTCGGCTTTCGTACGCACAATGATAGCTCCCAGGCTGTATACCCATTCTCAATCAGTCCCCCAATCCCCCAAAGTGAGCACTTGTCATGTGTGCGTATGTGCGTGGGTGCGATCCTGTGACGGATGGCTCTCCAGGCGTAGTTAGCGAGTGAATGGCCTTGCCGTTTTTAGACCTGATGTGCCGTGACTCGCCTTTCAACATCTTGTGACGCCCGTCTTACCGTACCTAACCGATAAAATCGTGCCGCCGGTAGCTGGACACAATTGAAATCCCCTAGCGGCAAGCTCCGGAAATAGTGCATGACAGGTCGCCCAGACCGTATTTCACAAGGCCGCTGTCACAGTTGTCACAGTTCACGTTTCCGATTTCATACTGGTTATTTCCTTCGATGGTGGTGTTCGCAAAGGTCGGGCGCTTCACACAGTTAGAAGAAACATTTCTGGCCTCTTTGGGCTCTAGGTGTGTTCCAAAGGAGGTGATTTGAATTCTTTGCTTGGGAAAATTTCCAGCATTCACTTAGTGCACCTAGTTGGTTTGTACGGTCACGATGAACCAGGAACGCTGTGATGTAAATAGGCCTGACGCACTTCAATAATCGAGCGCAGCAATCATTCCTCATGGGGTAACGTCCTAACGGCGCTCAGACGCACAAGAATAGCACGGACAGCATTCAGCTTATTCACGGCCAAGTAGCACGTTTTCTTTCTATACACCTGTTATCTTTAAAACGAGGCCGCGCTACTGAGCAGATTAGCATCACTGGGCTATGGCCGCCGGTGTGTTTTCGCATCGGCGCGGAGATCCGATTATCAGATTTAAGCGATAGGCGACAATATGCGGTACGACTTGCATATGGCGGTGACCCGACGTTGCCGCCGTGCTCGTACGGTTGGCCAAGAAACGGGCCGGATAGTTTTCCTGTTGGAGCTTCCCACGACTCCGCAGTTTTCGTTTTAGACTTGTAATGGTTTTCCTTTGTCGCGTGCGCGGCCGTACCAATTTCTCAGGGAGAAACCTCAATTGCCCCAGGATCGAACCCCGAAAACGGCTGGTAGCGTCAGTCTGACCTTCAAGCTCAGCCAAGGTCGAGCCAGCACGGCGCGCGGTTGCGCAGTGAAGGCGTCTAATCGCTCAGTCGCACAGGGATAAGGTGAAAGAGTAAAGGTGGCCTGCGTTAAGAAAATGATACAGCAAAACCTCGTTATTTCGAACTCGGTTGATTCGAACTTACAGATAATTCGAACTGACGCCTTGGTCCCGGCACACCCTGTATGGGGGAAAACTTCCGATAATTCGAAGGCGTCGGTATCCAGAACGGTTAGTTCGAACTGGGATCCTCGAGTGTCCAGTTTGCAAGCGATGCTTTGGGAGTCGCGGCAGAAGAAACGCAAGTAAATACATATGAATGATTACTTTTAATTTTGATTGAGTCGACCCTTCCACGTAAATAAACGCGCTTTCGAGCATAAACATCGTCATTATTTCGACATTCGCTGCTCGATCACATGAATGCATGTCGGTGACTATTTCTGGCGTATAAACTGACTGATCGGTTAATTTCGTTCGCTGTTCGAGCTCCATGAACATTGTATTTGCGAAATCCCCTGCCACAAAACGTGTAGTAATCGCCTAACTCGTGATGAGTAACCGAGAGGTGGCTTATTTGTGTTCCGCCCGCACAGTGTGGGGCGATGTGCGTTCGTTCTAGCGCCAGCCCGCTAATTCGAACTCCGCTTAACTCGATCAATTTTATGGTCCCCTTTGATTTCTAATTAACGAGCTTTTACTGTACAAGTCAGCGCTGGCTGTATCTTTGCGTTCACTTCTTGACCGTCGACTGCTCAACCACGGCAAAGCTTATGTTGGTGTGTTCGCTTAGGAGCTTCGAAAATATGGCTGCCGGCAACGTCGCAGTCGGGTGCTCGAAGCTTTATAGCTTGCATAGCGCTTCGGCCGTGTCCGTGGCCGTTTCCAGTGTTGCCGAGCGAAGAAATTGGCGGCTAAACTTTTCAATGAATACCACCTATACGTTGCGGCCATGTTGCGCGTGAAAGTAAAGGACGTGTCAAAAAAGCGCTGAATTGCCGCAGGGCGTTTCTGAGTATCGGAACAACGTATACCGTACTTACCCTATTCTAACGCGCACTTTTTCTTTTTTTCCGGAAAAATAGGTTGAAAAGCGCATGCGCGTTAGAATCGGATGCGAAACCGACACTGCCGAAACAGTGGAAATTTCGTCCTACCCATCGCCATCGCCAAAGCTTTTAGCAACAATTTTTCGGACACAGAGCATAGGTGCCTAGGCTTTTCTATCGGCGTTCACACAAATCGTCAAATCGTTCCACTTGCGCGCTTGATAACACCAATGGCAGCAGCGGCTCTCTCGCGTTCAAAACGAGCGGTCGGCTGAAGCGTGCGCCTCTGGAGAAGCTCGCGGGATGGGCGTGCGAGGCGTGGGCCACGATCCCATCGACCATGGTTGAACGTTCGTTCAGAAGTGTGGCATCGCGAACGCGCTTGACGGCACCGAGGACGAGATGTTGTGGTCAGCGGAGAGCGACGAAGAGCGAGATGAGTGAGATTACTTCGGGAAATAAATCGCCCGTTTCTCTCGCATTCGTTTTTCTTGCTCACAAAGTTCTGTGCGCGTTACAATCGGAGGTGCAATTTTTTTCGGTTTTTTTGCCAGGAAAATCGGGTGCGCGTTAGAATCGGGTAATTACGGTAGTCGAAGCCGAAGTGTGTATAAATGTCCGACACGTGGAGTGCGTGTATTTTGCTCAACTCGAACTTTTCTCACCTTTAAGTTCTACGTAACGCTACGACCCGCTTTGTTAAAAAAACGCAATCACAGCTGCAATACGAATCATTGTTGTGGCTTGGGTTGCTTTATTATAGATGCTTTTAAACAAACTAAACAAATTAAACAAACGCAGCTTAATTTTTCTCCCGAAATTGTAGCTTTTTGTGGACGCAAGGGGAGGTTTTCGTGTAATATTTCCTCCACTACTCCCATCCTCGCACTATTGCCATTTGTCAGGGCGCTCCCCGCATACGTTTTTAAAAATACACTTTTTTTGTCATGCGATGCCAACTAAATGTCATTAGAGGGTGCGTACAGCACCGTAGACAGCTCAGGAAGCACTCTAATTAGACGTCGAAACAACTAGATTGCAACGGTTCTGCTGCCGGTGCTGTATACAGTGGCTTTGTACCGGCGCCGCAGGCGATAACACCGTAGCACTCATGTCAACAAGGGAAAGCCGCAGTTTCGTAAAATACAATTGCAATATAAAACAAGAAGTGTAGCGCAGTTAAAAAGTCACTAAAAGCAGCTAGACGAATAATAATGTTAAACGTTTAAATTATAGAAATAAAACCAGTTTGTTTCAGTTTACAACAATAATACGCATAAAAATGGCGCTGCTGTCGTTTTCAAGTTTACTCAACATAGGGTGCGTTCCAGTTTACGCTTTAGACGGCTTGGCGTCTTCGCGGAGAGTCCGCCATGTTAAGCCCCTTTCCAGTTCGAATAAAGCAGTCAACGATGACAGCATCGAAGTCAGCAACGATGCCGGCTGCCTTCCTGTCCAACTAATAAGTGACGCCAGCGCCACCTTTTTGCGTATTAATGTTGTTACAAACTATACCTTGTTCTTTTACTGAAATATTTCGTATAATCTACTTGTGTTGAAAATGCTGTTGTTTAATTTTAAGTCGCTTAATGTTTGTAATAATAATGGTAGTATAGTTAACGAAACCTGCGGCTTGTTTTTCCCAGCAAGTCTGGTACGAGGTTGTCGTCTGCGTTGGTGACCGCTGCACCGTTTCAAGTCTTCTTCCTTTATACGTCTAATTAGACTGCTTTGTAAGCTGTCTACCAAGCTGTCCGTGAATTGGAACGCAGCCATAGCCTGAATCGCTGGGGGCTTCGGGTGATGTCTCCCAGCGCTGTCTACCGTGGCGTCTTCCCGAAAATTGGAACGGGAATCAAGATGGCGGCTGTTGCGCCGTTTACACATTGCTGTTTAGTAGGGCAACTTCGTACGCAGCCTCAGTTAAAAGCAGACGAGCGAAACAGATCATCTTGCACTGAACCTAAATATTTGTCGAGTCGCTTTCGGTGGCAAATTTGCACTTCCAGCACATACATAGCAGACAAATAGCGTGGTCGCAGACGAGGAAAAAATGGTCGTCTTCTCTAGTATGTCTTCCGCATTGCAACTGTGTGAAGGAGAGCGAGCGACCAGGAACACGGCATGAGAAAATGCCATTTCTGTCGGTCGATAGCCCCGCCCCTTGTAGACACGAGACGGTTATTGCGAAAAGTCTGTTTGCAACGTCGATTTATCATGATACTTAAATCGGCCGATTTTATGCGTTCTGCGTCAAGTTACCTCGGTTTATATGCGTCAAGAAAATCCCGTTGGCGTCATAGCTTTAAAGAAAGGCTTGCTTAATCTGTGTGCGATAACCTCAAGATGCCGTCGGTGTTGGCTGGTTCTGACGGCAGCCGAACGAACTTGCTGTCGAAGAGTGCAGTCGGAAATGTCAGCCGTCAATGAGTTGTGAATCTGTAACCGACGGTTTCGGAGACAAAGCCGGGGTGAAGGGTGCTTTTACTCCCGTGCGTAATGCGGGGACCCTTCGATTTGTCATTTTGGACTGCGCAGAACTGCATTTGAGCAGCTCCGAATATCTATTTTTTCTTGTCCGGGAATATTCCATTCGTAAGTCCTGGACTGCTTAGAAGTATACTCTGGGCTGCCGAATAAAATACATGAACACTTTGCCTTCCCGCGCGGGCTTACTTCTCTGCATCCCTGAGAGGAGGACTTCGTCAGCCTATTACGTAGGGTTCCTGTGACGAGAGTATTTTTTAGCTACCCTCACGGCTACTCCTTTTAGCTACCCTAACAAGGGTGCACTTAAGCACACCTTCCGCGCCCATATGAGTGTGCGTGTTTCTAGATTGTACGCTTTTCCGATGAAGACTGGTCCTCCAGTCGAAACGTCAGTAAAACACTGTTCTTGTTTTTAATCGTGAGTCAACCATGAGTCAGAAAAGAAAGTCACTTTGAGAAACATCACATTTATTTCGACGCTTGGGCCGGGGTCCGGTCTTTATCATTCGTGACAAAGGGCTGGTCCCCGGCGGCCGTAACGCCGTATTAAATGCTACGTTTCTTCATGCATGTGATTTTCTTTTAATATTGATACCAGTTACAAGGAACCCTATACTTTGCTCTGTAATATACATACATAATACTGATCGTGTATTGTTTATGATTTTTATTTTTTTCATTCTAGTGTTGTTTTATTGTAAAGTTTCAACATACCTCAAAACTGCGGTCCCTGCATGCAGCCTCCTCAAAATTTTTGAACACTGTTTTTTGCGTAGCTTGTCGCCGTTTTGTGCAATTTTAATCAAACGAGCTGTTATGAACAAAGCGTGCAAGTATTTTATACATTCTAGTTAGTCTGTGTTCACCAAAAAAAAAAAAAACCCTTCGAAATGCCACCTACACTAGCGCAGTCGGGGCTGGAACGATTGATCGGTTTAAGCGCGAACTTTGTTGCTTCTGTCTTTGTTTTTTGGTCGAAATCTTTGTGCAGTGAGTAACTTGTGTTTGTGCACGTGCTTAGGAGGAACTCTTTTCAGCCGTAAGTGTTATTAAACAGAGGGGAACGCGTCTTTTTCGCACCTTACGAAACACGGCGTGTATGGCCACATGAACCGGTGCCTCGGGCAACGTATCAAAGGTGGAAGTTAGTTTCTTTCATTTTGCTGGAGCCGGTTCTGCTTTCGCACGGGTTTCGTACTTAAAAACCCGGTCATACGGAAGAGAGGCCAAATTTGCCTTGGTGTCCGTATCTTCAGCACGAGACAGACAGACAGACGCACAGACACGTACGCAGACAGACACGCGCGCACACACACAGACGCACATACACGCACACTCACACGCACACGCACGCACGCACACAGATCAGAGAGAGAGAGAGAGAGAGAGAGAGAGAGAGAGAGAGAGAGAGAGAGAGAGAGAGAGAGAGAGAGAGAGAGAGAGAGAGAGAGAGAGAGCTTTTAAGCACGTAGGCCATTCGGGAAAGTTCTACAGTCGTTGGTCGTCTGCAACATTTTCGTGCGTCGGCTGTCCTTTATAGGGCGCGATTCCGTGGTTTTGTGCATTTTTCATGCCCCTTTTGAGGTGTCCACTTCGAGCGCGTTGTGATTGTCTGAAATCGTATACGACCGAGTCCGAGACGTGATGCAGCACAACTGGTCAGAGGCGCCCCGCATGCGCAACTATACGTCACGATTGAAACAGAAGTTGTTTAACGCGCTTATCTGGGCCATGAGGCGCGCTGTAGTGGAGGGCTCCGGAATAATTTTGACCACCACCCGGGGATATTTAACGCGCGCCGAAATCTCGGCACACGGGCGTTTTCGTTTTTCGCTTCCATCAGAAAAGTGGCCGCCCCGCGGCCGGGAATCGAACCCGCGTCCTTGGGCTCAGCCACCGCGGCCGGCCCAGAACGGATGCGAAACGAATATTTTCGAAGCGGACACAGCTGAGAATTCTACCCCTGCTTCGTATGAATTGTGTACTTTATATCTTTGGCTCGTTGCCACAACTGACGTGGCACACGGAGCCTTTGTGAGAGTGAGAGGCGTGAGCAGCTAGACGCGCAGTGTACGACAGTGTCGAGCCCGCTCTAGCCATGGTGCACGGCAGAGCGGTATAACTTCGGGCGGCCTCAACTCTGTTTGTTTGGGCGAATCGATTCTTCCGTTCCGTGTCAAGGCCGCGGTCCTCTCCTCGAGCGGCGGGCCTGAACTTCCGCGTTCGTCGACGCAATGCAGCTAGCTCGCTGGTTGGTCGGCCGGCCGGCCGGCCGGTTGGCTCACCGCGAAGCCTCGAGGTTTTTGGTTTTTGAATGCGCGAAGACGCTACGAAAGCCTTACTTCGTTTTGTTTTAAGGGCGCAGGCTTTTGGCGGAACTATTGTACTGACACTATACGAGCGTGCGTCGACTTTCATCCGCCCATTGAGTCAGTTTGCTTTTTAGGCCTTCTTTTCGTCTATGGTTTTTGTCTTTGTACTTACCTTTACTCTATTTTCTCCCTCCTCAGTGTCTACCGCATTCTTTTTTATATGCCCTTTCTTTCTCTTTTAATCCCCATTTCCAATGTGTAATGTGTAAGGCAAACCTTACTTTGCTCTGGTTAACCTCCCTGCGTGATTTTCATTTCATTCGTTCCTTACGAAAGCCAATTGCTTGTCAGTGGTGTTACCTGTATACGTCTCCGCACCCGAATTTATTTTTCGTGTGACTTACAACCTGTACACTCTCACCATCCGTATTCTTCCCCGCAGCGGAGAGCCTTGCTAGGGGGCGCTAACAGTGGACGGGACATTATTCGACGGACCTACCCTCTGCACATGCGCACCGACAGGACACGCCGAAGGCATGTTCCTTCCTAGTTTTTTTCTGAGACAGTGCGGTGTCTACACCCGCTGGAGGCGCCAAACGCACAAGTTTACCGTTATTTGGTCACGTGACGCCTCCTAGCGTAGTTCTTCCTGGGGACACATATGGGACTGTTTGCATTGTCTGTTCCTCTGTAGTGTCTCTTTGTCTCTCTCTCGCATATATATATATATATATATATATATATATATATATATATATATATATATAAAATCCTACCCGTGAGGGTGGGCGCAAAATGGGCTCTTTTGTAAAGTCCGCGCTTCAGGCGGAAAGCTAACACCCGAAAGCGTACATTCTATGAAATGTTGCGAACGCTGTCGTTGTCCTCCTCCCCTTTAGACCGGGCTCCTCCTCAGTGTGAGCCAGTTTTGTGTGTGTGGGTTGATTCAGCGGGCGGAAGTACGTAGCGCACGCGCGTGGGCGCACTGTTTTGAGTCGTGACCGGCGGCTGTGTTGCTGCTCTTGAAAATCGATTGCGGCACGTGTCAAGGGCGCGCGCGCTCTTTTTCCGTCATCACCCAGGAGCGAGCGCCCATCCCCGCACACCGCCCGCCCGCGAAAAATCGTCCTCCTTTTGCGCAGTTGTCATCGCTTCGTGTCTATTTATTGGCGCCAAATTCTGCGGAGTGCCGGAAATCTTCCTGCGGGGTTGTTGATTTCTGGCGCGGTCTCACGTGATTGGCTGCGCGCGCCAAAACGTCGCGGATAACATCGCGCAGAGCCAGTCATGTGAGACCGGGTGAGGAATCAAACTCGCCAGATGATTTTGCGGCACCTTACAGAATTTGGCTCTTCGGGGCAAATCCCACTGGGTGCCGAAAAACTTCCGGTGGGGTTGATTTTTCGCGCGGTGTCACGCGATTGGCTGAGTTACTTTATGGATCGTCTGCTGTGAGACTCCACTCAATCGTCTGCTCAAGAGCACGCGCCCTTTAACTGACGTGCCGTAAGATTTTCCGGCGCCCCATATATGACTTAGCTCTTTGTGGAAATCTTCCGGCGGTGTTGATTTCTCACGCGGTCTCACGTGATTCGCTGCGTCACTGTATGGATCGTCTGTTCTGAGTCTTCACTCGATCGCCTGCTCACGAAGAAGCGTCTGTAACGGTCGTCTGCGTGGAGGCTTCACCGATGGTCATGCTGTATAGATAGGCGCAGACGTGCGGTATCGGGCTATAAATAGACCTGTATCTTCCTTAATGGCGTGTTTGATGAGCAGCTTCGTCTTCGAAGCCATTATTCCTCGCTGTTTCAGCGCACGTCTTTTGTGCTCGCGCTGCGCGCATTTCCGAACCACGACACCCATAAATTTCGCTCGCTTTTGTCTCCCTTTCATCGTATGTCACTGGGTCGCTGTGTGACCTTGTCTCCTGTTACCGTTGCGTTTTTCCCATCGCCTGCGTCACGCTGTGGTGCGAACGTTGTCCGCAACCTGGGGTAACGGTACTTCACACCATATCTTCGTCTGTGGTTATCTCATTATACGGTAAAACTTCGTTAATTCGAAAACGACGCGTAATACGAACTACACTCGGTGGCTGCCGAAATTTGTGTCGTCTGTTTTTCAGTATGCGTTTCACATATGGCGTTGATATGGGGAAACGATCATCAGCATTTAGCGCCCGAACGGACTCATTTACGCTGTTCCATTTATCAAGGAGAACCTGGAAATATGAAGTCGTATTAGCGCTTCTTGAGCACATCTTTCTGTTAATGAAACAAACCAAAGGTCTTATAAAACGCTGTTCGTTCTCTTGACAAACGGTTAGAGTCCCGTGCAGTAAAAACACATCCATCCTTGACAACCTTTTGTTGACAAATGCATTGACTACGAGCGTTTCTTCGGAAGCTATCTTCCCCGAAAATATCAAGTCGGTGGCCTGCCGTTTCGTTTTTGTCTTTTAGTTGCAATGGGTGGTGAAGACCGCGAGAATACAGGTGTTTTTTATTTCATTTATTTATTTTTTAAACGAGGTTGTCGAAAAGCGTTCCGTCGGGAACGGTTAAGCGCAGCAGGTTCCTCCGGTTGCGCCATCTTGCTCGCGCGATTTGACTGTAACGAAGTTGAAAGGGCCCACTCGCAATGCCGCTTGCGGCTCGGAAAGGGCGGTGATACGGCGGGAAAGCAGAGAGGGGGCGAGTGCTCGCGAGTGCGGGCTCGAACCCGTCGGCGCTGGCGGGTGGCGGTGCGCGGTTCGGGGAAGGCATATTTTCATTGAAGAGGATATCCGGCTAGGGAAGGGGCTCGCGGCGGGGAGCCGGCTCCCCGCAGGCTAGGGACAGCTCCTAGGGACTTCCTAGCGCTGCTCCTGGGGATTGCGTCGGTGTGACGCAACTCGCGGGTAAAGGCCGTTGAATTCCCCGTTTGGCGCTCCTCGCCGGCACGTGCCGTCAAGCGACGTGTTTATGTGAGCTGTGCCCTCTTTCTCTCCTTGTTTTTTTGCTTCCTCTTCCCTTGGCTTGTTTTTCTGTCTTCATTTCTTTTTTTTTTTTTCTTTTCGTGGCTCGCTTTCTGTGTATGCAGCGGGTTGGTTGCGCAGCGCCGGTGTGTGCGTGTCGGTTTGATTCCGCGCTGTCTTTTTCGAACGTGCGTTGGCCGCGCGCTGGCGACCGTGCACGCAACGACCTCTCGGTGTTTTCATCTTCTGCTGCCGCCGTTTTTCTTCTCTTCGTTATCTCGGGCGCCGTGAGACGTGTCGGCGACATTTCTCGTTTCATTCCCTGTTCCGTCTCTTTTACACTCCTGTATCAGTTTCTCCCTCTCTTCCTTAATGCCCTCCTCTCCCGCGCAGCCTGGGCAGTGCACTCCTCCGTGGCGTTGCCCCTGAGTGCTTCGCGGATTGTAAAAAGCAAACAAAGAGCGATAAGTTCTCCTTCCCCGCCGCTGGCGGTTAGTCGCCCCGTTGCGACGGGCTGACGCAAGACCCCGTGTCGGGTCGCCGGGGGCTAATTGGTCGACTGCCTTCGCCTCTCCCAGCCAACCCTAGCTCTCTCTCTCTCTCACTCCGCGCTCGGGGTGTCGTACTTTCGGACATACGGCTTCTGCTCCCACTCGTGCTTTGAATCTGGCTTTTTCGGTTTTCCCTCGACAAAAACTAAACATGAGTAGCGTCGAAAGCGAAATCGGAGAAACGAAGGGCATTTTCGGGAAACTCCCTCCGCGCTATGAGAGATTAGGAAAACACACGGCGAAGCTAAAAATACCTTCCCACAACGGTGCCCCCTCCTCTCCTCCTCCGTCTTTTCCGAATTGGGTGCGTAGTAGTATGCGCACTGCGTTGCCGTCGTACCGCATTCTACGTCCTCGTCTATTAGCGGCGCCATGTTTTCGATGTTCCAGCGCCAACTCGCCCAACAATCTGCATTGTGTATAAGGGGCCTTTTTATATACCCTTGCCCGCATGAGACAACCGCACGCGCTGGCTTAGCGGAAAGCGCGAGAATGGCCTGTTTCCTCCTTTTTTTCTTGAGCCTGGGCCCGGCTAGATTCTCGCAGAACGATTAAATTGTGCCTGCAGGCGGAAATTGCGAAGCATTTTAATCGGACAACCCGAGCTTTTTTTTTTTTTTTTGGGGGGGGGGGGGGGGGGGGGGGCGCTCGTGACAGGCGAGGCTCTTCACCAACACGACAAGTCGAATGAGGCGCAAATAATGGAGCTTTCTCGTCAGTGGTCGCGGACAGATACGTCTAATCCTCGTTACAACGAAATCGCTTTCCCACGCAGGCCACCGAGTCATCCTTGTCTTAGTAAAGCTTTTGATTGATTAATTGATTGATTGATTGATTTGAGCTTTCGCTCTACTCAATTTTTTCCCCAAGTCCTGACGGCGGTGCGCGGAAAGTAATCATCCCCGCAATCAAAGATGCACCGCCTATAACGAGACCTGTCCGGAACACTTCTTACTAATGAAGGTTTAGTTCCCTTCGCATGACGACTGTCAGGAACGCTGTTACCCGGCTTTGTGTCTAAGGTGGGATCTCTGACTCCCAGATGAGACACGTGATATGAGAACAGAGTTCGAGGACTTGGCGCGTGCTCGAAGAGCGCATGTTTGCTGCTACAGACCAGACCTTTTCCTCCCAAGGTGTCCATCTCAACGGACCTGACTATGAGGTCCATTTTTTCCGGGAGAGGTTTCGGTTGCAAGATGGAGGTATACATTCCACTTATCCGAAGATATTTCTGGCGTGGAAAAAAATAGCACGCGCAGGCTTGCTATCGTCCACTGCTTGTGCTTCCAGAAGTGAGACGAGGGTGGAGCTGTCGTTGACCATTGGGTGCTTGGCTTGGTAGACGTCCTGGGAAGAAGCGCGAAAAAGACGACTAAAGACAAAAGAACACACAGGACGCCGCGCCCCAGGATGTATTACCGGAATGTATCCCAGGAGGCACCATCCGGGATGTATCACCAACTCGCCCAACTTTCAATCGTGGCAGACGTCCTCGCCTCTTTTTCGCAGCTGCCTATGCGCGTGCTGTATAGGGCAGGCCTAAAGAGCTCTAGAAGGTCCTTCTTGTACACCCTGGACAGGACCTACCGAAATGGCGCGTATGTGTCGTTCTTCGTCATTGTTTTCTCAGCTTTTTTTTTTTTTTTCAAGCGAAGCTTCCATTGGCTGACTTGCGCCTTCGAGGGCGTTCGCCTAAAACATGCTCAGGGATTCCCCCTCTCGCTTCCTCCTCGCCCGCAGCTGTCGCTCCTCGGCGCAACTGTCGCCCGCGCTATATAGGCCGAGTTCACCGTCGGCTGCGGCATGGGTAGGCCGCGCTTGGTTCGGTCCACCTGTGCGTTCAGGCAAAGCTCTGCGGAAGGAAAGGATTTTGTCGTTGTCGGTCAATGGTTTTGCGTTTTGATTTTCGCAGAAGGGATTCGTTTTCATTTTCACTGGGATCAAGCTTCGCGGCACCCCTGTCTCCGGATGGAAGTGGTTCGTTAATTTTTTTTTCGAGAAAAACAGAAGTAGTGCTCTCGCTTCGTTCCTTGACTTGCTACAGGGCTAATGGAATTGTAAAACGGCGGCTTAGGCCAGTTCAGTCGGTTGTCGACTGTGCGCAGACACCGTTTCGGGATGTGATATAGAGCGATGCGAGGCCGCAGTCACCATGCTCGCGTTATTCATATTTTTGTGAATTTGACATTTTATACTCTGTCTTAATGCCAACCTTGGCTGCTTTGCTCGAACTTGACGCAAGAACGGCCTTTTCATTCCCGTCAGTGTTGTGATTGTAATATGTACCAACTAAACGCTTGGAATTCGACCTTTATTTTGTTCTCTCTCTTTTTTTTATTTTCTTGCTACGCCCATGCCCCTATGCATGGTTAGCCTGGGCGTATCGGCGGACTTATCCCCGGATTTGAGAGAGACTAAGCGACTGTTTCAACCGGGCACAGTCGGCGTGCATAAAACTAAAATCTCTCTCTCTCTCTCTCTCTCTCTCTCTCTCTCTCTCTCTCTCTCTCTCTCTCTCGGTACTTCTGAAAAAGGGTTCGCACTCCCTCGGGAAGACCAAGGCGCCTACAATGCGCTTCCCAATGCGAACGGCGCATTTGTCGAACCGCTCGCGCGAAGACATGCATTCGGTCGAAGGCGCGCAGCTGGTGCTTTCTTTCGGGTTCGTAACAGCAATCCTCTGCGGCTTGGACCGGAATTTCACGTACGACATTTTATCAAGGGAGAGGGTGCGTAAGCGTGCCAGGAAATACGCAACGGTTCTCTATAGTTCCCTATTCTCTATAGTAACGGTTCCACGGAGAAAGAAGTGCTCCGTGAACGGTTCTCTATTCCCTATTGTCCGCCCGCAACAGCTCCATATATAGTTCACAACGGCTCCATATATAGTTCGCACCGGCTCTGTATATTGTTGGCAACGGCGCTATATATAGCTTTCACCGGCTTCCTGTATAGTTCGCAACGGCATCCTGAAGTTAGCAACGGCTCCTTGAAGCTTATAACAGCTCCGTATAGCACCGCAAGATATCGAGAATATTCGAATAGGCTGCGAAGGGGGCGGCACTGCAGTCGTATACTCGAATTATAGCGCAGTGCATAGCCGTTTATTTCACTTTCAGTCAGGAAAAAAAGCAACGCTTTGTCACAAATCCCGGCTAAAGGTAGAGCGGTCCTCTCTTGGGACATTTCCGGCTATAGGCCACGGGGTCGGACGAACTGCCGATCCCACCCAGATGTTGGGAATTGCCACGTCGTGTTTCGGGGTTATGGTATACTTCGTGCTCCGCGCATGTATACGACGTCGTATATGCTGATGCACACATACTGCAGCCGTGTCGCGAGAACTCGACGACGTATGGGTCGGTCGTCGACCCACCGGCGTGAATGACCCATCGTCGATGTGAAGGTTCGTCGTCGCCTGTTTGCGCTGATGGGCTCCAGAAACCGTTGTCGCTCCATTGTCTCGTGACGCGCGCGCGCCCTCAGGTTCGAAGTCAGCGAATAACTGTGAGATCACCGCCTTATGGATTGGGAGAATAAGTATAATTTTAGCGGTCGTCGACCTCCTTCGCTGCACTTCTGGCGGTTCAGCGTCCTGATCCCGTGTCGTGTGTGGATGTGCAGCGGGCGCGACCGCCTAGCCGGGTCGGAGAGCGGGCGCAAAAATGGCAGGGCGAGATTGCCACCGATTAATTTCGTGAAGGTTGGATGACCGGTCGTCCGTTTGATGACACGTTCGCTGCCGAGAATAATTTTGCCGCGCATATAGGAGCCACGACATCGTTCTCTGATAGTCGGCGAGCGATGGCGGTGTTTGCTTACCATTTTCGCGCGAAAGGCAAACACTTGGTGTGCCGGTGTACAGGGAACCAACGCGGCCGGAAAATGTCATTTGCATTGTTTTCATTGCAGGATGAATGCGGCATCGCACGGGCTCCGCTTTAGAAGAGTTATAGCAGAGCAGAGAGCCGATCCCGGTACGGTACCCGGTACACCTGCGCATGCCGGCGCGCAACCAGCTTTCTTCTCCGCCTCTACGCGTATGCGCAAGTACCGCCGGTCGCCTACCGGGTACCGTACCGGGACCGGTTCCCCGCTCTTCTATAACTCTCTAATATAGAGTTTTAGTTTACCGCGTGTACCGCGCGTACCGTGTGTTCCGGGACCCGAATGCGCAAGCGCACACGCCCAGTCGGGTACGCACGGTACACACGGTATGCTGAAACTCTCAGATGTTGCCTTTGATGGTTTGCTTGATGCAGCCGGCCGCGCGGTGGCTCCAAAGGTGGCGAAAAACGGAAGCGTCCGGGTGCCAAGATTTCCGCGCTCTTAAAGCTCGTCAGGTGGTGTTAATAAAACCGTAGATTGAGAGACAGGGGTCCGGTTGGACGTTTATTGTGCTAGAATGGCCCGCACACCATGATGGTGATTATGTACAGGAGTGAAGATGAGGAAGAGCAGGCATAAGAAGTACTGCTGATGATTATGTACAGATGAAGACGAAGCGCTAGTAATCTGTCCATAGTCCACTCGCTGGTCACCACTTGCAAAATTGTAAACAATGCTCGCAATATCTTCAAGGATGCGTGAGCATCTCGTATCCCTCTCCCTAGCGGACATGAAAGCTCGGCCAAATCTGCGCGACAAGCTCCGGCTTCAGAAGTCCGCAACACGGCGTTTCTCGCACTATTCTTGCACACCGCGCCAGCCGTGCTTTGCGTCTTAATCGTCTCAGTAGTCACGTTTACCGGCTTTATACCAGCGGCGCCAGCTGGTGGTCGCTCCTTCTGTTGCCCGCCAGTATCGGCATTTCGTCGCCGTCATTCACATTCCATCCTGTTTGGCCGCCTACACGGCCCTGCATTCGGTGCTCGCTTTCGCCGTTCCAGTGCGAACCCAGTGGAACGAACGCAGCGCCACCGCGGCCAATACCGTTACTGGTTCGGCGGGCGTCGCACCATTTCGTATGCGCTCCGCCGTTTCCTGATCTTCTGTCGCTCTCGATCCGCTGCTCAGCGGCAAAAAAATTAGCAGTGGCTTAGCTGGGCTATGCCAGGATATACGTAGCGTGAGCTAAGGTTCAGCAATCCAATCCAATCCAATCCGGTCCGGTCCGGTCCGGTCCGGTCCGGTCCGGTCCGGTCCGGTCCAGTCCAGATACTGCTCCTCGCGCATGCGCAGCACGGTTATGCAGGAGCCACGCGAAACGGCTATCAAGCGGCTCCGGCGCATGCAGCGTCAGACTTGGCTACTGTGCAACGGAGGCGTGCAGCTGGGCACGCGCCGGAGCCAGTGCGTCTGCCGCGGCTATGACGTCACTCCTCTGGAATGCGCAGACCAGCGAATGTGCAGTCCCAATTCTCTACACACCCGCACTCCAATTGGATTGGATTGGAGATTGGATTTACTATCCAATCCAATACAGTCTAATTTAATCCAATCCAACCTAATCCAATCCAAAGCTTCTCGCGCTTGCGCAGCACGACCATTCAGGGTCCACGCGTAACTGCTCAACCTCGGCCAGTGTACCTTACGTCCGATCTTTTGATCACGCAATAATAAAACCGTACAGCCCTCCACTACGGCGCACCTCGTTGTCCAGGTGCACCTTCGGTGCGTGAAAACTTCAGTTTGAACTTTTTTTGCGCGGCGGTGGTGTTGACCTAAATGTCGAATTTGTTTGTGAGGCGAGAAGTTCACGGGTTGTGTTCGCGGAGTTCGGGCACTGATTGATTTGGCGTCCGGGAGGTCGTGTCATTTTGGCGTGAAAATGCGTCTTGCATTTGATTGCTGCTTTTTTTTTTCCCGCTAGCGTAGGCGAACAGTTGTGACAAATACCGAGAAATGCCTGCGCAACATTTGAGCTGCGCATGCCGAAGGGGCTTTAGTGAAGGGTTGCTGTTTTTATATATATGACGCAAACCATAGCAGATCTTTTGGCGTCACTTCTTTTGAAGTCACGGAAACCGAGTCGCTGTAGAAACACGCACGCACACGCACATACAGAATGTGTGCGTGCGTGCGTGTGTGTGTGTGTGTGTGTGTGTGTGCGTGTGTGTGTGTGTGTGTGTGCGTGTGTGTGTGTGTGTGTGTGATTTAAAAACAATTATAAAAAAGCGGTAGAATATATGAATAATGAACTACCAGGACACATAGCACTTATGATGCACTGAATGCGAAAGCGTTCTAATGACCAAAGGTGCGGCGGTGGGTGCGGCGGCGCCGTCGAGTGCGAGGCGCGTGCGGAAATCACGTGACCTGTAATCGTAATCATCCTTTCTTTTTTCTTGCGTTTTCTCGTCTCTGTTACTGTGACATCGCCCTATTTAGTCCTATATTTAGGCCTAACGTCTGGTAGCCCTAATATTGACCAATCCAGTGATCGCCCAGAGCGCCCCGAATCGCTGGTGACTGGTGCGGCGCTGGGTGCGTGCTGAAATCATGTGACCACTTGTAATCATCGTGTTCTTGCGTCTTCTCTGTGCCGTTACTGTGACGTCACCATAGTTAGGCCTAGGTTTAGGCCTATAGCGTTAGGTAACCCTAACATTGAACCTCGCCGAGGTTGCCGACACCAGGTTGGTGTTTTCAGCGGGCAGCAGCCCGCTAAAAACTAGTTCTCGGGACCGTGTGCAATGATTCGCTGACTGTATTATACAATGGACGTTTTTGGAAGCATTAAACGATAATAGCTCGAAGCTCCGTGCGTACCTCCTTCCAAGAATAACTTAATCACGGGGGAGTGCACCCCTACTGCCAGGGATGAACTAGCCGTTTCGACTGAACACATCATCTTGCTTTGTACGTTTTGTTTTGTGCGAACACGGACCCGACGGTGTGCCTGTGTGGCCGAGAGAACAATATGCCCTATCTTCAAGGGCGGCGGGAGCGTTTGCGCTCGCATTCTTTCTTCCGAGTCGTTCTGAAACGGCTGGTGGGACTGAAGAAAAGATAAGGTCGCACTGAGGACTGAAATGGCTGGTGGGACTGAAGAAAAGATAAGGTCGCACTGAGGGACTGCGATAGCTGCCATGGCGTGCATGTACTCGCATTCGAGGGACTTTGAGCAGGCAAGCGAAAGAAAAAAAAGCATATCATTTGGTGTCGGTCTAAGTGTTTGGAGAGCAGAGCTAGCGGGATACTCTAGCTTGTATTACAGAAACTATGAAACTTCGTAACGGAAATCGTCATGGACGACGCACGGAGTAATTGCATGTTGTGCCCAGGAAATGGCGTCATTTTTAACTGCGGAGCTGTTTAGGCTTGAGTTCCATCCGTGCCGGGCGTAGCTCATGATTCGGCGCAGCAAAGTGGAGAGGAGGAAAATGCTAGGCCAAGGAAGTGTGAGGGAAGGTGGCAAGAAGGAAAAGTGCCGACGAGCAGGTGTGGGGAGTGCGCGCCTAAAATAAAAGACTTCCTGTTGTGGGAATCGAACTTGAGTCCCTCGCTTTATGAAACCGCCGTCTGTTTGATTGCGCTGTCGTGGCATTCGGGGCGCTCAGCATTCCCTTTGGGTTCGGTGCGCGGGTGTTAACTGTCTTTGGACTTTGGCTTCGCACTTTGACAGTTTGGAATTTGGACTTGAGGAGGGGGTGGATTGTGGAGTTTGATGTAACTCGGTTTGCACGGAGAAAGCCTCACTTTTTAACCATGTTTCTCTTAACGGGGCAGACCCTATAAAAGCTATGCTAAAAGTAGTGAAGACCACCAGCTCTCTTGTTTCAGGAGTCTTCGCGTCTCAGTTGTGAAGTTGGTCAATTTTTTAAAAGAGTAAAGCCGTGATCTCTCCTCGAAAGTTAACAAACTCGAGAGGTACACATACACACACGCACACGCGCACACACACACACACACACACACACACACACACACACACACACACACACACACACACACACACACACACACACACACACACACACACACACACACACACACACACACACACACACACACACACACACACACGCACGCACGCACGCACGCACACACAAAACTGCGGTTGATTCCTCTGTCATAGGAATCGGTAAAACACGTGAAATGTGCAGCGAGATCTTCAGCTGAGCATGATTTGCGGGTCGGCGGCTGTCTTGTGGGTGTGCTTGGCGAGCGACGTCCTGCTGGGGGGTAGCTTCGGCAAAGGTGCACTAGCGCCATTTGCGTGGCGGATATGACGTCAGTGAAATCTTGGTGCATCTCGGCATAAAACACTGTCGTGTTAAAATATAAAACCCGAAAAAGAACAACCCTCAGTTTAACGTACTCTTTAGTGCCAAAGATTGCTTCCCCCCAAAGAAGACCCTGTGTGCGGGGTGCACCCTTTACAGGCCGCTTGCTTCGTGGTACTGGAGTCACTTCCGTGACGGATATGACGTCAGTGAAATCTGTGTATCCGGGAATAAAACACTTCCGTGTTAAAATAGGAGCGCGAGGTGGGAATCTGGTGCCGGGAAAGGGAAGCAGCTGCGCCGGGAAAAGGTAGGCCGTGGCTGCACGTGCGATACGAGCCGCCTTGAGAGGTTGATGTGCTGACGGGGACGAACAGGAGAAGGAGGAGGAGGATGGCGAGCGAACGGAACAAGCTTCGGAAGATGCTGTCCAGTAGGCTGGTCAAGCGGTGTCGACGACCGCGGTGGCGAAGTTCAACAGAAAGTTCAGTAGCAAGTCAATAGGAGGTCCAACTATAGGCGTTCGCCTACACATTCTTTGAAAGCTTTAAGTATCCGCTGTAATTTTTTACTTCATAAATCAACGTTTCATGTTGTGAAAACAGTTAAGGGGGTCAGGCTCTGCATGCTGGTTATAATAGACGCAGCACTCTCAGCCCGTAGGGAGGAAGAGGTCTGGAGGATCAATCGTCTCTGCCTTGTCAGCTGTCAATTGTTCGCCAGGTCCCGTTTACCTTCGAGGCTGGCATTCGGGGGCCAGTCGCTGCTTTGGGTGGCATGGTTTGATGGGAGAGCTGGGTTGGGGAAGGCTTGTTACAGATGGTCCTGACTAGGGAAATTTAGTAAAGTACCGTCATGAGGGTCGTTGGCTGCCTTACGGAATTTGTGAAGAAGGTGTGCGCTTCGGTGCGGCATCGATGTTGATGAGGTCGTGGGGCGGACTTCCGATTCGCGCAGTTATTTTTCTTGAACACTGTGGCGGCGTATTCCATATAATTTTCCAGTTAAATCGGACACACGCACATACAATATATATATATATATATATATATATATATATATATATATATATATATATATATATATATATATATATATATATATATATATATATATATATATATATATATATATATATATAAGGTACATCAGGGGTTCCGGAAATGTGCACAATAAAAGCAGTTGCCAGCCCCACGGACATCCAAATGATTAACAGACTCGAGAGAAAATCAGCTGTGTGTCGCCGCACATGACTGAAAGTCCATTAACCTACAAAGGCGTTACCCGCTCAAAAGAAAAAAAATATCACCGGAACATTCGGCTACCATTTATCTCCAGCATATGACAGGGGGGTTGTCAACCGGGTGCACACCGATCCGCACGGCCGAGAACAAGCGAACGAACACATGAAGTGCGTTTTACGGGATTACGATTCACAGCACTGCGCGAAGGGCGGATTGTATACTCACGACCGGTCTCCATGTGGCTATTAATGCCACGTGCTGGCCGCTCGGTCGACGGAATATCCCCTTCCTCTTCCCCCGCTGCGGCGGTGCCGGCTCCCTCGGGTGGGCTGATGTGGCAAGACATGCGTGCGCTGCGAGGAAGCCCACCTTTTCTCTCCCTGGACGGACGCTCGCCGTTTGAGAAAGCGCGTGTCCCGTTGTCGTCTCCGCGATCGCGATTGCGGAAACAGCATCAAAAGGAGGAAAAATAAACCAAAGGTCTCCCTCCGGCAGTCGCTTCTGCAAGGCGAGAAGAAGTTTTCTCTGACTGATTAGCGCGTCGTGTGTGTTGGGGCGGGGACGTTAGCGGCGTGTGCGCGCGCTCTGCTTGGAGAGAAGGTGCGCCTCAGCACGTCTGGCGTAGACGTGAAGGAGTGTGCGCTCGCAACCTCCTGTCTGTCTTTCTGTCTCTTCCAATCTGGAGTTTGCGCGCGAACTTTGACTGACTCGTTTCGCGCGCTGGAATGCAAAGGTGGAGAGACAGGTGAAAGCGCAGGCTGTGGGTTCGAACTGGGTGTGTGTCAAGTCTAAAGCTCCATATTTGGCGCCGGGACGGATAGCTGGCGGCGCGTATGCTTGCTTCGGCGCAGATTGCGCCGAGAAACGATAGCGTTTCTCCCACAGCTGCAACCCACCCGTCGCGTGCTTATTCCCCTCTTCTCCCCACCCTCTTTCAGTTCTACCTTTCCCTCCTCATGACACCCGGTCTCATCCGATCCACTCATCCTGCACTTCCGCTCTGCTTTCCCTCTCCCTCGCGCTTTACTGTCGTTTCCCTGACCATCCTCCCACACCCGTCTCCTGCACGTTCCCTCCCAGTTTCTCCGACCTACTCTCACTTCCCCCTCCCCCAGTCTTCTCGCATCCGAACCTCTCCCTTCCCCTCCCCTCTTGACCTGCTCTTCTTCTCCATCGAGCCCCACTCCCCTTCAATGCCTTCCCGTTCCCCTCTGTTCCTCCTCCTCCTCCGCCCCCCCCCCCCCCCCCCCCAACATCTCTCGCTCCCTCCACATTCCGTCCAACTGCTCTTCATCTACGTTCATTCATTCCCACTGGCCCATCTCGCCGTTCTCCTCCCACTTCTCTACCTCCCGACGCCTCCCCTCTCTTTCATTCTCCACCCCTTCCCCTATCCATCACACTACCGCTGCACTCCTAGCCCCCTCCATTTGATATCCTAAGTTAGTCACCGCCATCTTTTTCCCTCTCTCCCTTCATAATTCCCTAGCACTCCTCCCTCCGCGCTTCGCCTTTTCCTTCATTTCCTCCCTGTTTTCCCCCTGATTCCCATTGTATTCTCCATTCCCCTCGCTGCCTATATTCTACTTCCCCTGCTCCCCTTTCCACCGCTTAACGTCACGCCAACCTAGCGTTAAGCACGCGAATACAGGGGGTCCCAGCTATCATGCACCAAGGTTGTAGGAAAGGGCAGTTGCGTTACCGGAAGAAAACCTAGTGCATCATGTTTCCAGTACAGTCGAATAGCGACCAGCAATTTTTCGTCAATGAGATTTAGTTAATTGTTTGTAATTCATTATTTAACTCGAGAGGTACTGTCCTGGTCATGAAAGTGTCAATGAGTATTTTCAGCGACGAACTAATTGCGTACTCATTTATTCTGACTGATGCAGAAACCCTGCGAAATACGAAAAAGACCACGTGACGACGCTCCCGCCCGCCTCGTAACGCAATGCCCTCAAACAGACTGCCTCTGAGTTAGCCAGAATGGAATAAATGAAGAAAGTAAGAAGCAATATAGCCACCAAGTTTGTGCCTTATCTGCTGGACGCGCCCCACGAAACTTGCTGTTGCTGCTCCCTACGTGCCTTTATCAAGGCGATGCGCTGTCTATTCGGGCGTGTGACGGGCAAAGCGGTTGCTTTCAATCAGGTTATTTGAGGGCGCTGTTTTATGATGCTGGCGGGAGCGCCGTCGCGTGGCAATTTTCATATTTCGCGGAATTTCGTCATCAGTCAGAATAAATGAGTACGCAGTTAGTTGGTTGTTGAAAATACCGCAGTTATATGCCTGTCGCGGGTGCCTACAAGTGTCTCATTTTACAGCTCAGTGATTAGGACAGTTCCTGTCGAGTTAAATATTTAATTATAATTAATTAACTAAAACTCATTTACGAAGAAATTACTACTGGTCACTACTCGGCTGTACTGGAAACATTGTGCACCAGGTTTTCCTTGAGTCATGCCATTGCTCTTTTTTTAGAAATATTGGTGCATGATAGCTGGGACACCCTGTATAGGCGCCCCAATGAGAGCGCTGGCTCTAAGTAACGGAAAGCAGAAACAGGACGCAATGATGTATTTGCTCCCTTATGTAATGCCGTCGGGCCCTTAAGGAACTAATAAATTAAATTAAATCTGCAGTTCTATGGGCCATAACTGGGAAATACATTTGGTGCTCGATGTGTTCGGTTCATCGAAGCCAGTGGCCGAAGCGAAGCGTTCGTCGACCGCCTGCTGTTTCTCCTTCGTCGTCTTTTTGCGCTGTGAATTCCATGCATCTCAACGTTGGGCGCAACCAGCTTTAATCTGCAAGTCGTCCAGTTACCTAACTTTGCGGGCGGCTCGCAGCCGTGGCATAGCGTGTGCTTTTCTTTCTTTCTTATAAACTGAGCGAATCGTATACTTTTTCTTACATTTCGTGCGAGCTCTTGCGTGGTCCGTGTACATAGATGATACTGAATCATAGATGATACTGATACAGTGGTTGGGGCACCATGGGACGGATAACGGCGCTACAGCCCATTACGGCGAATCACTGCTCTGAACTTCCGACAGCTTTCACGTTGAGTGGAACGGCTTTAATTTTTCTTTTCTGTCATTCCCAAATTCCAATTTTCACGCAAAAAATACAAATAAAAGATGAACCGCAAACCCTATTGCCCTTATTGGCATTCTGGATTGTTGGCTTTTCGTACTGCAAGCTTTTCGCGTGCAGCCGAAGCTTCCGCTTTCCCATGTTCGCTGTGATTCCCGTGTTCAGTTTGTGATAATGCACTTGCATTTCACTCTTATGTGATTTTTTAGTCTTGTATCAGGGGCTTTCGCTTGCGCCGCCAGCGCCACTACGCTTCGTTTTTCATTTTGTCTACTGTGACGTTCCATCGCACGTTGACCTGAAGAGGGCGCCGTAAACAACCGGTCACCGTGCGCAACGTACAGGAAGAATTCACGGCAGCCTTGCGGGAGCCACAGAGGGACAATGTTATCTTTTCTCTTTCTTTTTTTTTTTCTGTGGTATTACAATCGCGATAAGGATATTGCGGCAATCCGCGAACTGAGCGTCTGCTGTACGCGTTACCTGCTGCCCGTGTTGCTAGCGTACCGCCCCGGATACGTAAGCGGTGGAAAACAAAACCCCGTTACTAATTGCGAGTAATGAGCACCTGCAGACTGGCGGGTACTGAAAAAAAAAAAAAAAAAAGGATCTGGGTGTTATCAGGGCATTGCACTGTCGAGCCGAGCAGAGCTATTCCCGTTTTGAGTGCATTATAGAGCGCTGGTAATTGGCTTCCTAGAAGGCATTTTCTTTTTTTTAGTGTGGAAGGTTTATGCGATGACCATTCTTTTGTTGATGCAGTGGCAAAAACATGCGAAAATGTTGAAGGCCATGAAGAGGAAATAACACTTCGTTCGGTTTAAAAGAACTGGCCTTTGGTAACTCGCTCAGCTCAATTCCAACCGCAGGATATGTTGTTTCGCTGAAAAAAACAAACGTAAGAAATATTGAAGAAATTTCAAATTTTTTGTCACCCGACTAAACAGTGGCGCAATAGAGGGACACTCAAATAGCTGTTATCAGTTTGCTGGCTGCACGTTAGCAGTGAAGTGATACAGTCTTGGCGGCGGCTTCAGTCGGCCGGCGGCCGCCGATCGCACGGACAAGTTCCTGTGACGTCATAAATACCCGCCCAAAAGGTGAGTGGTGGGTCGTCACTGCTCCATCTCGAAGTTTGCGATAAAATTGGCTGCATTTTTACTACGGCAAAAAAGCAGTATTTAAACAAACCAGACTGGTATTTTGTCTTCATTGCCCTGGATTGATTGATTGATTGATTGATTGATTGATTGATTGATTGATTGATTGATTGATTGATTGATTGTAGGGTTTAACGCGCTGATGCAACGCAGGCGATGGGGCACGTCGTAGTGGAGGGCTCCGGATTAATTTTTGACCACCCGGGGATATTTCGAGATAATAAACGAATCGATGTCGAAATTATTTTAGATGCAACAAAATCGCCTTACTCGACATCTAGCTCTATTCGCAGTGTTTCCTCACGGTACCCGCTGCAGTGTATACATGGCGCGTCATGCCTGCATTTAACGAAGTGCTGCTTATAACGAAATTCGGTAATTTGTTAATGGGGCCATGAAGACGAGAAACAGTTTTATTCAGTTCGTAAGAACTAGCCTGGATGGATGGGGCTGTGTGAGCTAGCAAGCTCACACAGCTCCATCCAATCCACGAAAAGCGTTTTTAACCGAAAAAAAAAATATTGAACAGCTTTCAAATTTCGCGCTACAAGGACGTAAAATGGGAAAGAGTGACGTAATATGGACGAGCACTAAAAACTTTTCATTCGGTGTGGTAACTGCACGCCCTCATTTGAGTGATACGATCAAACGAGAGGCCCCACCACAATCGCCCAGTCGTGTTTCTTTGTGACGTCATAGGGATTTTGTGACGTCATAGGAAATCGCCGGGAAGCGCCTATGGAGTCGCCACTGCTTCATATGTTTTCTTCAACATGGCGACTATTTGTTCGAGGTTTGCGATAAAATTTATATCGTTGTCATCGAGACAAAGCAGTCTTTTTAACGAGCCAAACTTGTATTTTGTTTTCGTGGGCCCTTCAAGTCGAAATTGAGTTTCCGCATCAAAGTTGCTCCCCAAAGTAGTTGAACGACGTATTCGCCATCGCTTCGCCGGCGTAAATGCGCTTCCAAATACTGGAATGCTTCATTCTCGACGCCGTTTCCGGTGTCAATGAGATTTAGTGAAGGTTACACGCGGTCGCGTCACCCCGGGTAAACAGCATGAAAAGGAGGAAATAAAATGTGCATATACGTGACAGGAGAAGATAGAGCGATAGTTTTGCGGAAGGCGCTAAGCGACGTCCGGCACGTGGCGCACTATATTCTGGATCAACACCTTCAACATTGTCAGAAAGCCCGGAACACTGGCTGCCGGCCCTGCTTTCTCCCGTCACGGGAGCTGACCGGTGACGGTGGAGTTTTTGTGTGTTATTTCTCTTTTAGCGGTATTCCGACGCCACAAGTCACTCTTCATATTACGTCATCAGGAGGCATTTGTACCTTTAAGGTGAATTGTTTGTAGTATTAGGCTTTATTGGTGGAACCAGAGCATTGCACGGCACCTTGGTTTGCGTTTTTATCTATTTATTTAGTTTTGTTTAGTGTCCGTGCCGCCTACTGAACGTAGAGACGGTCCCGTACGTTCCTACCAAATAGCTCGTTAGGAAATGGTGTTGATTTGAACGTACCCTTTGCAAGAAGTCACTAGAATTGTCGGGTGGCCTTTTTAGGACTGGTATAGAAGACGTTCTTGGGTTGGAGAAACAGAAAGTGAGAGCTCGCAAACAGACACTGTTGACGCTTGTTCTTTCTTTGGTTATTTCTGTAGAGGGCCAAGCCTGATTTGTCGATTTATTGAGTGGCTAAGCATTCCGATTATCCGCTTAGTGGCTAAGGCGTTGTGCTTCGGAGCCCGAGGACGCGGGTTCGATTCCCTTTCCAACCGCAGCGGCCGCTTTTCTGGTCTAGGCGAAAAGCAAAAACGCCCGTGTGTTCGAGACTTCAGCGCACGTTAAAGATCCCCAGGTGGTCAAAATTAATCCGGAGCCCTCCACTACGGCGTGCCTCATCGCCTGCGCTGCGTCGGCGCGCTAAACCGTATAATCAATCAATCAGTCGAATCATTCCGATTATTCGCATCAATTTACTCAACGCCGAGCCCTGATTACGTCGACACTACCGGACGGCTCCCGCCGATGCGTGGGTACCCCAAACCAGCTTCCGAAAGTACCGTATACAAATCCACTTTGTAATGCTTCCTTCATAGCGTATTGCCCTGAGTGGGGCAAATTCCTGCGTTCTTCGAGATCGCTTATAGGCCTGTCTAGCCGGCCCGGCCTCTTCAAACGCAGTCGCCTTGCCCTGTAAGAGGCAAGGGGTGGGTCGGCGTTTCGCGGAGTTCACGGGGTCCTCCAGCTCTGGCGGGAAAACACAGTAGTGTGACGTGGTGAAATCGTCGTCGTCAGCGAAGGCACGTGCCGCCAACGGCGTTATTATAGGCGCGCCGAACCGGAGACGCTCGTGCATGATGTGCTCGCACGTGCTGCGATCACGTCGTCGATAGCGAGCTACGGCGGCGAGCCGGTGCAATTTTTTAGACTTTTGGGCGACCTTTTGCGCCGTTGGCTTCCGGCACGCGCGCCCCTAAAATCGGGGCGACTTTGGGGGAGTTCTGCAGGATGCACCGCGGACCTATTACGGCGCGTGTTCATGACCTGTTTCTTTCTCATCCTTTTTTGTAAGGCACGCGCACACGCGCGCTGTCGGCTTGTTGCGCCGATCGTGCCAGACCCAATTGTGTTTTCAAGTTTAGCGCTGTACGCGCTGAAGAGCGCAGGTGCTGTTTCCGGGGCGGGTTTTTAAAGGGACCACGAACAAAAAATGAAAATTTGTTCAGCTTGAACGAACTGGCATTTTGTAACTCACCCAGCCCTGTTCCAGCCGCGATCGAGAAACGTTTTTTAACCTAAACGCGAGAAGTATCGAACAACATTCAAATTTCGCGCCAGCTATGTGACGCAATATGGACCAGCACTAAAAACGTAGTTATCTGTGTGTTAACTGTGAACTGTACTGCTGACGCCTGTGATCGTCTGCTCACCACAGAGTGCAGACCAGAGTTACTTTATATTTCTTGTGCAGACGACCACGGCTAAAAGCGGTGTGCCAGCAGACGACACCAATTTTTCACTTTTAATTGCTAGAGAAAAAACTCATTCAAGAAAAAGTAAGTAAACAAATATTTCTTTTATAAAAACTTATTAGAATAAGAGCTTGATTTTTAAAAATGCCTCTTCGGCAAACGCGGTGAGTGCTCTGCAAGGGGCACTGAGAGGGCGCCACGGTCGACCGGTGTGTTGTTTCTCGCGCGCTTTTATCGCTTCGGCGACACACCGTTGTAATGCAAGACTGCGGCCCCGACGGCAGACTAGCCTAATTTCTAGGGTCTATGTCACTACAATCGTCCAGTCATGTTTCTTGGCGGGGCCAGGATTTCGTCAGTCGCAGCCAATCACGCGAAAGATATTCCGTGACGTCATAGGGAAATCGCCGGAAAGTGGCCGTGGAGTCCCCTCTGCTTCACGTGGAGATATATCTATTCTTTTTTTGAAGTTTGCTATGAAACTGGCATTGTAATTATCTGGATAAAACAGTCTTTTCAAAGAACCAAGCTTGTATTTTGTCTTCATGGACCGTCTAAGTGCGCGACTGTGTGATTTTGGTGGGCGCTCATACAGGCCGGAGTAGGCCATCACGTATACCTATACCTACCTAAGTTCAAGGAACACTGAGCAGGTGGGCGTTTTGGTTTCGAAGAAGGAGAAAAGGAAAAAGGAAAAGAAGAAGAACTATTTTTCAGCAGACGATGTTACAGTGCCTGCTGACGGGGCAGAAGCTAAAGGCATTGAGTCCCTGACGAGGGCTCCTGACCCTCTGCAGTTCACCACAGAGGACACGTTTCAATCAAATATGCGTGCTTAGCAATGACATCCAGCAATACAGAGAGGAAAAAATAATCAAATTAGAAACACACAAAAATCGTACATTTCCAATAATGAGAATCACAAGTTGTATAATATACATATAACTTTTTTCTTCAATACCTGTTACCAGCAGAAACAATAGAACACGACACATTTATTGACTGATTGTCCGTTATGCCTATAAAAAAATCACGTCTACACACAATACAGTGAACCTCTGTATTGTGAACCTCTTGCAGCATTTCTTATGGGTGTGTCCGACTAAAGAAGGTGCCTTTTTTTTTTAGATGCGACGCTCAGAGCATCACTTGTCGGCGGCCCTGTCCTTCCTGCGTGCGTCCGTTGTTGTCCGCGTGCGTCCGTTGTTGTCCGCAGCCACTCTCCCCCTCTCCTCTCCGATAGCGAAAACTCTCTCGCGAGGGGCATTGGATTGAATTCGATTGGCTTGGCTTGGCTTGGTTTGACTTGGATTGGATTTGATTTGGATTGGATTGGATTAAAGTGGATTGTGTTGCGTCATAGCCGCGGCACTCTCTCTCTCCGCGGTCTCCTCTCCTTCGGGCGCGCTGCGCATATAACCGGTGTGCCGCTCTCCGGCGGCCTTTCGGTCGACGGTTGCTCTGCGCTTGCGCTTGAACCCCCCTCAGCGTTGCATCACACCAGGGTTCCCGCGAGGGGAGGTGGGCGTAATTTTTTTTTGCAAAACACTGTTCTCGTTTCCCTGAGCCTGTTAAGATGAAACTTTCGTGGTCTCACTGATGGCGGTGTCGGAACCAAAACGCACTGCAGGAAAGCTAACTTTGCACAATGAGAGGGCCCATGATGGTAATGATGACAGAGAAGAAAAAAAAAACGCTTCCCGTTGCCGGAATCTAACCGGGGTTCTTATCAAGCCGAGAGAGAGAGAGAATAAACTTTATTTGAGCACTGGTTGGACTAACGACGAGGGGTGACCAGCGCTTGGAGGGCGCCGGTGACGAGCTGTTCGTTCAGCAAGACCTCGCTGGACTTGCGGGTCCGAGCTGCCGAACGCTGTCTTCCAATGCTCCTCAGAAGAGATGAGAGGGAATGAGTTTTGGGGGCATTGCTAAACGATATGCATATATCGGATGGCGCCGTCATCGCACTCGGGTCGCTTACCATTTCCTGTGGGTTCGTTGCGCGGGCGTTGGCTTTGGACTTGGGCTGAGTGGAAGTGGATTTCGGACCTTGCAAGTTTGGATTTTTTATTTTGAGAGCGTGTATTTTGGACTTTTGGCTTCGTCTCAGGTTGCGTGGGGAAAGCTTGGCGTTTTAACCATCTTTGTCCTAATATAGGGGTTTTGATTTTTCGCATTAGTGCTCCGTGTGCCTAAGAGCATTTAAGCTTTGAGGCGTGCCGTACAAAGGGAGACGGTGATTATAATTTAGATTACCCGGGGGTCTTCTAAGTGAACACAAATAGTACCAGAAAACGTCTTCGCTCTTCTGGAGGTTGTGCAGAAACTATACACAGTGATTCTGTTTTCCCTATGTTGGCTGTACAGTCAGGAGGACATTGCAGGGAAAAAAAATTCTGTGCTGGATTTTTTCTTTTGTGACAAGCGGCACATTAAGCTAGCAACCTTTAAAAATAGCGCAGTCTGCTTCAAGTTCGCTGTCGCGTATATTAACGGGGCGTATAGCTCATATAAAGTACTTCACCCTTAAGTTCGTAAAATATACATCCGTATACGCGGGCTGGTGCGCTAACCCCTCTTTACGATGAAGTCATCCAGGTGGACAAAGGATATGTTATAGCGGTAATTCGATATCAGCCGTGACGTCCTAAGCACACGGGCACGGCAGTATAGTTGGGGTCGAGTATTTTTAAAAATAAAGGGATAGCTCTAATAGAACTACCTCGCTATAAATATGTTTTACTGTATTACTAATAAAGATGACCTGAAGGAATGCTGTCGGTTCGGTTTTCTTTCTTTTTTTTCGCAAAGTAACCGAGTAGGAGAGACGGAATAAATTGCATCCTTTGCGTATACTTATTTGTTCTCACTTCTCCAGATTTGATTCCACACTTCCTCTCCCTAAGGTCAATACAGTGAACGAGAGGAAATACTCGTTGCAACGAAGTCTCCGGGGCAGGAAACTAACTTCGTTGTAAGCGGAACTTCGTTATTAGAAGCGAGGGTTATCTGCTCTTTCTGCACAACAGCTGAGACACGCGTGGAAAACTTGGAACAAAGCCAAACTTCGAACAAGGCGAAACTTTGAACGAAGCAATTCGTTATACCGATGAGTTTCTGTACTTCAGCCGTTCGAGTAGCGGCCTATTTTTAGGCATTTATCCCCATTTCGCAGTTGTCTTCGCCACTGCCTCAAAGAGCGATTCCAGCTCGCAGGGAAGAGGTCGCGTTGTCACGCACCTGCCGCGTGTACAGGAGTCTCTGTGTTCTCGTTGTCGTTACGGTGTCCTCGTCGTCGCAAGTGCATCTCTCGAAGGGATCAACCTCTCCCCGTGAATGTCGCTAATTCTCCGACCTGCTGTAGTCAAATGTCTGCAGCTTGAACCGCCGTCGCACGCTCGGGTCGCCGACCTCGTGTTATACCCTGTGCCTTGTTACTCCCCACATTGTCGGTGGCTGAGGTTCTTGCTCGAAAGCGCAGCGCGACTATGCTACGTTCCAAGGCCTGCTGCGCGCGGGCCACGGCCCATCCAGGCTCTCGTGGGCGGCGTTCTGTCATGTCTGGCCTTATTTTTGCACCCACGGTACTTTGCATCTATCACTCGTCCTAACTTGTATACCGTGACGAGAACTTTGACGAGGTAGCGGCCTCAATCCGGTGCCAGCCAACGTTTCTAAAAGAAGACTTGTCTTCGTCATGATCTGGCGAAGGCAAGTGCACCGCAGTCAGAGGGAATTGGTGAATAGTCTGTGGGCTTCTGGCGGCAGCTGGCCAGTCCACCAGAGTGGGTATGTTGTTACGCCTGCGTCACGTTTAACGTTCGGTAGCGACGTTTTACCTCAACGCCTAACTTTAGGCCTAGTATCGGGTACGTTGTTCCGCTGGTGTCGTGCTTGACGTTAGGTAACGACGAGCCAAGTAACGTCACAGTCGCCGTAATTCGAGCCGCGGGTACCGGTTGACGGCGTTAGGACCTCAACGCCTAACTTTAGGCCTAACATCGGGCTGTTGGCATACTCGCGGTTGTGGCGTTAAGGGAGAAACACATGAGCTGAAAAGGACGCGTTTCCGCATGCGTCACGCCGTCGCCCGCTCTGGGAACCGGTTTGGCTGCCGGAGGACCCCCCGGATCGACCGCTTCCGCGCGCGTCCAACCTACCGGATTATTTTGCCGCGCCGCGTCGGAAACCGGATTGCTGGGACGCACATATGTGTCTGCCGCTTGAGCTTGCCGCGTACTCGCGTTTGCAGTCGCATGACGCGTCGCGAACATTGGAGAGCGACATTATGTCCCTGCTAAGTACGCACGCGTGCTTGATCCCCCGTTGCGCTCTCATACCCCGCGATTAAAGGCGCTACGCAATAGCAAGCTATGCAGCGAAGGATACGCGTGAACCTGTCGCGCCTAATCCGAGCGCGGCCGTTCGCATTTGGAGGCGGGCCCGAAAGTGAAAAGGCCTCTCTATCGATCAGAATTCGCGCTGGAGTTCATAAGGCATTGCGAGAGTGTGCGCGCTGAGGGTGATTGACCGCGGAAGTGGGAGTACTTGAAAGACGCATATGTGTACTTGTTGTACTTGTGACTGTCGTGCTTTAGCCAGAAGCAGGAGGCATTTGCCCACGAAGGCGACAAGTGTCGCGCTCTCCTGTTCTTGCTTTTTGAGGCGCGCACTTAGCGTACTAAGAGGTCATTGGGATGTGTCACCAAGATGCATACGGCTCACTGAATTAAGCGTAGCCCTAGCACGCCGGAGGTAGCTGGTTCCATTCCACGCCTCGATGTCGTTGTTTTTGGGGAAAGCGGAACGAGGAGAAAGTGAGGACATCTACGTTTAGGTTATTCACAAGTCGGCGTTACTTCGTCTTCGAGGGAGCGTTTTAGAACGGAACTGCTGCATTCACCATCTATGTTCTCCAACGGCGCCGTATGGCAGCTTGAGAGAGCGAGACCAGCAGCAACGGTTTCATGCGCCGCGGCACACGAAAACAGTGACTCATCGGCGCGAACGCCAACCGGGGGCGAGTGGGCTATACCGCGCATGCGCCCTGCGTGCTGATGTCACATAGCCTCTTTTTCTTTCCCCCATAATATCATTTTGGGCGAGCCTACCTGCTCGCCTCCTCCTTTCCAGACTCCAGTTGTCGCAGCGCTCGATTACGGCTGCGGGCGGGCGCTCGCATCTCGCTGGCGCCGCCATTTTGGGTCACTCGCTCGCCGCCGCAGCAAGTCATTGCATCAGAACGGCGCTAAAACTATCGCCGCAACGCGGTTTACTAACGAAGTTTGAATCATCTTATCCGTTTCGCGTTGCCGGGTCTTGTGGGAAATGAAAAGGACAACGCGTTGAGCACTTTGACCCAATAGCGGCGACACGAGGGCATTGGTAAGGGCATTGGCAAGGACATCATTGGTAAGGACATTGGTAAGGAAGGCATTGGTAAGGACATCAAACATGACGACAGGTACGGACATGTGCTTCTACACACGCAACACTCTTCCCCAGCGCTGCTCAGTCGCGTGAGGAGTAGGTGACGCGCTGTCGTTGCTTCTGGGCAAAGAATTTATGAGCCCTATCGTGAAGGACAATAAAATGTCACTGTTCCACTTTGTCATCTGGCACTGTTTCTCATGAGCATTAGCGCGGACCGGGTCATCCTCCCTTTAATGAGGAGCAGATCATGACGACGACCATGCGTTGCAGCGTGCATGGTTAGGATCGAAACGTACGTACGCGTCTCGCGTAGCCGTTATTCCTGTATTCGTCAGCGTAGAGGGGGTTGGCGCGCACTCATCGAGGCGGGTAGGAAAGCCCCAATGTTTCCTCGTCGCTTCGCTGCGCGCACAGTGAGCCGTTGCCTGCAGCCGAAGATGGCTTTAGCTGTACCGTGTGTGCCGAGACGCGACTGCGCATGCGCCCGCGGACACGGCGAGGGTCGTCCGCCCGTCAGCGGAACTAGGCCACCCTACCGGAACGAATGCCCACATGCCCAGTCGGGTCCCGGTACACACTGAACTCACGGTACACGCGGTAGGCTAAGAGCTCTGTAATATCGGCGCATCTGTTCAGCGCCACATCATCCCCAGAGCGTTCAACTGAACAATAATGGCTTCGCATTCACAACTCGAGAAATGCTAGGGTGTCCTACATTTTGTTATTTCATCAATGCAACGCTGCACTTGTCAGAGAGTTCTATCGTGTCCGTATTAAAGTGCGGACACGATTATAATAAAAGTATGGTATGTTTTGTTAGATCCAGGTTGGTTGTGATCGATTTTCATTGCTTCAAGTTCGTCCGCTTACGGCTCGCCTGCTTGTCTCAGAAGACGTTCTTTCCTCTGTCGTTCCCCGTTTTATTTTTTTTCTTTGCTGCTTGGGTCAGGTTCACATCACGTATCTCCTTTCGTCCGAATTACTATTATCCCCCACCGTTACTGCGATCTGCACGTTGTGATGACAGTGAGGAGCGAACGCTCACAAACTTGAAAAGGGTGGTTGAACTAGAATCGTTGAACCCGCAGAGGTGGCATTAAAATGGGCAATATGGGTGGGTGCAGCGAAGGTTCAGCGTTTGTAGATCTACAAACGTTGGCGAAGGTTCTTGTACTCTTCCCGTTCGCTAGCTCCAATGCGCTTTGGAGCGACACGTTCTTGCATTCCGGCGGGTTCGGCGACCGTTTTTCTTTCGTCTCTTTCGAAAAGGGGATCAATGCTTGGCGGCCGAGTTCACTAGTGGCGGCCCATCCAGGGCGGTCGTCGTCCTACGCCTTTTGAGCAAGTATATGTCGTGCTTAATCACTGAACTCGGTCAAAACAAAGCGTTCGCCTGCGAAGCTCCCCACTCCCTCGTTTATGTGCGGTAGCATGCGTTACGGTACGCCAACACTCCCCTTCCCTAACGTCTTCCCACCAGCATCTCTCTCTCTCTCTCTCTCTCTCTCTCTCTCTCTCTCTCTCTCTCTCTCTCTCTCTCTCTCTCTCTCTCTCTCTCTCTCTCTCTCTCTCTCTCTCTCTCTCTCTCTCTCTCTCTTTCTTTCTCTCTCTCTCCACCTTGTTTCGACGCGCGGCTCAGTGACGGCAGCGTCGCCCTAGTACTAAGCGCGAGGACGTGGGTTCGATTCCCGGCTAGCGCAGTTTTTTTTTTTTGATGGGAGAACACATGAAGCCAGCTATGAAGCGCGGCACTTGGGGTACATTTGAACGTTTCCAACCGGTAGGTTCGAACTAATCCGCACGTCTTTATTGTGACGTGTCGCGGAGACGCACGTATTCTGTGATGATGCCTAAATGAATTTATTGAAATAAGGTGGAACGTCATATCTTAATAGTTGCCTCAATTAAGGTTCAGGGTGTCATTGGGGTAGTTGGGGCCGCCTTCATTTCCTCCGTTGGAGCATTTATACTTACGATGCTTTTCTGATGGAGGCGAAAAGCGACAACACCGGTGTGTCGAGATTTCGGCATCCGTTAAAGCTCAGTGTCAATACGGAGCCTTTCAGGCGCAGCTTCGGCGTGTAAAAATCCTGATTTTGCTGAAAAGAAGTTGGTTAGCAAAACTTCAAGTTTACCGAGTACTATAGCACTTAATTACTTTTGTAGGGTCCGCATCTAAAAGCTCTAATACATAACTGTGCGTGTGTGTTTGAGAGAGAGAGAGAGAGAGAGAGAGAGAGAGAGAGAGAGAGAGAGAGAGAGAGAGAGAGAGTAAAAACAATCAGAGAAAAATGGACATTTACAACAACAACAAAAAAAACCTTGCGGTGCATTGAGCGCACCGTATATGCACTACCTCCAGTTATTTTATTCGGTTTTGTTTTCCGTTTTCCTGCAGGGTCGTTAAAAAATGTCTGATCGTCGTGGTGATATATATATATATATATATATATATATATATATATATATATATATATATATATATATATATATATATATATATATATATATAGCATGACATCGAAGCCACGTAAAGTCACCGCACCGTTCGCGGCAGAAAGATGATTTATTTATTTCGCAGAGCCAGTGACCTCTTGTGCTCGCAGCGAGCCAGTATTTCATAGAACCCGCTGCGGTGGCTCACTGGCTATGGCGTTGTGCTGCGGAACCCTAGGACGCGGGTTAGATTCCCGACCGCGGCGGCCGCTTTTCTGGTGGAGGCGAAAAGCGATAGCGCCCGTATGTTCGAGATTTCGGCGTACGTTAAAAATCATCGGGTGGTCAACATTAATCCGGAGTCCTCTACTACGGCGCGCCTCATCGCCTGTGCAGCGTCGGCGCGTTAAACTCCACAATAAATAAATAAATAAATAAATAAATAAATAAATAAATAAATAAATAAATAAATAAATAAATAAATAAATAAATAAATAAATAAATAAATAAATAAATAAATAAATAAATAAATAAATAAATAAATAAATAAATAAATAAATAAATAAATAAATAAATAAATAAATAAATAAATAAATAAATCAATCAATCAATCAATCAATCAATCAATCAATCAATCAATCAGTAACCTTTCCACTCCCCGTATCCCTTATAGCGTATGCAATGAGGAGCTGGTCGTGATGGTGACGCGGCAAAAAAGAGAGAGAGAGAGAGAGAGAGAGAGAGAGAGAGAGAGAGAGAGAGAGAGAGAGAGAGAGAGAGAGAGAGCAACAACTTTTGTACTCGGAGCGCGGACCAATTTTTGTTTCGTACAGGCATTCTACAACTTGTGCAAGAGCATTTTAAAAGGGGATTGCCGATATAAGCGCTAATTCCAAATATCGATGTGTGCAATAATTCGAATTTGATATAAGCAATAATTGCTCGACGTAACTAGTAATTCCAAACGTCCTAGTTATCTTTTTTAACTCGTTCACCTCAGGAGTATATCCAGGGCTTGTTTAGGGATAGCTGTATTCATCTCTGTCGCCCTCACCCTTGAGCTGCCAATTCCGGCGCCCTTCCGAACACGCACGGTGGTGGTTCACTGGGCAAGACCTGTTGTAAAGCCTGTTGGGCTGTCGTAACTGAGGTCGCGGGTTCGGTCCCACCCGCGGCGGCTGCTTTTCAGACGGAGAGGAAGAGCAAAAGTGCCCTTCCGAGATTTCGGCGCACGTTATAGATCCCTAGGTGGCGACAAAATGAATCCGGAGCCGCCCAAAACGGCGCTCCTCGTAGCCGAGGTGTACCTTCGGTGCGTTAGACCCCACAATATACCGCATTTGCGCGATCCTAACGTGCACCTTTTTTCTTTTATGAAAGTAGACGTTCAAAAATACGTCCGCGTTACAATGGGGCTCGAACCTGAAAAACCTCGAAACCGAAACCGCCAACTCGAAACCGAAACGAAGCGGCTCAATGAATGATGGAGGCTTCGTTTGAACGCAAAGTGATCATCTTGATGGAAACGGAAGGGAACTGGGCGGCGTCCTGTGCATAAGGCGTCCCGGAGTCGTGTGTTCGCGACTGGTGAAAACAAAGGCGCCACATTTTTAAGTGCAAAGCTTCACGGGAGGGCTTTAGCTGGTCATAGCGCGTGCGGATTTAGGTTCAATAAAATGTTCTGGGCAAATTTGAGTCGTCTGTTAACTGGATCATTTCGTGTGCGATGTCGAATCGGCGCCGAGACATTTTTGTGGATTCGGGGGTGTTAAGTTATACTGCGCTTTACAATCGGGGGCGCGTTAGATTCGTGCAAATACGGTACTTCTCCCTCTCTATTCATCTCTTTCACCGTCATCCTGCGGCTTTGCTGTTGATCGCGAGGACGCGGGCCCGGTATAGAGGCCGTGGTACGGTCGCTTTTCCGGTCGCAGGCGACGAACGCAGGTGCCCGCGTGTCAAGATTTCGGCGCAAGTTCGAAGACCCCTGATTGGTCTACATTAATCCACTATAGGGAAGGGGTTATGAGGCGCGCCTTACATTCTGTACTCAACTGTTCCCTCCCCTCCCACGAAAAAAAATGCTTGTGCGTGCGAGCGTGCGAGTGTGTGTGAAGAATGAAAAAGACGAGGAATAAATGCCGTCCCGTAGGTATACGCCTCGAGCGCGGCCTGTAGGGGCGCCACTGAAATCCCCCTAGCGGCCCGCTTCAAAAGCAGGCGCGGGAGTCCCCGGCCCGCTCCCCACTGTCGCCGTAGCTTTTGGGGCTCGTTCAAGACAGCGATTTACCGTTTGTCCGCGTTCGAAATACCGAATAACGTGGAGCAGGCACTCTGTTTGGAAGCGCGGTATGTTCACGAGAGTATAAACGTTTATAAGGCGATCTTAGTGAGATATATATGAGCGCCGGGCGTGTGTCACAGGCCGGCGTCCCGAAGCCAGAATTTTCATGCAGCTGATGCAATTCCGCTGCCTTGAAATTTCGTGACTGTGTCTTCGTAAGCAGTGTTTCCTCCGATGGTCATGTAGCGGCCATACACACTATGATGTGAATCGACTTTGTGCACTTAGAAAATCTAGCGGAGCACTCATACCTGACAGCACGCAAGTTACGCTTGCCAATATCACATATCAGATATTGATCAGTACCATGAACAAGCCAATGCGGCATAAATTTCACAAACATTGTACCAAAGAAGTACGATGGATAATGCAAAATTACACTCCGGAGTCAGCACACGACGACAAATTTAATGCTGGGTCGTCTTGTCCCGAGGTGAGCGCTCGCAAAGATTCATCTGTTACATTTATCCTCCACGAGAAGCGCGAAGATGGGCTTATAGAGTAATCCGCGTCCGTGACCAAACTCTTCTTCAAAACACCGTCATATGAGTCATGACACAGGGAGACTGCAGAATCTAGCATAAACCGAAATCAGAGACCCTTATCAGATACGACACTCTTCCAACGAGCCCGTGTGTACGAGATTTCGGCGCGCGTTAAGGCTCTAGGTGGTCAAAATTGATCCGGAGCCTCCACTACGGCGTGCCTTATCGTCTCTGTTGCGTCGGCGCGTTAAACCCTGCAATCAATCAATCAACTCTTCCAACGACACCTCGTATCGCTTGTGAACTGCCTACCCTGTATTCTTCAAAAAATGAGTCCGCCGAGTGATCAGCCGTTTTTCAAGGCGAAAAACAAACGAAAAGGGAACACGCAGCTTGTGTGTGTGATTACTAAAACGTTCATTCGCTGATTTCGCTCCGCATTTGTAAACAACGATAGTTGAGCGTCCTCCTCCTAATCCCCCCCCCCCCCCATGTCTAGCGAAATATCAGTGCATTTCGCATCTAGTTGGTCTGGTGAATACTACCTTGCTCAAACAAACGTCTTTAGCATTTCAGAAGCTGCACTCGTTTTTTTTTTTTTATTCCCGTACGACTATTCTATTTATTCCTTTCTGCAGACCATTCATTTTCCCGTGGTTTCATTAACATATACCTTGGTTCGTACTATAAGGCATGAGTGGGCACATATCTGACTTAACATTTTCTTTTCTGTACTTAACATTTTCGCGTGGCTTATATTCCCATAAAAGGCACAAGTTTTTGTCAGCTATTGGGTTATGATCGTCCCCGAAACATATTTTTCTACGACGTACATATTCGAAGCAAAGCCGCATTTGTTGTCTGCGCTGCAAAACGAACCAACCTCTTACAGTGCCAATATCAGGTCTAAACGAGGCGACAATAAATAGAATTCACTTGTGCTGACGTGTTCGAAGGTGACAGCGGTGATATGCTGCTGCCATCGCCGACGCCCGCAAGAGCGGCCAAGAAGCGCGCAGAACCGCCTCCCCGGGTAGCTCTTGTTGGCGTTAGAGCGCTCTACCAAGACGCAGCTGTTTTTTTAAGTGCCCTAAACGTGCAGTTAGCTTACAGACGTCACCATAACAAGTTGTTTAGAGCGCGGAAAGGCAAAGAGAAGCGAAAGAAAACCAAAACACTGCATGACCACATATCAGCCACGCAGCGCTAATCCCGCAAACGCCGCGGAGAAGCGGCGGCAGGCGGCGCAGCAATCGCGAATCTCGAGGCGTATACTTCGACGCTACCGGGGGGCATTTATTTTCTTCTCATTCCGTTTCTTTTTCTTTATAAATTACGTATCGCTCTGCTACCGCTATGCTGTTTCAGCCGAGGCTGTACCTTTTCTGCAGGCCGAACGGCTGCGGCATCCGGTTGCACCACGTCGTGTTATAGTTGTGAAATTCCGTGATGCTGCCCGCGCAAAAGATAGCCACGCTTGTATTTATTGCAGGTCAGGATGCCAGTCGGTTGAATCAGACCCCCTCCCCTCCCTCTCGTCGTGGCATGCGGCCGCACGGAACAATTAACGCCGCGTTATGCGGCATTCCGCGCTGCTTGCACGCAATTGTGCTGCGCGTCGCATTGTTCTCACGCGTGCCGCGGTGATAAGGACGTGCAGATGAATGAACGGGACAGGTTCGGATCGTGCACCTGGCTGTCGCAATCGCCGCCGCCGCCGCCAACGACGGCCTATCATCGAGACGGGACGACGTACGAGAGGGGAGGAGAGGGGGACGTGCTTGTTTGTCCCATGGTGACACAATGCTCGCCCCGACGGGAATCGGTCCCGTCGAGTTGTTACGCGTCATGCCGATACCGAAGTGCGAACGCCGGTAAACTTTCGAGTGACAGGATGTGGCGTGTTTTTTGCCCCTTCTTCTCCTTTTCCTTGTCTCTTGTGGAATGATTGTCTTTGCACGGAGCTATAGACTTATACAACTGGCTAAGCAAAAAGAGACTGATAGGTGTTTCAATGGGCAGGTGTGGAGCGACTACGCCTGCGCGAAACGCCGCACTTGAGAGTTCTGTTCACATGTATGTTGTGCCTCTATTGCCGCGTTTGCATGGCTGCGACAGCATGCGCGCACCACGTGCGCAACGACGAAATAACGCGTCCGTCGCTGCTGACGCTGAGACTCCCTCTGCTCCGACTTCCGAGCACAGCGTTGCCGTTTACATGACTGCTATTATTCGGGCTTCTGTCTAAGGTGTTGCGCTGCTGAGCACGAGGACGCGGGTTCGATTCCCGGCCGCGGCGGCCGCTTTTCTGATGGAGGCGAAAAGCGAAAACGTCCGTGTGTACGAGATTTCGGCGCACGTTAACGGCGCCGTAGTGGAGGGCTCTGGATTAATTTCCGCCACCTGGGGACCTTTAACGCCCGCTGAAATCTCGACACACGGGCGTTTCTGCTTTCCGCCTCCATCAGAAAAGCGACCGCCGCTGCCGGGAATCGAACCCGCGTCCTCGTGCTCAGCAGCTCAACGCCTTCGCCACTGAGCTACCGCGGCGGGTGTCTGTGAAGCAGGATTTGGATGTTTGGCGGGCGCGGGACGTATCGAAAAGGCTATGAAGGGTAACTTGCGCGAGAAGTAGAGAATTTAAATTGCATATTCCTTTTTGTCGGCGTCTCATGTCGTCGTCGTAGGCGTCGTCTCATTTAGTCACGGTACTAAAACACCGGGACACTCGTTTTCCAGCGCCTCGCGCTAGAGCGTAACGCGTACTGAAAAAAAAAAACACCGGGACACTCGTTTACGCCTCGCGCAGGAGCGCTTCGTAACGCGTACTGAAAAAACACCGGGACACTCGTTTACGCCTCGCGCAGGAGCGCTTCGTAACGCGTACTGAAAAAACACCGGGACGCTCGTTTACGCCTCGCGCAGGAGGGCTTCGTAACGCGTACTGAAAAAACACCGGGACACTCGTTTACGCCTCGCACTAGAGAGCTTCGTGCTTCAAAGACACGAGACTTTTACAGCAAAGCTGTATACCTCTACCCCCCAACGGTTTCATCTCCGTTGGCAAAAACGCCAAGGCGCCACCTATACACTGCATGCTTCGCCCCTCATCAGGTTTCACGTTACTGGAGATGGCCCGGGATCTTTTTCAGGGTGGTCGCGCATTAATAGGTCGCGGTGAAACGCGGTTCTTTGAAAACCCTTCCCGTTTAGCAAACGATCGTGCATGCGTGTCGCGGCAATGTTCTCAAGCCAGCCCGGGATACGGTGTAGCCGTACAGGACTAGGCCCTATATACGTGTTCGCTGTGTTCTGTTACTCCAAGCTCAACTAAAGCCTCATTTTTTACGATTATTTTCCCATGCAGGGTTGCAATAACAGCCAATTATTTATACAACAGGTCATATACGTACGGTAATAAACGAATAGGCTACCTTCCCACATTCCGGACCTATTGCTGTGTTTGGAATCTAGAAAGGTATACCTTTCTAGATAATAATAGAAAAAAAAAATAAATAGGTGGCCTATTTATTATTATATTTTCTTTTGCCGTACAAGTACAGCTTGGATTTCCGTAGAATAAACCTTCCGAATGATGCTTGGCAGCTTACTGTAAATGGGAGATGCGCTTAGGGAATTTTGTTTTGTCTTCGAATCGAAATAAGCCTTGCGTCACCGACGTCGTTGTGGCTCTAGTTATACCCTAATTGGTGTGACGTTTCGCTGGCGCGCGACTCCAGGTGACCTGTAAATCACACGAACGTGAATGGCGAGAGGATCATCGGCCCGTTTTGTAGCGTAAGCTACACTGGCCGAGGTTGGGCAGTTTCGCGTGGGCCGTGAAGGGCGTTCTGCGCAAGCGCGAGGAGCATTGGATTGGTTTGGGTCGGATGGGATCGGCTTGGATTGGATTAGATTAAATTGGATTGTGTTGGATTGAAATCCAATCCAATTGAAGTACGGGTATAGTTCCTAGAATATACTGGCACTATACTGGCACTATGTATATTCTAGGCACTATAGTATGGGTGTGTAGAGCATTGGGTCTCCACATTCGCCGGTCTGCGCATTCCAGAGGAGTGACGTCATAGCCGCGGCAGACGCACTGGCGCCGGCGCGTGCCTAGCTGTGCGCCTCCGTTGCGCAGTAGCGTTCTGACGCTGCGCAGGAGCCGCTTGATAGCCGTTTCGCGTGGCTCCTGGAGAGCCGTTCTGCGCATGCGCGAGGAGCAGTGACTGGATTGGATTGGATTGAAAATCGTTTTAGCAGCAGTAAGCATAATAATCAGCTAATCCTAGACAACCAGAAAGCCTAAGAATAACGAGCTGAACCTTAGCTCACGCTACGTATACCCTGGCATAGCCGAGCTAAGCCACTGCTAATTTTTTTACCCCGGAGCATGAAACGACAATCGTCCGTCAGGTATAGTTCGATAAGCCGGTGGGGGAATGCGCCGAAGAGTGGCACTCTGATTGCAGAAGACGCGTTCATGCACGCGCGCTGCAGATAGTACCAGTAAATTCAAACAATGTGACTGTTTTATAGCGTCTGTTTGCGTCCCGCTGGCCGATACCGCGCGGATGCTGCGTGACCGATACCTCGTTCAAGTGCGTGGAGTGTTACCTTATCTTCGCTGTTCACGGTTGCACGTAGTTCCGTCGCGGGGAGGAATGGTTGCCGTGTAATCACCTTGTTTTTTCCCAAGGACCCGATACCGAACACGAATGGAATGCTGTAGGCCTCGCGGAAGGGACGCATTGGTGGCCGAATTGCGGAAATGAAATGCGCTTGAGTTGTCAGCTGTCGATCTGCTTGTTCGTAGCGTCTGCAGGAGTAGCGCCAGAAAAGAACCGGAATGCTTCTTTGTTATGGCCAAGTTTTTTGTTGTGGCCCAGTTCTCCTGTACATTAGTAACCCGCACTGCAACTGGTTCCGCTATTGGGGCTTGCAAATTACGAATTAAAGCAGTTCAGGTTGAGGAAAAACAAAAACATCAGTGTTCCATAGGTGGCGGGAATCGAACCCACAACTTTCACATAATGTTTCATGCGGGTGTGGGTTCGATTCTCACCTACGCGACACGGGTGACTTGTTCCTGACTATCGTGTCTTTAACCCCTTATCACGAAAAGACAACTTTACCTTAATTCGGCGGTGTAGAGAACTTTAGAGCATCGGAATTACCATGGTATTTGGCGATGCACCTTTTTTTGTTTGTTTCCTCATCACACACACGCACTCACGCGCGCAGCGAAGTATACCGCTTATAACAGAGCCAGATTTCTGTGCAGAGCAATTTGTTATACCGAGCGTTTGCTGATATATATACCTCGTTCGAGACAGCTCTTTAGGCCCAACAGGCATGCCACACTCCAAGGAGCCTCACAAGCTTGTACTGCTGTCACATTGAAGCAAACGCACACGTGTTTACACCACATTCTTCCCGTTAACATAACTGCTACCGCAGGACCCGGTGTTAACGCACCCGCGGACAGCGGTTGCCCGGAGAGTGTAATTATAGAACGCGCCGCGCGCATTGCGCGTGCAATCAGCGCCCGTGAACCCGACGCTAGCCTGCTGTCCGCCCGGCCTTGGCGAGATGCGCCTCTGCCCGTGTGGAGAGATGCAGATTACGTCGGGGGTCGGGCGCAAACAGCCCCGCATCTGTGGACCGCCGCCCTGGTATGATATGCCACCGCGGGGGGAGCCTGTTCCCCGCAACGAAAATAGGAAAGGAGACCTGCGTCTTTGACTTTCCTTGGAGGCGCGCACACTAGCTGGGCGTGTAGCTGGTTAGAGGGCCGTTTAGGCATGCATCTCTCTCTCCCTCACGCTCTCTTCTCGTAGAGTTGGTCTTTGCACTTTGAGCTGCTTGGCCTTGAAAGGTTGAGGCGAGTTCGTTACGTCGGGTCGGAGATGTACTAAAAGGCAACCAACAGTTGCAATTCTTCTTTGTTTTACGTCAAAGTTTTCGCAGAGTGCTTTAAAGCTCCGAGAATTTTTTGCTTATTTTCAACAAGTTACGTAGATGGCATTGACAGCTCCCCCCCCCCCCCCCCCCCTCCTCCTTGCCGCTGATTTGAATCGAGAGGATGGTGCGGCGGGCGGGGATGTTGTTCAGGCATTCTATATTTACGCTATATCTTCGCTTTTTTTTTTTTCTCGCCTTTGAATAAACACGCGACCGACGAAATCGCCGCGGAGGCGATTTCGTCGGTCGCGTGAAGATCGTCCTTGAAGACCTTGAAGATCGTCAATCGCCGAGAGAGCTTGAGCTGTCAAAATCGATTTTTATCGTAGAATATGATCGCTCCTAGCAGTAAGTTACCGCTGTACTGTGACCGGCATCGTCTCGACGCCTTCTTCTGTAACGGGACAAGTGGAAGGAGGGGGGAGAGGGAGGGCGTGATCGGGTATTATCATCACCACCACCACCGTCATCATCATCTTCGTCATCATTATCCCTGCATCAGCAAGGTCACGCATGTATTAACGCAATATGTGCGTGCGTGTGTTGCAATATTCCTGTGCCCGTCGTATTCTGTGTTCTGAACCTATTTCCTTCAAAAGAGGAACCAACCCTGGATTTCTTTCTCCGATAATTGTAGTGGTGACCTCAGCGAGATTGAGCGACAGTTAACTGGTAGATGAAAGAAAAAAAGAAACTGAGGTTAAAACAATACGGTTTGGTGGCTCCAACCGCGAATTGCTTGCGAATGAAATAGGCATAGATACCTCATTATGAAGCATTGTTCGACACCAACACACCACTGCGCACATGGGCTATTGTATGCTTGTGTAAATATAAATAACAGCAGCTGTCGGGTATGCTTCGGGGCAGTTACGCTTCGAGTTATATTTCGCCGTCAACCGGTATCCGCAGAATTAAGCTTACTGGTTGGCTACCGTTGTAGTACCGGTTGGAGTACATTGAGGTACCGGTTTGCGACGCTGTACCTCGAAGGGCGACGTTAGGCCTAACGACGTCCTCCGTTGTTTAGGCTTAACACTAGGTATCCGTAATGTTAAGCCTAACGACATGCCAAGCGTATACCCGCGTCGCACCTGCCCTCTGCCGGGCACCAACCTTGCAATGGGAAAACGAGTTGTATTCTGGAAAATACGGGAAGCTTCAAGAACGAGGATTCGAGAATGAAGTTTAAGATGAGGTTTCACGAAACGGGCTTTACGCGAGCCTAAATGTATCACGAAAACAACACGCGACATCGTTTTGTTTGGAAGAGCTAGCCAAATTTGATAACTCACTCAACTTCACGCTACTCAGCGTCAGCAGTCGCGTAATAAGGGGAATACCAAAAACCGAGTAATCGGCGTGTTAACTACATGCTATCGTAGCGGCAGAATGAAATGCATCCAGATTTCATGCGACTTTTGTTGATTGATTGATTGTAGGGTTTAAGGCGCCGACGCAGCGCAGGCGATGAGGCGCGCCGTAGTGGAGGGCTCCGGATTAATTTTGACCACCTGGGGATCTTTAACGTGCGCCGAAATCTCGTACACACGGGCGTTTTTGCTTTTCGCCTCCATCAGAAAAGCGGCCGCCGCGGCCGGGAATCGAACCCGCGACCTCGTGCTCAGCAGCGCAACGCCCTAGCCACTGAGCCACCGCGGCGGGTAAGCGAATTTTGTCAGCTACTGCCAATCACACTAGTTCTTTTGACGTCATAAGGAGACCACCAAAAAGTATCTGGTAAGTCGCCCCCTTTTCAGCTGTTTTCTAGCTTAATTTAGTGAAGTTTCCGTCGAAACGGGGGTTAATTTGTTCATTCGAAAGATTACCACGTCAATATAACAAATTTGTGTTTTGTGTTCATACCTTTACGGGCTAGGTATAATGTGAAGAAAAAAAATAGTCGATCTCTCTTGATAGTATAGTGAAGGTTCGCGCTGGCCGGGCCATCTTGGAGCTGAATTACCTTGCGGCCTGTTGATTTCCCATACATCCTCAACTGATTAGGATCGTCAAAGGTCGTAGCTTGTACTGTCAGTGTGTGTAGGCATCGTTCCCTCTCGTCTAAGGGCCCCGTACGGGCATATCTGCATGTTTGCATTCGCTGTCCGTATGTGTGTTTTCAGGTCCGAACTCTTGAGCGGTCCGGCCCGCTCGATTCTGCCGATACCAAATTTGCCATTTTAGGGTCTGGACACACATTCACCGCGTTCAAGTAGACTCACTCGGTGACGGCGAACGGTTTATGCAGACTTTGCCCCCAGCTTATCCAGGCCAGATCGGTCAGCGTGTTGTGACGGGCGCGCGTCTGACCTACCGCGGCTTATTCAGCTACTTCGATTCGCGTAACCTCCTTCGCAACCTTGAACGCCCGCAGTCACTGACGCCGGGCGTTTTGACTTTTTCTCGCCGATGCATTTGCGTGCGAACGAATTCTCCGCCCCCCACCCCCCTTCCCTCCTAAAGTACACGTATTTACGGGCTGTAGCTCGCTCCCATGTTTCACGAGTCGCTCTCTTAAACGTTCGACGTCAGTAGTCAAGCTCGCCGGAGGTCACCAGCCCGCCACCATCTTCCTTGAAGAGAGGTTGCACGGCCCCCGCTTTACATATATCAGCTCGGCGTCACCCCTCATAACCGGCATTCCCGTCAAGTCTGCATGCGCTTCTTCGTCGGGCCCTCTCCTCCTCTACCTCATCCTCCTCCTCCTTTTACACGTCCAGCTATGTATCGCGGCGCGATCTTGACCGCGTGATGAGTGGGCGAAACCATTCCCCATAACCCGTTACCGACACCGAACCTCGTGCGAGAAACCGAGAGCTCTCCGATAGCGGTCGACCGTAACACGTGCGCGTATAGTGTAGGGCGAATAACGCGTAATTTTGCCTCGTGTGTTGAACTCAGTCAGTGCTCTTGTAATGTGCGGACCCTTTCCTTCTCTTTTTCCGCGTCGCCATCAGTGGTGCCATCGTCCTAGCCGCGTCTGGTCTTTCTTTAAGGCGAAAACTTTAAGTGCTCCATTGTGCGAACAAACGGCGTTTTGGTTGTTGTGCTGCACAGAAAATGGCCGCCACTGTAGAGTGAAAAACACGTTTATGAGAATTGAACCGGGGCCTCCAGAGTTCAAGCCTAATCACCGCCACGCTACAACAGTTCGTTGCCGGAGGGGAAACAGAGTTAGTGGACGGCGCTGACGTTACATCGCGTGACAGGTGAACTTTATTCGAGTGACGATGCTTGGTCATTCAGGCGCCTTGACCGCATGCCTTCACGACGTACGGCTGGGCTTAGCCTGAGGTCCTGGAGCGTACCATAGTTTAAACTTTCCGTAGTAGACTCTGGGTGGGTGATGATTTTGCGCTAGAGTGCGCTTGCTCAAGTCTAGTATGATTAATTTCTGATGGAGGGGAAAAGCGAAAACGCCCGTGTGTGGGAAATTTCGGCTCACGTTAAAGATCCCCGGCCAGATGGTCGAAATTAATTTGGAGCCCTCCACTACGGCGCGCCTCATCGCCTGTGTAGCGCCGGTGCGTGATACCCCACAATCAATCAATCAATCAATCAATCAATCAATCAATCAATCAATCAGTCAGTCAGTCAGTCAGTCAGTCAGTCAGTCAGTCAGTCAGTCAGTCAGTCAGTCAGTCAGTCAGTCAGCCGGTCAATCAATCAATCAAGCAGTCAATCAATCAAAATAGCTGGGATACACGGCTGCGGCAGTTCGCCTAACAGCTAACAGTGTGAGCACAGTTCAGGCACCGAGTTTCGCTCTGGTGCCTTACACCTTCAGCGGTATAGGAGCAGCCATCTTTTTCTACCCGTCAAAGGCTTCTAGCCGAAACCGCGTTGAAAATTGTTTCTCTGCATGGACATTCATGCATGTTTGAACGGAATCCATAAAGTTTTTATCGCAGCTTTGGCAGGGCCGCTATAGCTGCCCGGAAAATATGGGGGACCGCCTGGCGGGAAGAAAAGGAAATACCCAGAGGTTCTTCCCACAGCGCGCGATAGCGAGACAAAACGTCACCCGTGGCGTAAACGCTCTCAGGCTTTCTAAGTGTGTTAGGTGAATGCGCTGCCAGTCGAAAATGACAAGAAAAGTTTCTGTAGTTTTGTCGTATATTTTCGCGTGTCGTACTGTCGTCTTGTCGTGTTCTTGTCGTGTCGAGATTCGTGTGTTCTGTCGTGTGCCGTATTCCGGCCCTCATTTTGATGTTCCGTCCTGCCGAATTCCTTGTCTTGTCGTGGTCCTGTTGTTCCATCAGTAGTCGCACATGGTTTTAATGTTACTGCCCATTGTGATTGGATTGGATTGGAAAAAACTTTTTTTGGGCCGGCGGTTAAAGCCTTACACTGTCCATTGTGAAGAAAAGCGTAAATGGCAGTTTCTGTTGTTACTGCAGGAACGTTTGTAGTTGGGAAAATTGAATTTGTCGTTACGACAGAAATGTGTGTCGTACCCGCCGCGGTGGCTCAGTGGCTAAGGCGTTGCGCTGCTGAGCACGAGGTCGCGGGTTCGATTCCCGGCCTCGGCGGCCGCTTTTCTGATGAAGGCGAAAAGCAAAAACGCCCGTGTGTACGAGATTTCGGCGCACGTTAAAGATCCCCAGGTGGTCAAAATTAATCCGGAGCCCTCCACTACGGCGCGCCTCATCGCCTGCGTTGCGTCGGCGCGTTAAACCCTACAATCAATCATCAGAAATGTGTGTCGTAACAACAGATGGCCTTGTCGTAACAACAGGACTTTTGCTGTCACAACCAATTTTTTTTTTGTCGTACGACAGGAATTGTTAGGTTTTTGCGGTATTCTTGCTCTAATTTTGGACTGGGCGGTGACTACGCGTCTAGTTGCCCGTCGTCACCAAGCTGCCTCAAGAGCACAGAGTGCGTCTGCGGCTTTATTTATTTATCAAGGCTTTTAGGCAGCGTTGCTGCACACGTTCGTGCTGCTCACGTTCACCGTGCATATGTAAAAAATGGAAACGTTATAGAAAGTTGTCTGGCCTACGAAGGAACTCAGAGAGGCGTACAGAGACCGTTTGTCCTGAGCTGGAACGTTCGTATACGTGAAATGGCATGTTTGACGGATGTTGCTCGTCTTCCCGGCGAAGAGTTTCCTGCCGTAGTTTAATAGCAGGAAGTCGAGTTCGCAGAAATGGGCTCGGTGTCGGGATGTTATAGACGATGATGACTTCGTGTGTTCCCCGTCGAAAGTGTGGGTGAGTCAACGTGACGGCAAAATGTGTGTGCGTGCCGATTTCGGGTTTGGCCAGAAAGAGAGCTTGCGGGGACAATTGGCTGCGAGAGTGCGACGGCGCAGTACGATTCTGCACTGCGTTGTAACCTTGCTGAGATGAGAAAATGACCGCAGGAAAGGAAACGGTCGGAGCTTCGGGGTTATTACGCTTTTTCTTTTGTGCTACGAAATGACTGATGCGTTTTGCAAAACGTCCGTTGCTTGCCTGCTAGTGACATTACAGCCAATTCAAATGGTAATTTAGACCGTTAAACCGCCCGTAAATTGTGCGCTTTTGGAGCTGCAGCTTCAAATACCGTGAGTACTTGTTATCGTGAAGTGTGCGATATGGCTAATCGTTGTGTTCTGCACACATGCTCGGTCAACCAACAAAGCCTTGAAAGTTGAAACGAAAAGATCGTTCGCGTTTGTCAGCTGTTGTTGTCGTAAGGCTTCGCGAAAAGCGATTCGGCGCGTTTCAAAAGAATATATTCAACTTCTAAGGAAAGGCGCTCATCACAGGGTATATATGTGAGCTAATCGTGAAGGTTTTAATAAATTTATGAAATTATTATTATTTTTAAGTTATAGAGTGGAGGCTGGTTTCGTAACACACTTGCTCGCACGGCGGCAATCTGCTAAAGACGGTAATTTGACTCAGATGACTACTTCGAATGTGTGAATGCTCCGAAATATTATTCAAACCGCCCTTAAATATTATCCAAGCCGTCCTTAAACCGTGGTTCAACTGCTGCACGCGTATTGGATCTGTGGCCTAGCTCTCATAGCAAGATTTCCGAATAATGTTCGAAGTTGTTGAATAACGTTCAGTGCCTTCCGATCGAGTTATCTACTGGTATAAATGGCAGCACCGTCCGCTTTGTGGAAGTTTGTGACCCTGTACCGCTCCGCAGTCGTTTCGGTCACTGAAGGTGCCAAACATTTTGCTCATCTTGTGTGTTAGTGACGCCGATTAAAATTTGCCGCCACTTGAGTGAGCCATGCTGCAGTGATGAAATCGCCGTGGACGCGAAAAATATGGCGGCGGCGACGGTTCCCATAAGCCTTCAAGGCCAAACGTTATGTGAGAGTGAACCAAAAGAAGCGTTTCGGACACTGACTGGCCTGTCGGGAGCCGTTTTCCTGGTGTGCATCGGAGGCCCGTTAAACCCTCATATATCGTGTTCACCACGGCACAACAGCAGTGGCTGGTACCAACGAGACGTCATGCATCGCTGTGCCCAACCGCAGAAGACTGGCTTCGTGGGACTTGGTAAACCCTCGTTATGCTGAAGTCTCCGGTACAGGAATTTTTTCTTCGTTATAAGCGGTACTTCGTTCAAATGATTTGATCTCTGTTCACTGCGGGGGTGTTACTAAACACTTCGAATAAAGCGATTTTGCTGTAATAAGAGCTTAGTTGTATTTTCTGCACGTATTTCACGGCTGCCCGCCGCTTGGAGTTGCGTTGGCGCGATGATTATGCCGTGACGGTCTTGCCTAACCAATCGTGTTATTCATTTTGCCCTGGGGGTTTAGTGGCTGCTGCGCTTTGCTCTGGTGAGCACGAGGTCATGGTTACTCTGTCCCACACTGTATCATATCTCTATTTGCTTTCCCGCCGCGTCCCCCCCCCCCCTCCGTTGCTCCGCATTAAAAGGACCCTGCAACGTTTTCTTTTTTTCAACGTTTTTCGAAATCCTAAATGCTTGCAGAACGTAGTCAGCCAACACATCCAGAACTTAGATTAGGGAGTCGCGAAGCACCTCAGCCAAAAATTTCTGCTCTGTGCCCATCAGGTAACTTAGAAACTTGCTCTAAAGATTTTTCTCTTTTTCCCGGTCTTGGCGTCCTTCGAGCACTCTAATTACTTCATTACAGCGGTGTAGCGGCTATTGGCCTCAAAACCAAAGCAGAAACGGAATGCGTATCTGCTGCGACGAGCAAATAACGCAATCTTCCAGACGCAAAGGAAAGAGTGAAAGCGCTTATCAGAAGTGTTGCAGAGTCCCGTTAATATCTTCCGGCTTTTAACGAGCTAGCACATGAACTCAAAAAGTTGGTAATATGATCAGTAAGCAGCTTCGAAATTCGTCAAACGAACCTAGTGCTGCTCCCAAATCGGAAGACGTCACATAAGTTTGTGCTCCGCGTTGCCCCTCCGGTTGTTTTCGCACAAATCGCGGTCATTTGTGGAAAAAACGGGCGACGCTTACGTTTTGGCCAGTCACAGTCAGATATATAGATTGCGGGGGATTTCTCGGCACGGGAATTGCGAGCTTGTTTCCGCATATACGCTTACCTCCTGGCACGGAAATGATACGCCTTACAAACTTCCCGCGTTCCAACTTTGGCAGTCTTGGTGAAATCGAACGGAAAGTGACGTGGATCTCTTACGTGGCTCTGAACTACGCATGGTGTATACAGCCCGTTGGCCTCCTCACATTCGATTGGAATAACCCGAAGCAGAAGGCGCTTTTCTCGTCCCCATTTTAAGCGCGCTTGTTTTGGCAAAGTCAACAAGTGTCCCCGCCGGTCGCCGACTCTATCGTCGCAGCGTTCGCCGCCAACATGCTTGAGAACACGTGCGCGTGTATGCGCGTCGTTGGGTAATTACCTGGGCGCCTTGAAGGAGGCGCCGCGGGATCCCAGATGCCGAGCGCCGAACGTGCGAGCTCGTAAGAGCTGCGTGTGAAAGTGCGGCTCCGTCGCGATTGCGTCGGCGATGGCTATCGGGGTGTGTTCGTTTTGGACTTCACTAAAAAAAAACCCCTTTGGACCACGCCTCGTACTGGGGGAGTCGACAGACTACGCTGTAAAGCGGCGTACACTCTTAAGAGGACTCGAACACCCTTGCACCCCGGGAAAAAAAAAAAAAACAGAAAACACTTTTTAACGGCCTTTGGAAGGGTTTTTGAAGAATATTTTACTCGTGTTTTTGCTATAGTGTAAGAGTGTTAGTTGTAATACAGACAAGCGAAAAGTCCCCCTTAGAGTGTACGCCGTTTTACAGCGTAGTTAGGATGGTGGTACAACGCGGCGACAGAGGTTGCAACGCAGTTTGAACGCCCGGGGTTAGCGAATCATCTTCATGATCGTCGTCACGACCGTCATCATCATTAACTCCTGTGAAGACGAACTCGAAGAGACCCTGAAAATTTGTTCGTATTATTAGAAATTCATGTGAAGCGGAGAGAGAGAGAGAGAGAGAGAGAGAGAGAGAGAGAGAGAGAGAGAGAGAGGGAGAGGGAGAGAGAGAGAGAGAGAGAGAGAGAGAGAGAGAGAGAGAGAGAGAGAGAGAGAGAGAGAGAGAGAGAGAGAGAGAGAGAGAGAGAGAGAGAGAGAGAGAGAGAGAGAGAGAGAGTAAACTTTATTCAATTTGCCAGCTGTGTAGCTTAGTCGTCGGGCCGTGAGCCCTTGGGATCTGGCAGCGTCCTCAGCCAGCTGGACGGCCCAGAGTTCTGCCTTGGGCATGTCGCAGGAGAGAAAACTTATACTGTTCGTTCTAACCATGGAAGTCGTCATGACCCAGTTCGTCTTAACCAGGGTGCAACTGTAGGTAACGAAGTTTGGGACGCAACAATTACGCTGAGCGTCCAATATTTACATGAATGCGGATGGAGCCCCGTCGGAAGTGCTTGCGGTATTGGTAACCGCAACCAGGCTGGGCGTTTGAGCGATTTACGCCAAATCAGGAGTCGGCAGCGAGCAGGGAAGGAGGGTTGCATCATTAATTGTTACCCTTCCCATTAAAAAGACAAGAAAATCGTATACTTCGTTATTCGGTGCAAGCGTACGTGGGCTATTTATCGAGTACTCTAATCTGCTCGTTCGCCCACTCCCTCCTCTTGCGGATATTACGATGCTTTACGCAGTTATGGGCAGTGACAAGGCTGTCAGCTGCAGGTGATCAATAGCAGATTCATGCATTCCCGGCGCTTGATAGGGTATATGTAATACGTATTACCTTGGTCATTAAGGGTAACAGAGTGGATCCCTATAGAGAAGGCAAGCGTGCACCAGGGGGCGGCTGAAAGTTAGATGGGCAGACGAGATAAAGAAGTTTGCGTGGATAAACTGGCCGCAGTTAGCACAGGACCGGGATAATTGGAGATCAATGGGGGAGGCCTTTGCCCTGCTGTGGGCGTAGATAGGCTGATGATGATTATTATGATGATGATGGTGGTGGTGGTGGTGGTGGTGGTGATGATGATGATGATCGTTACGTACAATATCCGCATTACGTCTGACTATGCACTTAAGTATAACATGCGTCAAAGACATCAGGTTCCTTCGACAGCGAAAGCCTCTGCGTAATGCAACTAATTGCACAGACGGAAGCGAAGGCATTACCCCTGCTTTAGGTGACACTCAGTGTCAGAGGCAATGTATACAGAGGGCATTCACCTCACTAACTTAATTTTCTATAAACACACCTGTAGTACCGGCTCTTTTTTACTTTATTCATTTGGCTGCACAAGGTGGAGGGGGGTAGGGGGGGGGTGCTACTCCTGACGCCAAGGATGGAAAAATAGTTGCAGAAATTCCGGGAATCGTTTAGTTATGCGTAAGCCTTCTTAGGCCGCTTGTCCGTTTCACCGGCCTCATGTTTCCGTGGTGGCGTTGAAGGTATACACCCAACCCAGACTATGTTTTCGTTTTGTGCGAGGCGCTGGGTTTGGCGTACCTTTGCAGTATCGTGCGCTCTTTTCCAGTTTTGTAAATTTTTGTTGTGTCTTTTGTCTCTGAGTCGATCGGGTTGAGGACGTTGGCTTAGATACACGCATGTGGAATTTTTGTAGTTCATTTTCAGTTTTATCTTTATTGTTTAGTTCATATGGCATGAGAGTGCTTGACTAGGCACACACCTGCGCATTTTCGGTAGTTCTTTTTCGTTTTTTTTTTTTAATTTAATCGCGGGAAGTAGCTGGAATAATAATACACCTTTGCGGCTTCGTTACTGAATTTTCAGTTTTTTTTTTCTTTTAAGTTTCCTGCCACGGAGACAAGTTGCTACATTTACCTGCCAGCAGCCTAATTAGGCGACATTTTGATCACTTAATCTGGTTATATCGTCATTTTTTGCGCATTAAAACGTATATAAATGTGTGAACTTCGGCAATTAGGCATTTTTGTGTGGATGCCCAACGCGCAACCCTGTTTGCGTCGGCGTCACTCGACAAACGAGTGCGTACGCGTTAACTTTGATGCCCAAAACTTTATTATTTTGCTTACGCGTGTGAGAAGTTTTTTTTTTTTTTCGATCTGAAAGCACTTCCGACATCACAAATATGAAGTTAGAAAAAATTTGGTTTATTAGGACGTCCACTAGGACACACCGGGCACTCGCTCCCCATATATCACTTAAACAAGAGAGCTACCCTGATCACCATGATTTATGGTTCAAGTGAAGGTATACATTAACGTAAAGTTTGTATTGCTATCATTTGTAATAACAACAAAATTGCACAATTTCGGTTACCTGTCACTAGCCCGTTGGGCCACCCGGGCTTGATGCGAGTTGACACCTGTAAACAATATTTTTTTAGCGCACGTAAGTACGTGCTGCACTGTTTTTTTTTTTTTTTTTTTCAAAGATCCGGGATCCTTTGTCTGTCAATAGATGGGGTTAAATGTCGAAAAAAAAAAACGCGAAAGTGCGAGAGAAGAAAAAAATATGGTTTAAGTTGTCGCTCCTGAGCAACACTGGGCGTCGAAGGGTTCAAATGAAAATGCCGCGTACGATGCGCACGGGTGGGCAAGGAAGCTGCGGGTTTATCGTCGCGTCGTGTTGGGGGTAGTTGCGCGCTCGTAGCAGGTGCTGCGGCGGCGGCGGCGGCGGCGGCGGTGGGATGACGCAACGGCCGTCGCGTTGCGGCACTTGTTTGCGACGACTTGGCGCTCCACGTGCGCGCCGACGATGTCGGATGATGACGCGGGCACGGATGGCTGGCTGGCTGGCTGGGTGTGCGCGTGCGGTTCCTGTCAGCGGGCTGCACGTGCTCGCTCCTCGCGCCTTCCTTCCTCTTGCGGAAGATTGCGCGCGCGTAGTGGGTGCACGGCGGGAATATGGGCTCGCTTGTGGCGATTTGTATGCGCTGTTATTGAGCCGTGACCCAATACGACCTAACTGATTTCTAGGATGAACATAAAAACCTAACTGATTTCTAGGATGAACATAAAAACGGCGAATGCAGGTGGAGGGAAGTGGATGAACCCCGGCGATTGTTTCCGCTGGTGAGGGGTTGGGGGCTGGAAAGGCGAGGATGTTTACGTGGGGACAGTGGACGGTTGGGGGGCGGGGGGGGGGGGGGAGGCAACCCAAGCGGGGATGATGATTATGTAAGGCGGGGATGGGGGCTGAAGTCAGCAGGACTAGTACTGATGGTAATGTAAGTCAAGAGCACCGACAACGTGGTCTGAAGGGCTCATTATACATACTCGCGCACACGTGTGCATACACGACACACCTCCCTTCCAAACTAAGCCAAAATAGTGAGAGTGAGCAGAACGTTGTTCCAGGGCAACGTAACCGAGTATGCTGCAAGGCGTTTGGCGGGCAAGTCGCTGACCGGTGAATTGGCGTCTTTGTACAAGGTGTTATTAAACCTCAGGGCCATTTATTTAAATTGGATGCCAACCTCAAACGCAACAGTGCAGCGTCACGACGGACCACGGCATATCGTATGCCCAAGCCCTGCGGCGTACCGTATGCAAAATAGTTCTCTTTAGAGAGTTATAGCAGAGGGGAGAACCGGGGCTGTGCGCATGCTCACGTGTACCGGGAACCGTACCGGGAACCGTACCGGGACCGGTTTCCCGCTCTGCCCTATATAGGGCGGTAGCTCGCGACCGCGGACCATTCCAGTGGTGGGTTTGCGCAACACTGCTACCGCATTAAAAAGCAGCCCGATGGAAGTCGTTTCTGGAAAAAATAAAAGAAAAGAGAAATTAAGTGGTGCCAGCCTAATGTTCACCCCCGCATTTAGTTGGGAATTGCGCAACCGGCCGCTATTAGTCGTCCGCCGCTGACTAACCGGTGGCAACGCGTGCAGTCGAATGGAAAACAGTCGTCCAGATGACTCAATGCGGTCGCTATAGGCGAACGTGTCGCCGCGGCCGCGCACAGATGTTACGCAAACAACGGGCGTTTTCCCCTATCCGAGCGAATAACTTTTGCGCAATAACAGTCTTCGCGGACACTTGAGCAAAACAGCATATTGCGCACTGGCTTATCGAGAGGTGCGGGAGAGGACGAGAGTTGAGCCGGCAGAGTTGCGTGTGCTTCGTGCGGCCGTTGCATTGTTCAAAACGCACGCCTTCGAAAAAAAAAAAAAAAAAAGTTTTGTTCGTTTGCACCGCCACTCTCGCGAGTGTTTTTCTCGACATTGCGTGTGTACAGTATATATTTAGGTGTGTGCGGACAGTGTAACTGTGTCGGAATACTTTTCCTTCAGCCTTTTCGTCAGCGCTGTACATCGTCTGCGGACCTAATATAGACCGCGAAGTCTTATCGGGTTTGTTAATGCCTTTATCTATACGCCTGTGAGGTCAATAAAGAAAGCGAGCTATGCAGGACGGCGTTATCAGTTACCGAAATACATTCTGTGGTGTAGGGTGCAGCAAGATAGGAACTGTAAGGTGTACATACAAAACGCGCATTGTCGGGCATTCGGTCCAGGCGAGCAAATAAGCCAGGGGAGCAAATTCGTCCAATATAAAGCAAGCCCTACGAAACTACTTCGACGAGGATCACGATACCTTCGATTGCAAGTTTCAGTTGAAGGTCCAAAGTTAAAGCTGACACTCCGCATGGCCGTCCTCTTCGATCGCTGACGTTAAGCCAAATGGAGTACCATATATGGAGCCGAACTTGAACCGCCAGGCAAAGTTTCACGGCCCGTTAAAGTTTGCCTCGACAGAAATGCTATGTGTTCATGGAACCCGTTGCACCGCTCTTCCTCCAAATAAACCAAGGTTTCTCGGAAAGGCGCTGTCCCATGTTGGGCTTATGGCATGTGGCGGGATCGTATTGTAACAACCTTACAGGCTGTTTTATCTACCTTAACCAAACCTGCCTTAATCCGACTTAGACCACCGTAACTCACGTCAGTCCATCGTAATCTACCTTATTCCGCTTCAGTATATCGTAATTCAACTAAATCTACCCTAATCCATTCAAACTATCCTAATCTACATCAATCTACCTTAACCCCCCGCAACCACGTTAAACCGTCTTAATCTAGCCTAACCTATTTTAATATACCTAAATACTTCGTCATTATCCAGCGATATCCAGCGAATTTGCTCGAGCTTAAGTCACGTTAATTTTGGTGTGGGGCACCACAACTAAAACTAATTATAACACGCTCATTGTATTGCAAAAAATAATTTTGACCATATATTTAGTTTATCATGGCTGTTAGGCAGATTTGAGTACAAGTCCTTTATTTACTGAATATTGCATGCTTCGAGCTGACCAAATCTATTACATGAAGGTTCTGCACACCATTTATAAGCAAAAGATCCACAATCAAGTTAACAATAAATCGTCTGGCTACCATCTCAGGCATACTATACGGCACACTCCAAAAGTAAGAACGAACAATGGTGAACAATCTTTCCTGTACCAGTCAACTGAAATATTAAATAAATTGGGAGAAAAATTAAACTTCGACGCCAGTGAACTTACGTTTAAAAAAACAGGTCAAAGAAGTGTTACTTAAGCAAAACGCTTGCAATACTGATATATAATTAAGGGTTTGAAATATATGTCTACATGTTCCCCTAAAGGTAGAAATTAAAAACAATTACAAACAAAAATACATTCATACGTAATTGTGACACAGTAGTGTAACCGATGAAACTTCATGCGTACTGCGTTTATGTGTACACTGTGATCCTTCTGTGAATTTTAACCCTATGCTTTGTAAAATACATAGGAAATGTAGTAATGACTTTGCTTTGTGCTATTTCCCAATTGCGGATTGTGCTATTATGCTTAAATTTGTGAACAGACGTGTTATTATGTACGCTGTAAATCGGGTGGCTGAGGCCCCTGTCAGGCCACGTCCGCCTTTAGTCTCAGCCTCCCATTGGTTTTGCCAAGAAATAAAAAGATCAAATTAATATCATTCCACTTTAAGGTACCTTATTCCTTAAGCCATCTTAATTGGGTTACACGCCTTAATCTTTCTTATTGGTGCTAACGAATCTTGAGCCTCCAAAATCTAGCTGAATACACTGGAATCTATCTAATCTATCCTAAACATGCCAAGGTAGTCCTAATACACTTTAATCTACCTCAATCCAATCTATCCTAAACATGCCAAATCAATCCTAATCCACTTTAATCTACCTTAATCCGTAATTCATATAATTCGAGTGTATTCTATCACAACTCTATCATAAGCCATGCTGATTTATCCCAATCCACCCTAATGCATGCTAACACATCTCAACCGACCTTAATCTGCCTTCATCATCAGTAGTCTATCGTAATCTTCCTTAATCCTAATCCATCTCAATCCACCTTAATCTATCTTACCCCATCTTAATCCACCTTGCTATAGCTTAAGTCACGTTAATCCATCCCAACATATCTAATTCCACCCAAATACTCTACGGCGTACCTTTCACTACCTACTGATCCATCGTGAAACTTCCAGTCTTACTGGTTAGCTTTGCCTCCTCATAGAAGGCGCTGAGAATTTTTAGGCACGAACGCGCAAAATATGTGGGAGGGTAGAAAAATAAATTTCCGTTCTAACTTTTCTTTTTGCACCGCTAAAAGAGGCGCATTCTGAAGCTGACGCTTTTCCCCCTAGCGGTCCTGAATGCGAAGGCGGGATACAGCGTTACGGTAGACAGGCCAGCTCGTTTTGAAAAGACGACTTCTATGCACGTTTTTCCAATCAACAGCTTCCAAAGGTTCCGATAAGGCCCATTAATCGCCAGGAGAGCCACGATTTGAAGCGCTTACGCACACAGACGTCAAAGGTGATGCGTTCAAACACGGCACAGCGGTTATGTTGGTCGCGCAACCCTTAGAATTCAGCTCGCGCGGGCAGGATTCTACCGTGCTTTGCAGAAAACAAAAGTCTTAGCTTTCACATGATTACGTTACATGATTACACGGTTACAAGAACACCTGCAGGGCGGAGGCACGGCCACCGAGGAGGCGCATTCCGTGTGACGTCGACGAGCAGATCGCGCACGTGGACCGTCGTAATCGATCGTTACGTTGCCCGGGACCGTCCCATCCAGTGATACCCGCATTATAAGCCTGGAGGAGTGGTTATTTAACGCCGCTGATATGACAAAGCGCTGCGCTGTGACCCTGCAGTGACGTCACGGCCGTTGCGAAAAGCGAGAGGTGCTGGCTCAACTCAATCACGCTACTTCCAGCACGTGTTTTGCTCTTATATCACGCTCTTATATCGGCTGACACGAACACGTTAAGACCGCCGCTCGGTGGACCAGTCTCCACTTAGTGTTGCGTGGCTGTGCCTGCCATCGAGCCAGAAGAGAGAGAGAAATAGAAAGAAAGAGAGAGAGAGAGAGAGAGAGAGAGAGAGAGAGAGAGAGAGAGAGAGAGAGAGAGAGAGAGAGAGAGAGAGAATAAACGTTTATTCGAGAAAACTGTGGTGGTTGAGCCGTCAATAGGGGGGGGGGGGGGGTCTGTTCCGGTACCCCTAGGCCTTGGCTGGCTGCAGCCCTGGCGCGGGTTTCCAGGGAGCCCTGGTCAGCATGGTCGGATCTGGTCAGCAATCCTTCCAACTGCTCGGGAGAAGAGTTGGGGTTGGGGGTGAGAGATGAGGTGTCGGCGAAACCACAAAAAAAAAAAGCATTTATTACACATTCAGCGACCTACAGTCCATGGGTCATCTAAAACGTCGAGGCTGAGGCACAGCCGTCTTCGTAGCAAGCCCAAACTGCCCTCGAGAATCTTCTAGGCTAGTGTTACTAGCGTCACTAAATGAAGGCTTTTAGGGCATCGGCACTCTTTTCTTATTGTTATTTGCCGCCAGGATTTTCATTGGTCGGTCGGCATCACGTTATATTTGTTTACATATGGACGCAGCCATTTTGTCTCTGGGCTCCTCTCTCTCTCTCTCTCTGAGAGATGGCAACACTCAAGCCTTTCGAATTTCAAATTGAAATTTATTCAGAAATCTACCAGAGTGTCTTAACATTTCGGAAGTTTACAGGAGGAGGTCCCAAGGTTTCCGAACCGCAGGCGGGACCTCCTACGCTAGATGTTTTGGAGATAAGAAGTTGTGAGCACAGTACAACCAGTAAGTATTGCCAGAAACAAAATGTCCCCCAAACGCTTCCGGGTGCACGAAGTGGCGGCACCCTTAAGCGTAGCTTATTTAGTCACGCTAAGTGTTACTAAGTTACTGTATTTGGCTAGTTCAGTGCTACTCAAGTGGCTATGCTGGGCTGCGCTAAAGCTGTTCTAAGAAAAAGAACAGAAATTTATTGTCGTCACAGTAGGGTTCATCAACGGAATAGATATTTTAGGGATACTTGGGCTACTATGTTGGACAGCGCTCGTGTCCGTCTTTTTCACAGCCCCGCCTGGTTATGCTCTGCGCTGATGTGTGAGATAAAATCGCCGCGCACGCTGCGCACATCCTCAAACAACTGTTTTTCGACGCTAGATATCGCTACATAGCGCGGCGCCGTTCAGGCTGGAATAGGGTATTAAAGCGTTAACAGGCAGCCAGACTTTTTCGCGTTGCCGTGATAACCAATGCCGGCTCACGTTTACGACATCTTGCGGCAGCTGCGGGGCTGTAGCAGGCGCGTATTTTAGCGTGCAACAGCTGCACTCTCTTCAGACGCTGTGCGTCACCCATCAAGGGACCCTGCAATGCTTTTTCTCAACTTTTTTTTTAACGATATGAAACGCTTTCGACACGCACATCTGGTACTTAGATTAGCTGGCTACAGAGTACCCCAACTAACTATATTGCCGCTGCACGCCCATCGGAGGACGTAGAAACTCGCTCTAAAGATTCTTTATTCCATCTTCCTCTGTCTGGGCGTTTTTTTTTTTTTTTGCCTGCTTGAATGACGTCATTCAAACGATGTCTTGGCTATCAGGGTGTTTATTCCTTTCAGTTGCAACGACCACCGCAGTCCATCGCCGCTTTAAAGAAAACCGCAGAAGTTGGAAAACGTATCTGCTGCGTCTAGCGAGTCACGCATGCAGTGCGCGCCGCTCTCTGCTGGCGATAACTATACCTTTCAAGCAGGACCTTCAGCCACCAAGGAAGGACAAGGAAGGAGTTGAAGCGTTTATTTGGCAGGGTTGCGGGGTCCCTTTAACGGAAGTATCCACTGGTGGCTCAGTGGCTGAGGCGTTGCGCTGCTGAGCGTGAGGTCGCGGGTTCGATTCCCGGCCACGGCGGCCGCTTTTCTAATGGAGGCGAAAAGCAAAAACGTCCGTGTTTCGGAGATTTCGGCGCACGTTAAAGATCCCCAGGTGGTCAAAATTAATCCGGAGCCCTCCACTACTGCGCGCCTCATCGCCTGCGTTGCGTCGGTGCGTTAAACAGTCAATCAATCGATACGTTTGATCAGCCCCGCAGTCGTGCTAAGCAACGTTCGGATGCTACCGTTTCCGGTACTGCAGCGAAGCAATGAGCGTTGTGGGAATTTCGTATATGTGAGGTTTCCGCCCCTATTCCGCATTTGGACGCCGGTATTACGTCTGCTTATGCTCAAAAACCTTGAACTGACTCGGTGTGCTTGGTTGGCGGCCACTCTGTACTCACCGGGAACGAGGTGCTCTAAAGGGACCCTGCAACACTTTCTTCAACTTTTTTTTTTTTTTGAAATCTTGTATGCTTGCAGAACTTAGTCAACCAACACGCCCAGTACTTAGATTAGGGGGTCGCAAAGTGCCTCAGCCAAAAATTACTGCTATATGCCCATCAGATCACTTGGGGAAACGTGATCGAAAGATTTTTCTCTCTTTCCCGGTCTTGGCATTCTTATACCGCTCGAATGACGTCACTAAGGCCATGTAGCGGCTGTTGGCCGGCTTTCCTTAAGTTGCAGCAGTGAACGCTTTTCGATAGTTACTTTAAAAATAAAGCCGCAAAAGCAAAGCAGATACGGAAGGCGGATAGTTCTGCAGCGACGAGCGTATACCACGCAGGGCCGCTCCGTGCTGACGATAAATATAGCTTTGCAAT